>NC_041231.1:15636509-15684656 GCF_002837175.3 Physeter macrocephalus
GGCACGCGGGATCCTCCCGGACCGGGGCACGAACCCGTGTCCCCTGCATCGGCAGGCGGACTCTCAACTACTGCGCCACCAGGGAAGCCCCAAACTAAGCATTTTTAAAATCAAATTTTAAATTTTATATGAAAGACTGGATGTAAGAAAACATGTCTTCCACACTATCACCAGAATTAACTTTCTTCTTTAAAAAAAAAAAAAAGCCAAATTGTAATGATTTTTAAGTCATGCTCCGGCTTACAAACTTCCGTGTTTTTAAGGATACTTCCCAAGTCCTTATGCTTTGAAGAGAGCATAAAAGAACTTGTCCCATACAGCCCTCATCAGCATTTCCAGCCTCATCTGGAACCACTCCTGATGTCAAGAGCCAAGCACCCTGTACTCTGGCCACACAACTCTGCGCATTCTTCACTCAAGCTATGGCCTCTCATCTTCTTGATGCTGCAGGCTCTACTCCCTTTGCTGAAGTGCTTTGGTCAACATCTACCCATGTTGCAAGATCTACCTCAACTGAAGCCATCCCCACCCTTCTTAGCCCAAGACACACTTGGGACATTGCCATTAATTCACACCACTCTCTTCCCCCTCAGGGAAGGTGACCTCCAGGGGAGGGATATAATCTTTACCCAGCCTGTCAGCCCCTAGGGCCTAGCATATAATAGGTATTCAACAAAGCTCTGTGGAGGGCTTCCCTGGTGGCGCAGTGGTTGAGAGTCCGCCTGCCGATGCAGGGGACGCGGGTTCGTGCCCCGGTCTGGGAGGATCCCACATGCCGTGGAGCGGCTGAGCCTGTGCGTCCGGAGCCTGTGCTCTGCAACGGGAGAGGCCACAACAGTGAGAGGGGGGGAAAAAAAATAAAACAGCTCTGTGGAATGGGAGGAAGTAGAAGGAAAGAGAAGAGAAATAGAGTATGACTAGTTTTCACTATGTCTCAGTTCACAACAAAGCTTATTATGTTTTTTGCTTTCTGTATTTCTCTAAAACATCACTAGCACCCAAAAGTTTTACTATAAAACTCTACAGTAAGTACCATCAGTTCATGGCCCAATTTTGTAAGAAGAATAGACTTTTTTTTTTTTCTTTACGTCCTCCTCTCCTCGGGTCCCTGGTTTGGGGATCCCTCACCCCCATGCCCTGCAACGGCTTTGGCATAGACTCCCAGTGACCACACATCTGCTAGATCCAATGAGAAGCTCTCTTACCTTAACATATTTGATTTGTTGGGGGTGATGATAGTGTTGAATCTTCATTACTGAACCTCTAGTCCCGCTTGGCATCCAGGACAGCCTCCTCTCCCAGATGTTCTGCATTTCCCCCCACTGCACCTGCCCCTGGGTTTTCTCCCTTCCCTTTACTTTCCCCCAAATGCTGGTGTTTCTTGAGTTTCCAGGCTTTACTCTTTTGCCCTTCTTTTTTCTATGCCATCTCATCCATCCCCAAAGTTTTTAAGTACCATCTGCTACTGACTTCTAAACATGTATGTCAATTCAGCCACATTTCACCGCTGGACCCTTTTTCCTTGCCAACTGGGTACTGAACATACCCTACACTGAACTCAACACAACTTCATCTTCTCCTCCCATGCTCCCTATCATGGTTAACTGCACACCATTCCAGTAAGCTCTCAGGGCAGAAACCTGGGAAATGTTCCCAGAGGCTCCCTCTCCATCAGCACTCATATCCATCAGATACTAAGTCCTGTCAAAGCACTTCTTAGATTTCTCTCCTCTCCAGCCCCACAGCCCAGGTTCCTCACCATCGCTCACCCATACTGTAGAATAACTCGTCTTCGGCTTTCTCTATCACCCCTTCTCCACACAACCCATCTTATGTGTAATGCTAGCACGGCTGTCCACCTAAAATGCAAATATACCAGACTCACTCCTCTGCCAAAGCCCTTTAATCACATCCCTCACTAAAGGTAAAGGCCGAGTGGCTTCACTGCCCACAAGACTCTCCATGACTTGGGTGTCTGTTCATCCAGCCTCACCTTCTGTGCAGCATGACCTCTCAACACCCCCTGCAGCCCCAGTGAACCTCTTGCACAGTCCTCCCAATGCTCTGGTATCTCCACTGTTTTACTTGTGA
Organism: Physeter macrocephalus; assembly: GCF_002837175.3. Lineage (NCBI taxonomy): Eukaryota > Metazoa > Chordata > Mammalia > Artiodactyla > Physeteridae > Physeter > Physeter macrocephalus. Next base: position 15,638,601 of record NC_041231.1, read on the forward strand.
GGTTATTTCTTCCTGGAATTCTTCTTCCTATCTTGTATGACTGGAAAATGCCTCTTCATCCTTTAAGAACTAGCTCAAGTGTCACCTCCTCGGGGAAGTTCTCCATGACCAGCCCTTGCTCCCAAGACTCCTCCATATAGTTGAATGTTGTCTTCCTTTGTCCTACGTCTAATCTTGGTTTGTACTTGGGGTCTAGCACTTTCTACACTATACTGTTAACCTCTGTTGGCATATCTCCTCTCCTGGTACACTAAGTTACAAAAGAGAATTTATCTTATGGTGCTTTATCTTTTCACTTTCAACCTGGAGTATTTCAAGAATTCAACAAGGAACCCATCCATCAGCAATTAGGTCCTTTCTTCTTATCTCTAGTGCTACAGGAATGAGTATGGAAGAGAAAGAAGTAAAGCAAAATAGATAGCGATTGTCCAATGTTACCTAGGTAAGAACTGAAAGGCATAAAGAGGAAAATTCACTTCCTCTTCAATTTACATTAACTGAACACATTCCGGGCCACATCCTAAGAGTTTAACACATTATCTCATCTAATCCTCAAAATATTGTGATCAAATAGGTATTATTATTATCCCCATTTTACCGATGAGGAAACTGAGGCAAAGAGAGGCTAAATAACTTCCCCAAGGTCTACATATAGGTTTAAAGTATCAGAGCCGGGATTCAAACTCAGGCAGTCTTAACCTACCCTGTGTTACCTCTCAAGATACACGTCGAGGAGAAAGAGAGCTGAAGTGGGAATGGAGGAAGGCATAGGAAATGAAAGGAAAGCAATCTAATAGGCACTCAACTCTCCTGAGGAGAGATTAAGAGAAGGAAAACGTCTCATCTGCTCTGGGTGACAGGAGAATACCTAGTAGTGGCCAAGGCCAGGGCAGGTGGGTAATTGTCCAGAGTCATACAGGGTAGACAGGTGGAAAAACGCAGGGAAAGAAAGGGGGAGGCATCCTTATTGCGTTCAGGTCAAGAACCTGGGAAACAGCTCTCCTTTTGCAGTGAGTATGTGTGTGTCTATCTGTCTGTCTCTTGGGCCAAATATTGCTGGCTATTTCTCTCCACTCCCAACTCTGACCTGGCTCTGAACTTTGAGCTTATCCAGCCTCACTCTTGGCCGAACTGAATCACCGATTCCCCACCTTACCGATTTCTTCATTCCGAGCTGAGGTTCTAGGAGCTGAATTCGACAGACAGAGTCTTGCTCATAGGGAAGACCAGAATAAATGTCAATATATTCTGGGAAAACAGCTCCTATGCAACAAAAAATTGCTGATATATATAGTCAGGGTTAATTAAACAAACTGTCCTTTTGAAAAGCAATTCTTAAACACGTAAGTTGAGGGGAGTGCTCAGAAGATCTATCCAACAGCAGAAGGAAAGAATAGTCTTTAAAAGTCCAAGATTCAGTTTCCAATTTGGCTCCTAATTTGGCTTAAATTCTTAAGCCAAATAAATTCTTACGAGTCATGATTTTTTTATAGTTATTTGTTCTGTGAATTCATCTTCTCCTCCATCTCCAAACACACTTTGACACAGTTTATTTGAGGATATGTTACAGCTCATTGCATAGGGATTTGGTTACCAGGAAGGGCAACAGGCAAGGCAGAGCCAACACTGTGCCACTCCGATCATTAAGAGCGAGACATCACAACTTCCTGGCACAAACCTCAGGCCAAAGTGGTAACAAATGAAAAGGAGAAAGAAATAACGGCAACCTTGTGGTCTGAAACGTCAGTATCTCTTCCAGAGTTAATATACTTAGTCAAACATCAGAATCACTCTTCAAACTACTTCATCTGTGAATTTCTGGGGTTGTACTCAACAGAATTCCCTAGAAGTTAAAACTTAAAACCTGTTTCAGTATCAATCACCTTTCTATTTCCCAGAGGGTCAACTGTTCAATAGCCTGCAGAATCCAATCTAGGTTAAAAGAGAATTGAGGGAGCAGTTCCCACTTCCATAATCTCTGTTTCATCACATAAATCCATTGTTTCCCTCAGCTCATGACTCTGATATGAAAGGTCTTCCTTTTTTATATACAATGGCCTCTCTTTGCAATTGTATCTCTTATTCACATTTTAATGTCTGTTAAATCTATAGTAATGTTCCCTTTTCTATTCCTGCTATCGGTAATATAATCTTCTCTTTACTCTCACGTTCCCCCTTGCTAAGGAAATATCAATCTAAATGATGTTTCAAAGAAATAATATATGGCTTTGTTGATTTTTAATCAAGTACTATAAATAAAATAAATTAATTATAAATAAAATAAAATAAAATAAAGGGAACTGAGTACCATTCAGACCTTCCCCTTGGGTAGGTAATCAATACAGCCTACTCCCTGTGAGGACAGGCCCTCCTGCATCCTAAGGCGAGCTCTTGACCCCAAGCAGGAAAGAAAAAACTGTTTATTTCTTGGCACCAGGAGACCAAATTTAATTCTACTTAGCGTTCATGAGTTTTTCGTCTTCAAAGTGCTTCACAAATATTAACTAATTAATCTTCGCAGCACTGCTGCACAATGACATAAGATCTTCCAAGGATAAAGACCAAGGGAGGCACTGAAAAGCCACAGAATCGAATTAGGAAGACAAGAAACTCCTTTTACCTAGAAGTGTTGTCAGTGGTAATGGTGGCTCCCAGTACTCCACCAAGGCTAAGCCGTTTGAGATGAGTATGAAAAACAGTGTTGAAACGAGAGCTGCTGTGGTGACAGAGCCCAAGGTTCCTTACAGAACTAAGTCTCAGTTCCCTCAAGGGTAAGCGAGGTTGATTACAGAATCATCTCCAGAGGGTGCATACAAGGATTCAACAAGGCAACACGTGTCAAGACCTTAGCACAGAGGACCCTAGTAAGTGCTCAATAAACACTAAGCTGTTATTAATTGAGAAGGAGCCATGGCTTCCCGGTGCCTGAACTGAAAAAATGGGTTAAACAGCTTCAAGAAATCTGCAGACACTGTTCATTTTTCTGTTTGTGGGAAACAATGAATTCAGCCAAATTATATACATTTCTCTTAAGGACTGCATTGTGTTCCCCCTCCCCCAAAATTCACATGTTGAAGGCCGAACCGCCAGTACCTCTGAATGTGACCTTTTTTGCAAACAGGATTACTGCAGAGATGAGGTCATACTGGAGCAGGGTAGGCCCTAATTCAGTGTGACTGGTGCCTTATAAAAAGGGGATATTTGGGCATGCACACACACAAACACGGAGAACGCCATGTGATGAACGCAGAGGTCAGGGTGATGCGATAGAAGCCAAGCAATCCCAAAGATCATCCGCAAACCACCAGAAGCCAGGAGAGCGAGACAATGGCAACAGATTTCTTCCCCGCAGCTTTCAGAAAGCTGCCAACCCCTTAATTTAGGTGAGACAATAGAATTCTACTGATTTAAGCCACATGGTTTGTGGCGCTTTGTTACAGCAGCTCTAGCAAACTAATATACCCTCTAAATAAAGTCATATTTGTTTAATAAACAAGCATGAACCCACCAATTCCAAAAGCAAATATGTTGGTCTCTCGATTCACAGACACCCCGAACATCCTGAATGGACAAATCCAATGCAGTCTCCTCTCCTCACCAAAGAAAGAGTAAGCAAAAGAGGAAACAGGGTGCTGGAAATCCACACAACTTGGGGTACTGGGGGCAAAAGCTCCTGCATTTTGGTAGGAAATCAAACTTTTGTCACCTGAACTTTGCAAGGCTTAGCAAAACCCATTTTACATACTACCTCTCAACATCTGGGTAAAGAGACCAAATTACTTCTTGCAGGGTCTTGAGCACTCCCTATAGTGGGAATGGTTTAGGACAAGGTGATGGGCTCCCCGCCATCCAGCTTTCTTCCTATTTCTCCAACACTCCTTGTACCCACATTGCGGTTTCACCCTCGGTGTTCCGGATGCCTGGCACACCATCCCCCATAGGCTCGCATGGCTGGCTCCTCTTAGACTTTTAAGTATCAACCCACACATTACGTTCTCTAGAAGATTCCCTCACCTCTCTATTTAAGGCTGGCCACACCACTCCAACCCAGCCAAACTGCATCCGACCATCTTACTTGATACTTTTCACAGGATTTATCATTCTCTGGTGCACCTTACTATTTATTGTTTACTTGCTTGGTGTTAGTCTCACCCCACTAGAATGAAAGTTCTATGAGGGCAGAGATTTCATTTGTCTCATTCAGTACTACAGCCCCAGTGGTAAACATGGTGCACAGTGCTTTGCAGGCACTTTTTTTTTTTTTTTGAAAGAATAAATGAGTATCACCTTCAAATGTGAGCTATTTTCAGCTAGGTGCAATGTCCTGCAGTTTATTCAAGGGAGAACCACTAGCTGGTGCAATTATAAGACTCTGGAAAGTGTCAACATATATCGAGTTGGCAAATCTAAAACCTAAGATATTGGAAATGTGTATCTAAATGATCCCTGCTATAAACAATTTGCTGAGTGTAATATAAACATGTCACATATCCTTTCCTAAGTAATTTCAGCTTAAACAATTAGTCCAACTGCTTCACCCACTCAGTATTTTTTTCACACACTATCAGCTAAAAGAAATCTATGATTACCACAAAACAAGCTTTTAATAAAATTGGGGACTATTATCACCCCAAAGGCAAAGCTACTTGTTGAAACTTAACATTTCAATCTAACAATTTTTCTTATACAAAAATACAAATTAAAAAAATTTAGAACATCAAGGTATCTTGATAAGATGTATCTAAATGCCAATGTTCTATACAATCAGAAACTCAACAAGCATTAAAAACAAAGTGTCAGTGACCTAGGAACTTTTCATTTCTGCTTGTCTAAATCATTCTCCTAAGAAACTCAGCCATGCTGAGACTCACAAGCTCTGAATCCTGAATGTAACCTTTACAGCAAAACAGACAGTTATCTGTTTGTATTTTAAAATAGTTATTTGCAGGTCTATTACTCATGTTCTTTTATCCCACATCCAAAAAAATTAATAAACCTTTAAGTCATTTAGGGTAAACCATAACTGTTACAAACTGATGCCATGAATAAAAAAATAAAGAAGTTCCTAGGCAAGCATAACACTGTCCAAAGTCCATTCCAGATCCAAATATCAGCGATAAAGTTGATATACTTTCTGCTTATTTTCTCCTTTTTTTTTTTTTTTTTCGTTTTGGTCAGTTTATCACACTGGACCCAAAAAACTCAGTAAGTTTGAAAATATAAATGTACTTGGATAAGTACACAAATTCTAAACAATTATGTATTAGCAAAGTTCAAAAGGTTAAAAAAAAAAACAAAACACTCAAGCCAACCTAGGATTTCTGGAGCCATCTTTAACTACCCAGTCACAGTATCATTCCAGTCACGGGAATTGGTCATATGTCATTTGGAGAATAAAGGTAAACAATGGGAAATTCCACGTCGCCCTTCTCAATTAAGTCAGTTGTTGCCATCCTTAAGATGGAATTTCACTCACATCATTACCAATTACAGGAACAATCAGCTACTAGGCAAAGCAGATCATCTCCTTCCATCTGACACTACTTACCCAAAACTACTTTGCATTTACTAACACCTATTACACAAAAGTAATCAGCACATCACAGCCAACCAGGTCAGCTGCTGAAAATGGATCAGGAGGCATTGAATACAAGATCCTCCACCTCATTCTACGGACATCTCCAGCAGAATCCATACATGACCTAAAGTCCTATCAGCCTACATCCTCAAAACAGCAGAGTGCCATCTTAGAAGCAATTCAGTGGTCTCCAAGCTGCTCTAGTCCCCTAGACTATAAATAATTATGCTTTAGCCCAGTTCAAAAGGTTAAAAAAAAAATCAGTCAAACCGAGCAAGGAATTCTGGAGCCATCCTTAACTGCTCAGTCACATTATAATCCACTTCTCCCCTCTACTTCCCTTCATGAGACCTTGGGGATAGATTATGTGGCAGAGGCTAAATGACTGCATCTCCTAGCCAGCACTAAAACTTATCTGCCCCTCCAGAACCTTTTGAGATTTCAACTGTGTAATGTGACTAACATTTTTTTTTTCCTTTCTCCTTGAAAGGAAAGCCTAAACCCACTTCTCTCTCCTTCCACAGAAAGCTTAACATGATAGTTGCTTTTTATGCTTCCTGATAATTCAAATGATTTGAAGAAACAAGACAAAAACGAAACAAAAAGGAATGGTTAGAAAAGTTGATCTGAACATTAAGTATCAAGAAATCTACCAACAAAATATTACGAGCCTGATGGAGAATTTTATTACATTAAGAGATTCCCTTCACTGATAAGATGCTATAAGAAGACACTGCCTACTATCTGCTTCTACTTTTGCTTATTTGTCCATCTGTCACCTGCCCATCAATCCACACATATGTCAGACATAGTGTTTCCAGCTGCAGCTATTTAAATCATTTTTTTGTTTATGTATGTGCCACAGGCTGTTCCATGGTCTTTACAAATAAGAAGTCATTCAATCTCATAATGGCCTATGAAGCAGGACTATTATCCTCATTTCACAGATGGGGAAACTGAGACACAAAAAGATTATGTAAATCACCCAACGTCACAGAGCTACTAAGTGTCAGAGCCAAGATGGAAACCAGGCAGTCTGGCTCCACAGCCCATATTTTGAACCAATACAGGATGCTGCTTGTTAGAGGAGATGACCAACACATCAAAACTGAGAGGTTTAGTGATTAAGAGCTCAGGGTCCAGCATCAGAAAGACTTTGTTCATATACAGGCCAAATCACATACTAACCTAGATGACCTCACACAAAGTTACTCAGTCCCCTTGGGTCTCAGGTCCCTTGTCTGTACACTGGGGATTCTCCCATAGGCTATGATAAGGAATAAATAAAATAGTACATTTAAAGCACTTAGCGGCTGGCACCTAGTAAGGGATCCATTAGCTGTTAGCTTAAAATAATAATTTCAATTCCATATGGCAAAATGCCTCAGGAGGGACATCCATAAACTGCCCTCTATGACTAAACTGAAAAATCCTTGCGAGGAAAACGATTATTTTTATTCGCCTTTGTAAGCAAAGAATCCTGCCCAAAATAGTTGATAACTGAATGCTTCTGCATTAGAGATGTTTAAATTTAAGCATTAAAAAGGAATTTTTATTAAAATAGACTTAAAGTTAAGGAGAACATAAGGCTTTTAAAAATATATAAAGCTTTCAAGTTTTTAATCAAGTTAAACTTTTTAATCAAATTAATACAAGCACATATTTTCAATATCAAATATTGGTCATTAAGTCAATTGCATGATAAAAAGCAAAAGGGAACTAGTCTAGACTAAAAGGGACCTAAGGGCTTCCCTGGTGGCGCAGTGGTTGATAGTCTGCCTGCCGATACAGGGGACACGGGTTCGTGCCCTGGTCCGGGAGGATCCCACGTGCCGTGGAGCGGCTGGGCCCGTGAGCCATGGCTGCTGGGCCTGAGCGTCCGGAGCCTGTGCTCCGCAACGGGAGAGGCCACAGCAGTGAGAGGCCCGCGTACCGAGAAAAAAAAAAAAAAAAAAGTAAAAGGGACTTAAAAGAGATTGAAGAGATATATGCCTATATACAAGAGTAGGCCTTGTTTGCAAACTCATTCGAACATTTTAATTATTCAAACATTTTTTTTCAGATAATCAGAGAAAATTCAATGTGGTAATGATAGAAATTGTTAGTTGTATTGGCTGTGATAATAGTATTGTGCTTATCTAAGATGTCTTTTTTATTTTGAGATGCATTTAGAAGTATTCAGAGGTGAACCAGCGTGACTTTTTTTTTTTAAGTATCCTAGCCAAAAAAAAAATAAAGATAAGTGAAACAAAAATGGTAAAACATAGAGTGTTGTCGAATCTTCCAGACAGGTTCATGGGGGTTCACTGTATCTATTTTGGGGGGATTTGGAAATTTCCATCAGAAAAGAGTTTTTAAATCAAATTAACTTAAAATGAAAAGCAACAATCCCTTGTCCTGTAACAGAAGCCACTTTCCCCAAATGCCTCTCCAGAGAGGATGCACTCTTAACTCTTTTCTCTGTCACTTCTTAGTATTTATTTCAATCTCGTAAAAAGATTACTTTGGTATTTTCTTGCCCATGGATTTTTAACTTATTTTTTAAATGTAGTCCCTTTTAACTCCTGTTCTACCACCTTCAATAGCTCTTACCTGCCCTACTTTGATATTACTGTCTCCTCCTCCACTTCTCCATGTCTTTCCATCTCTTTATCATCTACCTTATAATTTTACTTTTGCATCATCAAGATTGATCAGTGATAATGTTCTCTAAGCATGAGCTTTCTATTTTGTCTGTAAATTGACTTTGTGTTTCTATTATTATGACCATGTAAATATTGTTCAAAACATATCAGATAATGTAATATGAATATACTTCCTTTTCAGTTCAGTTTTAGTTTTTCCTGGAGTTTCTACCTGCTTTTCTTTTTTCTTTCACTATTTGCCTTTGGCATATCCTCGACTTTCTTCAAACTCTTCATCATATCAAGCATTCAACTGGATGGCTTTAATTCCAATTAACATTTTTTCCCCTCCTATGTTTTAAACATACTAAACCTGTCACATGACAGAAGAAATTCTCACTCAGAAAATATATTCCAAAGCCTATTTTCCCTGTTTTTAAACTAAGCTGAGAAGATGTCCAAACACATCTATAAACTTATTCAGAGTGGGCAGAGAATGTTCTTGTAGGAAAGGAGGTGGAGGGTAGGGGTAGCAGCTTATGCAGTTCTAATAAAGCTTATGTTCAAACTCAGTGGAGTCACACCATGAATTTATGAACATCAGTGAATTTACAATGAATGCTGAAATCACTGCCTTTTTAGAGAAGTGAAGTATGCATCCATATGAATCTCCTGATTCATGTTTACATTTAGAATAACTGGGAACAATCCTACCCTTATCCAAGCTTCTGAGTCATATCCATGCACTATAACTTTGATAGAGGGAGAAAAACTACTGAATCTGCAAGAGTAGAGTAGAGTTACTCTACTTCGTAAGCTTAATTCCAAACGCTAAAAAAAGAAACAAAATTTAAGCTAAAAAGCCACAGATGACTATTTAGAAGTCCAATCAAAGCTTTAGCCAAAATATTTCATCATATGGAGGCCCAAAGGAACAGAGTCAAAAGGAAATTAAACAGTATTAAGAATTGAGGCTCTGGAGTTGGAGAAACCTGGGTTCAAGTCACCAACTGCCACTCACTAAATGGGTGATCTCAGCTGATAAGAATGTAAATTGGTGCAGCCACTATAGAAAACAGTATGGTAATTCTTCAAAAAATTTAAACTAGAACTACCGCATGATCCAGCAATCGTACTTCTGAGTATATATGCAAAGGAACCAAAATCACTATCTTTAAGAGATACCTTTAAAAAAAAAAAAAAGAGAGATACATTTACACCCATGTTCATTGCAGCATTACTCACAATAGCCAAGATATGGAAACAATCTAAGTGTCCATCAACCTTTGAATGGATAAAAATGATGTGAAGGGGGTGTGTGTGTGTGTGTGTGCGCATGCACATGTGTGTATTTACTTATATACTTATATTTATATAAACAATGGAGTATTATGCAGCCATGAAAAAGAAAGATGTCCTGCCATTCGGGACAACATGGATGGACCTGGAGGGCATTCTATTAAGTGAAGTAAGTCAGACGGAGAAAGACAAACACTGTATGATATGACTTATACGTGGAATCTAAACAAAGCTGAACTCGTAGAAACAGACACCAGAATGGTGGTTACTAGGGGCTAAGGGATGGAGAAAAAGGAGAGATGTTGGTCAAAGAGTACAAACTTCCAGTTGTTAAGATGAATAAGTAAGTTCTGGGGATCTAATGTATAGCATGGTGATTACAGTTAACAATACCGTGTCACATACTGGAGAGCTGCTAGGAAAGAAGATCTTAAATGTTCTCACTACAAAAAAGAAACAGGAGTCATGCAATGTGATGCAGGTGTTAGGTAACGCTACGGTGGTAATCAGTTGGTAATATATAAACCTATCAAGCCAACAGGCTGTACAACTTAAACTTACACACCTTAAACTTACACAGTGATATATGTCAGTTATAAGTCAACAAAGCTGAAAAAATAAAGGAAGGAGGGAGGGAGGAAGTGTGTGAGTGATCTGGGGCCATAAAAACCATACCACATTGTAGTTTCCTTAAAGTAAGAGATTCCGTCTGGCCAGGTGTGGGGACTATGTGTGATAATGCATAACAAGCATTTAACACAGTGTTGATAAAGGCTAGTCACTGATACTATTATCAACTCAGAAGTCATCTTGTGTCCGAATGCTTGGCCATTTCTCCATAAAAAAGTTTCTTTGATAATTCTATTTCTATGCTACCTATTGCAGAGAAATATTTGCATTTGCGAACGCAGGGCTACGTAAGCTAAAAAGCAGCACGGTGCAGTGGTTAAGAATTCAGGCTCTGGAGCTGGACTGCGTGCATTCAAACGCTGGCTTTAAGCCATGTGGTGCTAAGCAAAATTATTTAATTTCTTCCCTATCTCAGTTTCCTCATCTGTAAGACAGGTAAGCCTCATTAGGCACTTATAAGGATTAAATTAATTTTAGCACAGCATGTGACACAAAGTGGGGGCTATACAAATTTTTGATAAATAAATTATATTGTTCATGATAGAAAAAAAAACGTGTATGTTTATCATTCACCAAATGCCTACTTATGCTCTGACATATCCATACTATGGAATAATCCTCTATAGTTGAAAAGAACTAGGCACTGGCTTTCTTTAAAAAAATGGGTTAAAGAAACACTTCCAGGTGAAAAAAATCAAGCTGCAGAAGAATAATTTTAAGTTTAAGAGGACTCATAAAAATGTACATGTTTATATACTTGTATATGCCTTCCAATGAATAGGAAACATTCTGGAAAGATAGACACCAAACTGCTGTAAGTGATCCATTACCTCTGAGGACCTAGGTTCTTGTCTAGGCTCTATAATAATTAGCTGTACCACCTTGGCTATGTCACGTAACTCAGTAAACACCCAAGGAGAGCTTCCTCAGCTTAAAAGACAGGGAGAGTTAGGGATGACTAGATTCAGCAATTCCTCCAATCAATTCCAACCCCCCAAATTCCCTGACTTTGATTATGGGATTCTGGTGCTTTCTATAAATAATAACACTGAGCTCTCCAACACTCCACTCTGCTCAGTATTTATCAAAAGCCCTATGGAACAGAGCGCAGTGTTTCAAAAGCACAGCCCGTACCAGATCGAAACACATTCCACGTGGGTACAATTCCATCCACGGATCATGCTCTCAGTAATAAACTCTTTCTTCACCCTCAGCCGCCACACCAGTGCCATGTGTTCTTACAGAAGAGAGAGTTGCTTTATCAATTGATATACGAGCAACGGTTCCTTTATTGCCATTTTTACTTTTTCTCTGGATTATCATCAGAAACATATTTATACTACCATTCGTAGACATATATAACCCAATTAATCTACCCACAAGCAGGAAGGCAAGAAACTGCTGTTTCAAAATGAGGGTCATGTTTCCATCATTCGCCCAATGACAGAGACACTCTCTGTCACTGACACCAGTCATGATTCTTGGTCACCATCTTCTCTCACTGATGACACCTGCAACCTCGCCCTCACTTCTTCCCATCTGGCCTTCCTACCTCCCTACAGCCTCTATCCCTCCAGCCCAACCCACCAACGAGCTCACCACTCTACGTCCCCAGCACCTACCATGGTGCCTAACACACAGAAGGCATCAAATATATTAATTCAGTGGATTCATCACATACACACACACACACGCACATCTATTAACTCAGCCAATACATACTATTACCAGACTAATGTTCGTAAAGGAAAGTACTGATTACGTCTACTTATAGATGCAAAAATGTATTCTCAAACCCCGGAACACCTGTAAGTTGCCAAGCATTGTGCTCACTTCTAATGATATAAAGAATGATATATTGCTCCCCCACTCACGGAGAAACGTTAGGCTCACAGACATCAGTGGGTCTCTGTTCCTACCAAAGAGAACGGAATTTATCACCAACTCTGCTGCTCACTGATTACCGCAGTCTGAATGTTTGTGTCCCCCCAAAATTATATGTTGAAACCTAATGCCCGATGTTGACAGTACTAGGAGACAGGGCCTTTGTGGAGGTGGGGGGATTAGGTCACGAGGCAGAGCCCTGAGGAAGGGGATTAGCGCCCTTACGAGAGAGAGAGCTGAGAGAGCTCGCCGCCTTCCACCATGAGGACACAGCTAGAAGGCACCTCTACGAAGAGACAGCAAGCTCTCACCAGACTCCGGGTCTGTCTTCATCTTGGACTTCCCAGCCTCCAGAACCATGAGAAAGACATCTTTTGTTTATGAGCTACCCAGTCTATGGTATTTTTGTTATAGCAGCCTGAACAGACAAAGACAACGTGTGATCTTGGGAAAGTTACTTAAGCTCTCCGAGTGTCAGTTTACTCATCTACAAGATGGGGACACCATCACTATACTATATGGGATTGACCTAAAAGATGAGGTAAGGTATATAATGCATTCAGTATAGCAAGAAGCTAATAAATGTTCTTTTTCACTAGTAACAGTATTGTTAACAAAATCAGAATGCCTTAAGTCTAGCAAGGGCTTCACAATCTGGCACTGATCAACCACTTCAGCCTCAACTTCAAACACTTTGTTCCAAGGCAAAAAAGATACCTCTGGACTCTGCCCATCTATAGTTTTGGTCCTATAAGTCACTGCATAGGAATGTCCCTCCCCTCATGTACCCCAATGCCTCTCATTCCATTCATCTCTAACTCCCATCCATCCTTCATGGCCCAGCTTTCTATGTCTTCTTTCAAACTTTCCCTACTCTTATCTACTACCCCTTCCCCAACAGACTTCACCTACACTCCCACGGCACTTTACACACTGATAAAACAAAACCTCATCTGCTCTTTACAGATTCAATAAGATTTTGTTGAGGACCTGTTTTGTACTTCATTTTGAGTTGGGAATCCTGAGGTCAACAGGAAAGACACAACCCCTGCCCACAGTATAGGAGGGGAGACACACAGAGAATAACTCGTTACCCAAATAATTTCTTCATTAAAATTGCGATAAGCACCCTTAAAATAAAACAGATAAAAATACAAATAGGATTGCTTCTGCTATACTGAGATCCGGATTAACAGCAAGTCTGTTTTAACATGGTACCTCCAGAATGTACTTCATAAACGTTCACTGTAGCCAACCAAATTATCTTTTCTATTAAAAGTTGAGTTGATTGAGAGTAGGGAACATGTTTTAGAAGAGAAAAAGAACTAGATAGTTAGTTGCAGCTATAACTCTTTGACTTACCAGTGATATAACCTCGGCCTGACCCCTCTGATTTTCAAATTCCTCACTGGTATAAAAGAATAATTCTTTAGAAACTATTAAAAGCACTGCACATGAAGTATTATCTTTTTATCTACCCCACTGCAATTAGCGCGTATTATTAACATAGCAAGAATGTGGAAGTATTTATTGAATGAGTGCTAAATCACTGGCCAAGGCCGGGGCTACCTCTCTTATGACCTTGTTTCACAGGCAAGGACCAACGTCAATACTGAAACATCTACTCAACCCTTTATAATTAAGACGTGGAATAAACTCTCTAGATAAGAAGCATAGGCACTTCTTGGCAATGCTTGAGAGATCAGAAAGATCTGTCCTAATAAAAAGCATTATACACTGAAGCTATGAGAAGATGGTGTTTTCTAAGGAAACATTTCTGAATTGTTCCATGATTTCACATCTTTCAATCTCAGCACCAACAGTGAGAGGTAAGTAAAAGAGTTCCCCCATGAACACGATGATGCTGGATGATTCTGACATACTCTCCCCATTCCCATTACTTTTCCCTTCTAGACTCCAGCAGCTGGTCTCTTTTTCTCTTTTCTTTCCTTCTCTCTTTTTTTTTTTTTTGGTTACACGCAGACCAAGACCAGAATGAAACAAACAAAACAGACGTTGTAGTAGAGGGACTTCCCTGCAGCCCCGTCCTTGGCCTCCAAACCTCTGCTGTGAGAAACCACAGCTGGCATCTTCTCTTCCAAGTCGCCACGCCCTTACATACATCACACAAGCACTTCAGCTCTGTCTGCTCGATGCAGTGGGAAAAACAGTTCCGTGTAAGATGTAAACACAAAGCCAGACAGCCCTATTCTGGTCTCAGTCCTCCTCTTTTCCTCCAGCCATTTTGGTTCCCAGGGGACTCATCTTAATCTTCCACAAATCAATGTTTTGAATTTACTTCTTCAAGCCCGTGTTAGCAAAGCATGTCACTTGTATCTGCATAAAATCTAACTTAAAGATAACTGGCTAATTATGTGCTCAGGTTTTTTGTTTTGTCTTTTAACAGTTTAGGAATATTTATTACATGCCAGGTGTAAGAAACACAAAGTTTCAATTGTTTATTATGTACCAGCCACCAAATGATTACCTGAAACAGCCAAGAAAATCATCATCACAACCCCGTCAGGCAGGTGCCAGTGTGTCAGTGGGATAGATGGTTACCGTGCACTTGCGCGGCAGATGTGTCAGTGCCTTTATGCTGTCACTTGTGCTGGGGACATCTGCACCTAAAGGGTTCCTCCTGTATGGAAGGCGCTGGCTGTGGCCCTCTGGAGCAGGGTCTAAAAAGCACAGGTACTGGAAATCGCCAATATGGCCCTACTCAGAGAATTATGAGATCTTGGGAACTTTTTAATAGCCAGAAATCAACCCCTTCCCCCAGGAAAAGCTTTCTTTCTGGCATGTGCCAAGTTGTTAGCAGATTCAATGACAGGTGAATGTTATAACTACAAAGAAAGACATGGAAAGCACAGGAAATGCTGCAGACACTGATTTCATCAGCACAAACAGCCTAGCAAAGAAAACACGGGCAATTGAAGTGATGTCTCAAGAAGAAAACCTTGTTCTTTCCCTTGGGGGCAGGGAAAAAAACACCACCTCTGACTTTTCAGTTAGTAGAAAGAGCCACCTCCTTTCTCTTCTCCCATTTCCTTCCTCGGACTGCCCACATGGTGCGAGGCACTGACTAGACCGATTCAACCCCACAGGAGAAAATGCAGAGAAATGGTCCAGAGAAAGAAATAGTCAACACTGACAATTTGCTACCTCTCAGCAATCCAAGTTATAGTTTGGGGAAACAAAGAATCAGAATGTTTCAGGCTTTTTTTAAAAAAAAAAAAACGCTCAAACTTCAAGACAGATGTTTGTGAGAAATGAACAAAGCACTTGAATCCTTTATTCATGGTGGAGCTGTCAGGATTTTAGAAACCTGGAAATCCTTTTTCTATTTTTTGCAAGAGAAAAATAATTTCAAGCCCCTCTGCTTTAAACAGCCCTGGTGAGTCTTTAAGTTATCTTTGACTTCAGTTTTAAATAGTCTTGTGATAAAACAGAAAGGAGGATTACTAAATAGCCGTGTCAGTGCATTTACTGATTATGAAAAAGCAAAGCATCACACTTATTTAAACATTTACTCTAGAGAAAGTTAGTATTTGAAAGTTTTTTTTAATATTTTCATGTTATAATTCTCTTATTAACCAATCATTTCTAAAAATTAGAAAATCAAGAGGGACTAAGATTTTTTTCCTACTAACTGGACAACCAAGGGTGCTCTGTGTTACTTGCCCTCTGTAACCAAGAAGAAAAACAAGCCATGCTCTCCTGAAAAGTGATTCCTTAGAAACATGAGAACCACCCATCAGCTTTCCACTTCAAGAAGACTTTTTTTTTTTTTTTTTCTGCTGAGAAAGGCGACTTAACAACCCAGATTTTCTTAATACGGTTTACAGGTTAGGTGAGAACTGGAGCAGTTTTACTCTAAGTGTAAAATGCAAACACTTACTTGAAATTTGTGCCTCTGATTTACAGAGAACGTGGGGTCCTGGGCAGTTCTTTAAAAGATCTCTTAGCCATTAGCCCCAAAATTGAGCCCCCAGATGAAACTTATGACTTGAGCGAGACACTCCTGCTCTTCCTCCCCCCAATAACTTATCTTTGGTGTCACCTTGAAAAAACGGAAGTGATCAGTGTAAAGGGTCAGTGGCACAATTCTAACCAACAGGACAAAGGGTTCCTTCATCACTACCTGTACATTTCAAGGGGAAACATACGGGCTTTAGGAAAAGGTGCTGAGATTTATTTTCTGCGTGAAGGAAATCAAACAGCTGCGAAACTTGATGAACTTAGACGCCATCCGATGGCATCTTAAACTTAGATGCCATCCAAGAAATGAGAAATAAAGTACTGAGTATTTACTAGGAAGATGAGAATATCCTAGTTTCACACACACGCATAACCCTCTTTTACTTCACAAGTTCTTGGATCATGTGGCTAGAAAATGCCATGAAAAAGGAAATCCAAACATGTAAACAATCCAAACTCGGTTTTTGACAGCAGCACAGAGGCGAAAAACTGAAGATGAACACTGACTGAGACGTAATTCTCAATTAATTAACCAGATTCAATTCCACTGGTTTTAATTCAACTGCAATTGAATCTTGGCAGTGTTTGGCTATCTACAGTCAGACTGAGGTCTTATTAACTTTATCTACTACTGAAGACAAACCTAAGCAGCACAGGGGACAGACTCCATTCAGAGGAATAAAAAGATGATGTTTTCTAACAACCCCACAGCCAGTGCTCACTCAATCGCCCTACATAACCCTGACCAGTGCTTGGAGTTAAGAGAGGGTTTGGTTATTAATTCAGCGTGGGAAATAAGAAGCAGGATGGCTTAGTCACAGGCAGGCACCCAGACGGAGCCAGGCTTGTAACTGTGCTTCAGAAGTGGGTACAGAAGAAAATGTGAACTTAATAGAGTGAAAGATACCTAAGGCCCTTTTGCCAAGAAACAGTCTGGTAACCTGTTTCATATCCCACCTACCACACTACAAGTCTACGTCTTTGCAGGATAGGAAGGAGGAAGATGACTCTGGTGCATTTGAAGCTCAACCCCCTGGATTGGGGTACGTGACTTATATCCCAATGTGACTGGGTAGGAAGGGGGTTGGAAATTAACATTTACTATGTGCCTATGACATGCACAATAGACCATCTTTTTGATGGGGATAGTATTTTATAGCTTAAGTCACTGAGCTTCTGAGATAGTAACACATAGTAAATGGCAAAACTAACATTTGAACCCAAGTTCCACTATAAAGTCTCTGATATCACCACCATATACCATCACTCCAACATGGACCAACATGCCCACCTCCTCTGAAGCCATACTGGACCAGGGCACAATTAAGAAAGGCAAATCCATGCCATCCACTGGGACATGGAGGTAGGGAACCCAGCAGCATAATACAAGGAATGGCTGCAGATCTGTCTTTTCATTGCTTGTATGAAGGTTTTCCATTTGGGGTAATTTTAGACACTGTCATCACTTCTTGGCCAACTGTTTTTTTAAATGCATACATGGGGTTTATCCATATTAAGTAACTATAGGTGGTAAACTGGAGGGACTGGTATGTGCTTCTTACAACCGAGATGCAAGAACAAAATGTCAAAACTAATCTTTCATAAAGTAGAGATTAAAATCAATCAGAGACACAGAGGGGACCTGGGTGATTTAAGAGGCTGTAAATACAATTGCAATACAAACTGTGCCCAGCTCAGGCCTTGCATGGTATCAACACTTAATAAAATTCTGTTATGCTTCATTATCCAGCCCAGCATTCTCACGTCACAGACGACCAAGCAAAGGCCCAGACTGGTCAAGAGCATTGCCTGAGGTCACGTTGCTAGTCAGGGGCAAAACAAAGGCTTGGACTCGGGTCCTTCAGCTCCCAAACCTCGACTGATGTCTGAACACTCCAAGTCAGCCCTCTCATTTTCCCCTTGTTATGCGTTATGTGCCCACACTTCCTCACATGACATGAACTCCAGGAAGGTCTGTCAAGATCTACTGCAGAATGCAGCACACTGTCATTCCAAAGGGGAAAAAGCCAAAGTTCTCCTAATGCTTGGTTTAGTTCATTGAGTTTGAAGCATCACCCTGTCCGTCCCTCTGTCACTGAATTATTTGTCCCATCTTAAGACAGACACACGACCCTTTTATGTAAATGAAGAAGAAACAACAAAAAGTATAATACAGTTTTCAGATTCACGGGCTGAAGGCCCAGTGCACATTTGCTACCGAGTGGACAGAAGAACCCAGTTTGAGCCTGAGCTAAGGCAGAGCCTCGAGGCAAGAACTTCCAAGAGGAGGAAAAGTTCAGAAGCTCCCTCTTAGTGGCAAGTCTTGCTCTATCGTTTGCCAGAATTATGAGTTTGGGCAAGTTTCATAACCTACACGGTCATCTTCCCTCAACTAGAAAATGGTTATAATGCACCAACTTCACCGAACTGAGGTAAGGATCAGACGATATAAAAGTGAATGAAAGGGTTTTGTATATACACACTCTCAGGCGCCAGCAATCCCAATGTCTTCTTATGGTGCCCTTAGAAGATACTTTCTGCTCCCCAACTCTATCTTCCTAAGGAAAAGAACTCCTTCTCCAACTCAGAAGCATAACTCAGAAAGGAGGAAAGAAATTTACCTCCCTATCATCATCGTGATAATGATGTTGAGCCCTAACTACACGCTTACAGTGTCCTTCGCTTTGCTCTCAGAGCGCTTCTTACAACCCTTAGTCCCTCAAACTCTCTAAAGTTGTTACCATTTTACTTAGGAACGCATCAAGACAGAAAAATGAAATACTTTGCCCAAGATCACACACTCATCAGGATTTGAACCCAATAAAGATGCTTCCAGAGCCAAATTCTTTTTTATACCATATGCAGCCTCCATACACAAGTACTAGAAATAGGAAAGATTTCCCTACCACTTTCCAAGAAAAATTACTTCCTCCTTAAGATGAAAAAGGAAAAAACATTGAATTTGAAGAAGATCATCTAATTTATTTTAGGTTTTTCTCTCAAGCTTAATCTTTTTGGGGAACCAAAACCAAACTGTTTTTGATACCGCGAGTAAGCTTCTGGTTCTTAAGAAGCTGTTCCAATGAAAGCAAACCAAAGGGCAAGCTCACGGAATGACCCTCCAACATCGCCATCACATAAAAGTCCATTTCGCTTTGCAAACTGGCACTGTTGTTCCAAAATAACTGAGATGGATGGCCCCCAGACTTGGTCAATGGAGACCCAGTCACGTGTATACAAGGTTTTACTTCACCTAGTCCCACTCATCTAGCCAAACCGAGGAATTACAAACAAAATGCAGAAATTATTCACTTGGGGCATACCTCTCATATGCCAGCCAATAAAACTAATCAAGTGGCTATTACTCATTAAGTTATCTGCTTTCACCAACAGTCATACTATTAATGGCAGATACTGGCATCTGGTGAACATATATGGCTGCTTGCATCCATTTAAGATGACTTTACATGTTTAATTTCAACTGGGGAAAAAAAATCTTCTTGTTCTTACAGATAGGTACCTTAAAGTATTTATTCTTGATAAAAGCCAGTATTCTTTAATCACCAAAACACTAAAAATTAGACAGAAGGAAAACCACGTGGAGCCCTCCACTGCAATCAGCGTACCACATTATGGAGGTCCTAATGTCTACCCTAGGTATTTCTAACACCTCTTTCCCTGGCCGCTTCCCCCAAATTCCTTGCAGCTAAGCATAGTATGGAACCCAGTATTGACCAATGAAACGAAAATAGGATCCTGGGGAACAGGAAGATAAGCTTTTGTTGCCTTATTTAAAAGGACAAGAATGAGAGGAGAAAGCTCACTGTGTTGCCCCCATCCCTTTAATCTTGCCATGAATGCAAACAGGATGTCTGATGCCACAACAGTCAACCTGTAACCAAGATGTGACAAGAACATGAAAAGAAAAGTCCATACCCTGAGTACGTGGAGCAAAAAGATAGGACATTTTAGAGTCCTTCGCTAAACCTGAGACTGCCCATTCTCTGGATTTCTAATTAAGTAAAAACAAATGTACTTACATTTTAAGCCACTATTAGATGGACCTTTCTCTTATTCAAAGGCAAAATCATTCCTAACAGACTCAAGTATCATTATTTATTCCCTGATAACCACCACAGCAGACCGGTACCCAAGACCTCCATTTTTAGGAACTGATTCTAGCCCACGTGGTTTTCTTGGGAGCTTCCATGTCAACACAGGTAACCCTAAGCCCCTAGTCTAATCCCTCTAAGCTTTTTTTGATCCAGAGGAAGACATCTGACTGTAACTCTTCTTGGAATTTTTGATTATTAAAACAACAGAGATCAGTCTCTCTCCAATGATTAAAACTGTAAAATTCTAAATTTCAGGAGCTATTGGCAGCCGTGTTTTTCATCACCCAGAAAATGACACTTTGCAGGAGGTAAAAAGCCAAGATTGTGCACATCTATTTTTTTTATTGTGTGACCAATTCTGAATGAGCCTCTCAATCAAAACACAAAAAAAGCTAGGTGAAACATTGAAACACATTTTAAGGCACCTACTGAAGTATCTACTGAAGTAGATAGCTAGTTGGGAATCCAAAGAACCCAATAATGAGGTGAAAGCAAGACCCCTGGGTGGTGCATGAGTCCTAAAGCCAGCATTCACCCTGTGGTTATCTGGAAAACATGCTGACCTCAGGCTTCCATTCTGATAGCTGTACTGGATACAGGAGATAAAGCTATGAGCCTAATCAAGGTCAGAAGTCTTCTAGGAGACTCTTGCATAAAGCTTGGACTCCTAAGGAGTTACACCTCCAAAGCAATGATGAATAACAAAGAAACCTACTCTGGTACTTTGTCTATCTTGACTTCGGCACTAGATATAGGAGAGGAAACTCTCCTATAATTCTTAACCACAAATGGGCTCTCACACTTGTTTGCTACCCAGATTCACACTGTACAGGAAATCTTTAAACTCTAAGCAGAAAACAAACAAAACAAAATTAAAGAAAACCTTAGGCAGAGAATTTGATTTCAAGAAGTCCTGAGTTGTGGCATCTCAGGCAACTGGCAAAAGGAAACAATTTTCTCTGGAGGAACAGAGCTTTACCACAGTCCTCAAAGAATTCCCACAGACGAAAATCCACGAAACACAAGCAATAGTCAAAATCACAAAACACACAGGGAAATAAGACACCAGTTTTAGAGCCAGCCACTACAGAAAATAGTCAGATCTGTAGAAAACTGGAATTTGTAGAGTTAGAATATTTTAAAACTATGTTTTGTGTTGTCTTCTTTTATGCAACAAGAAGTAAAATAGAGGTTTGAAAATATGGAGGAATACAGAAGAATGACCAAATGTTTTTAGAAGATACAAAGAGAATTTGAGAAATGAAAAACAGAATTGAAATTAAACTCTCAAAGAATAAACAGCAGTTTAAAATAAAACAGAATTAGTAAACAAAAATAGAGTTGAAAAACTATCCAGAGCACAGGCTAGAGAGCAAAGATGGAAAAGATGAAGAGGTTAAGAAACATAACCTAACTAAAGTTCCAAAAGACAACAGACAGACTGGGAAAGGAAGTATTCCAATCGATAATGGCTCAGAATTCTCCACTATTGTTATAAAAAAAAAAAAAAAAACCCTCAATCTAGGAATCTAACAAATATCATTTAGGATAAATGAAAACAAACCAACACCTGGAATCATACCAATAAAACTGCAGATAAGCAAAAGCATAGAGCAGATCCTAAAATCAACCAGAGAAAAACACAAACTTTCTGCCAATTGCTTTTAACAGCAAAAATGGAACCCCAAAAAAGAGCAATGCTGAGACAAAGTACCCATCCACCTACAATTCTATACCAAGCAAAACTATCACTCGAGAA
This sequence comes from Physeter macrocephalus, assembly GCF_002837175.3. Taxonomy (NCBI): domain Eukaryota; kingdom Metazoa; phylum Chordata; class Mammalia; order Artiodactyla; family Physeteridae; genus Physeter; species Physeter macrocephalus. Next base: position 15,660,471 of record NC_041231.1, read on the forward strand.
TAAAAGTCAAATTTTCAGACAAACAAAATAGAATATTTTCAAAGAAAAAAAGAGAATTTACCAACTAGCAGACCCTCTAAATTCTATAGGGCATTTCTGAGGTGGAAAGACAATTATCCCAGATAGACAGTCTGATAAATTCTAATGTGTTAAGTCAATTTTTTAAAAAAGACAATATAAAAAATCGTATCTAATATGGAAGCTTAAATAAAAAATAAAATACTAACAAGAGCATATACTCAAATGGGGTGACAAGAATCAAAATGTTTTAAGGTCCTTGTATTGTATGTTAGGCTTAATTAAATACACATTAACATATCTTGAGTAACTGCTATAGTAAATATATAAAGTATAACCTTCAAGCTGGTAGAGGGGAAAAAAATGGAATGGAGAACAACAACAAAAAAAGCCTTCAATGAAATTTAAAGAAGGAAAAAAATAAAGAAAAAAATGAGGTAAAAAAAGAAAAACACAAGCTAAGTTTGTAAATCCAAAACCATCAGTAAATAATTTCAAAGAATAAGTTATACCAAATATATACTAACTAAAACAATTCTGGTGTGGGTTTATTAATAACAGACAACAACAGACTTCAAGACATAAAACAGATAAAAATGTTCCTTGCATAATGATAAAACACTTAGTTCACCAGGAAGTTATAACAATTTTACAAGTGTTAGCCTTTACTGACACAACTTCAATAAACTAAAAACTAAAAGAACTCACCACAAAGGCTTAAAAATTACAAGACAGAATTACAAATCCACTGTAATAGTGGGAACTTTTTAAACCTTTAAAAAATGTTTACATACAGTTAAATTCACTCTTTGCTTTGGTACACGAGTTTTAACACATACATGTATTGTATAATCACCAACACAACTAGGATATAGAACAGTTCCATAACCTCAGAAAATTAACAGTGGGAAATTTTAAGAAATGTCTTGATGGATCCAGCATACAAAAAACAGCAACAAAAAAAGACCCTAATGAACTCATATATAGGATATTGAACCCCAGGCTGGAAAAAGCATATTCTTCCCAGCACAGTGGAATATGCATAAAAATAGGTCACACGCTAAGCCATAAAGCAAGCCGCTCCAGTTTTAAAGAACTGATAGGCTACAGATCATATTGTCTGACCAACATACAACTAAGTCATAAAAAAAAATTTTTTAAAGACAGAACCAGAAATCCCCCATACAACTGAAAATGTGAAATACTTCTAAATAACTCATAGATAATAAGAAATGATAGTAGATATAAGAAAGTATTTAAAATTTAATAAGAATAAAAAATAATACAGGTCAAAATAGGTAGGATGCAACTAAAGCAATATTAAAAGAAATTTACAGTTTGAGATGCTTGAATTACAATGTGAGACGGGCTCAATATTTGGAGTTGATCATCCAACTTAAGAGAGTAGTAAAGGAAGAGCAGAATAAATCCAAAGAAGGTAAAAGGAATAAAATAAAAGGTAAAAATTAATGAACTTCAAAACCAACCTACAACAGAATCAATAAAGCCAAAATGTGTTCCTTTGAAGACTAACAAGACAGAAAAACATGCCAACACTTACCCAGAAAAAAAGAACAAATAATAGTCAGATTATTATTATAATAATCCTGTTGATGCTGTAACAAATTACCAAAGTTTAGTAGCTTAAAGCAATACAAATCTATGCTCTCAATGTCATGAAATCTAAAAGTAAACTGTCAGCAAGGCTGCACCCCTTCCAGAGGCTTCAGGGGAGAATCCATTACCTTGCTTTTTCCAGCTTCCTGTACTCCCTGGCTCATGGCCACATCACCCAACTTGGTGCCTCCATCCTCACATCGCCTACTACTAACCCTAATCCCCCCTGCTTCTCTCCTATAAGGACCTTTGTGATTATATTAGGCACCTCCCAAAATCCAAGATAATCTTCCCATCTCAAGATCCTTAACTTAATCACATCTGTGAAGTTCCTTTTACCAAAGAAGGTAATATATTCACAGGTTCTGGGGGTTTAAAAGTGGACATCACGAGGGAGAGGGAGACTCTTAAACTTACCACAGGGCCCAAACCAGACACTTCTGGGATTAACAAGATAATAGAAGGATATTATAGGTTTGAAAACTTAGATGGCATGGCTACCTTCCTAGAAAAAGACAACTTACAAAACTGACCCAAGAAGAAATAGCCCTTTAAGGACATAAGAAAATTGTCTACTGTTAAGTAGTATATCTTGCTCTAAAGAAAACATATAGGTTTTTATAGTTTCCAGGAAGAGCTAATTCCAATGCTACACAAACTCTTCCAAAGAAGAGAAAAACAGGGAACATGGCACAACTCCTTTTAGGAGTGTAGTATAACCTTGACACCAAAACCAGATGAGAACAGGAGAACACAAAGTAGCAGACGTGCAGAGAGAGGAAGAGACCAGAGATGGACACAGGCTGCGGAAGGTACTCAGTGCCTGAATGGGTCTCTGCATGAGCCGCTGTTGCATCCCTGCCCTTCATGCAATTCAGCTGTTCAGCCAGTACTGTTTGAGCCAATAAAAGCCCCTTTATGTTGCACTAGTTCAAGCTGGCTATTATCCACAACCAAGAGTCCTGACTAGTTCACCATTCCACCAACCAAGTGGACACACTCAATCTCTTCAATGATACTTGCTAAGTATCATCAATTCAATTAACCACATTAATGCAAGGGCCCGAGGACACAAAGGTAGTGAAAGCCGGGTCAACCGGAAGTACTTTAAAATGTGTCCTGTCACTTTTCAACAAGCTCTCTAACTACATTTTTTCTTAAGCTATTATTTTTTTTTTCTAACACCTTTATTGGAGTATAATTGCTTTACAATGGTGTGCTAGTTTCTGCTGTATAACAAAGTGAATCAGCTATTACGTATACATATAGCCCCATATCCCCTCCCCCTTGCGTCTCCCTCCCACCCTCCCTATCCCACTCCTCTAGGTGGTCACAAAGCACTGAGCTGATCTCCCTGTGCTACGTGGCTGCTTCCCACTAGCTATCTATTTTACATTTGGTAGTGTACATATGTCCATGCCACTCTCTCACTTCGTCCCAGCTTACCCTTCTCCCTCCCCGTGTCCTCAATTCCATTCTCTACATCTGCGTCTTTATTCCTGTCCTGCCCCTGGGTTCTTCAGAACCATTTTTTTTTTAAGATTCCATATATATGTGTTAGCATACGGTATTTGTTTTTCTCTTTCTGACTTACTTCACTCTGTATGACAGTCTCTAGGTCCATCCACCTCACTACAGTTAAGCTATTATTAAGATGAATTCAAATGATTTGGGCACAGTGACCTGATGGAATACATGGAAACAATGAACATCAGGGAAATAAAACCATGTCTAGGACTCTACTTTCTCTAAGAATAATCCTCAAAGTAGTTCTCACTCATCTCTCCTCATAAGATTGCAAATTCCTTAAGGGCAGGGACCATTTCTATTTGTTCAGGTAGATGACCTCGTAAATAGTCAAGAAGCTTGCACAGTCCAGTGACCTTTCAGACTGTTTCTAAGAGTCTTGCCAAGCACATATTTTCCATTGCAATAGTTAAGATGCCAATACAGAAACATGCAAAATGGTGAAAAAATCAAATGGAGAAAGTTTATAGCCCTTTAAATATAGCCCACACTTCAAATTCTATGAAAGAAGTGTTTTTGGGTAAAAGAGAAAAAGCTGAAATCATAATTATGAAATTGAGAGAGAACATTTACCATGATGTTATTGATAAGAAGACACAACAGTGGACGTTCCAGAAAATCCTGAGCCATGTTTTCAAACAGTAATAAACTTGGCAAAGAGACGAACTCAATTACACCTCTGCAGCATCCATGGCAGGCAGTGGAAAAATTAGACATGAATGTCAGCTAGGGATCTGAATACATGTCCTGAAACCACAGAGCCTGAAACCTTCCTCACTCCAGAAACGTTAACACAGCTTTCTGGATTGATGCAATACTGGTAACATTTCAAGCCATCGCCAAAAAGATGAGCTACTGCAGGCAGGGGGTCTTAATAGATAGATGACAAGAGATGCCAAATTCTGCGTAATCTACATACGGGTCATTTTCTTGGCGCTCGGTCAGCACTCGATGACCAGCTAACTGTGGGGTTGAGGGAAGAACAGAGCTGTACTCAGAACTCGGAATGAGGGGACAACAAAGGGGCATTGGCCCCTTCATCACACATTCAGCATTCGAAGGAACTAAAGTCTAGAACCTAGCTGCTAAGACAGGAAATAGCTTTCCAAATGCCTCTCCTTCTCCCCAGTCCGACTACGACACCACCACCAAGTGTCCTTGTGAGAATCGCGGCCCAACATCGTTTTCAGCTTGCCTTGTGAGTCTGTACCCCGCAAGGGGCAACTGGAAATAATGCTGAATGTTCTGTTTTGCTCTCTCAGCAAGCTCTGCGTATTCATTCCTGACAGATCTGAAAATAAAGTCAATGCTAACATTAAAAAAAAAGAAAGAAAAAAAGAAAAGTTCTTCTAGCTTGCAAGAGACCAGTGAAGGACAGCTATGGGTTTCCTTCCTCCCCCCGACCGGATCAAGGGACTGCATTCCCCTGGGCTTTTATATCCTTGTGTAATAGTTAATTAAATACTCTGTGCTTACTGGTTTATGTACTAGAGAACACTAATTTTAGAAAACCGATTAGCTAGTTCTTTCTAACTGTATGTTATTGTAGCTAAGGTCAAATTTTTCACTGAAACTATGGCAACAAAACCCCAGTATTCTCTGTCAACAAGACCGAAGCAAAGTTCTCGAGAGCAGGCCTCTACGTGGTGGCTAAACCTAGGCTGAATTACTCTATTTTCTGCCTTTACCTGAAATGCCATGTTTCTGAGAATGGATATGGGGGAGGGGGTGACCTCGGTCTCAGAAACTTGCTAGCATAAGTCCAAGTGAGCTTATACTTAAGTGTCATCACTGATAACATTTTTAGACACATATAATTTTAGCAGCACAAAATATCCAGACATTTCAGAAGCACCCAAATTGGAACTCAAATGTACCTGGAAAAATACCAGACGAAAAAAGGAACTTCTAAATGTCCATAAGAGAAATAATTGCCCAACTTATTTTCTCAATTATTGCAATTGCTCTAATTGGAGTTTTTCTGCCCTGACCTCCAGCTATTGCTTTGTCAGGGTTTAAAAAAGATGGACTCTTTGAAGGGACACATTCTTCTCCCCACACCTGTGGCCACTCTCCATTTTTCTCCCCAAACCAGTGGACACAAGCACAATTCTTGCCTTCTCTAGGAGCCATGCCGGCTTCTGCCTTGGCCAACAGTACCAAGGAAGCAGCCGCTGGATATCCCTTCTCCTGGAAGCTCAATGTCCTCACAGCCAGGTAGAGAATGTCACTCTGCAGGCCAACGGGCAGGCACCCCTCTGAACTTACAAAAAACACACAGCAGGGTGGGGGGTTTCAGGAAAAGAGCAGATGGGCAATATCTGCCTCCTGTCTGTCAAGAGTGGTCGGAGTGCCTGCTGCTTGGGTTAAGATAAACACAACTTCCTCTCTCGGCTGGGCCTGTAATTCTATACATAAGGCAGGATTGCCATCTCAAGTGAACGCCCCATCAGTAAGTGAGGCCCTGATCAAGGCTTGTGTAAGCAGAGAAAGGCCTTTGGTTTCTCTTCAAAAGGCTGCAAGCTCTCGAGCTCCCTCTTGTTCATGAACTCGCTCCATAAAGTATAAGAAATGCAGAGAGGTTAAAGTGTGTCTGGCCATGGATATCTTTGTACATTCCACATACTGAAGTTTTAAAATGGACAGATCAACGTATGAAGGGCAATGTCTGATGTTCCTAAGAGATGTCCTGAAAGCTGTTAATTGCAAATTTAGCCACAAGAGCTACTCAGCTACCACATATTAAGTGCTTAGGTTGTGCAAGGCATGCTGCCAACGGTGTTACACACATGAATCACCTCACCCTAAAATAATCCCATCAGTTCCATGCTATTATTAACCATAGTTGCCAGTTGGGGAGACTAAGGTGTAGAGAGGTTAAGTAATTTGCCCACGGTCACACAGCTAATGAGAGGTGGGGCAGGGACCTGAGCCCAAGTCCGACTCCAGAGCCAGCACTCTAAACCACTATGCCCATGGCCTCCCCAATACATCCTACCTATTCATTTAAACCAGATCTGGCAGGATCTTGATTCAGAAAGGTTTTTGGATTTTTATATTTGCTCACCTTTTCAAATATTCAATAATTCCATCTTTCCACTACTACCTATTGTTTTCTACCCATTGAACTGAACATACTTGGTTCCCTGAGAGCTACTCATGTGGACAGCGTGTCTGTGCTCTCCCCAGCTGTTTGCTGACCCAATGCCCCCAAACACAGGGCTTCCACGGGAAGCAAAAACAGAAGAAACAGCTGGGTCCTTCGGTGGGAAAACACAGACACTTACGGTCAGATGGGATCATCTACCTAACCTCTGTCCCAGAGCAGAAATCGTCTCCAAGATCCCTGACAGATGCTAAGACCCCTGTGAATGAGAGGAAACTCAGTAATTTGAAACAGGCCTCTTCCCTAAGCAATGGCTCAGCATTTATTACAGTCAGAAGCACATTCCTAAAATCGAAAACTCTGCTTCTGGTCACTTTCCTCTGCTGGCCCTAATTCTCGATTGTTCTGGGCTCAGAACATCCCTCCATATGACAGCCTCACAGTAAGAGAAGACAACTGTCAGTTGTCCCTTTGGGTCTTGCATCAGTATGGCGGTTTGTCAGAAATGCAGAATCTCAAGCCTCACCCAGACCTACTGAATTAGAATCTGCATTGTAACAAGATCCCCAGGTGCCCATTCAAGTTTGAGAAGCGATGCCTTAGAGGTTTTTCTTCATTCATTCTACAAATATTCAAGAGCCTACCACAGGCCAGGGCCTGTGCAAAGCCTTAGAGGAGACAGGCACAGCTTCCGAGCTCACGAGGAACGGAGCGGGTAACAGTGAAGTCACACACCAGCAAGAGCAGCCAACCGTTTTAGGGCATTGAGTACGGGCCAGGCACTCCTTTAGGTGCTTAACATGGACTGGCTCCTCTGACCCTCACAAAAACACCATGAGGTGCATATAATAATCTTCCCATTTTCAAGATGAGGAAATGGAGATACTGAGAGGTTCAAGCTGACATGACCAGCATCAAACAGAGCTGAGAGTCAAGCCCTCGCAGTCTGGCTCCAGGGTCCGGGCTGAGGAGGAGCGGCCTGTGTGTACACAGGGTCAGCAAAGACCCTCCACAGGGGATGCCTGAGGTCTGAAGGATGAGTGGGCATGAGAAAGACTACGGGGTCCCAGGAGGAATGACAGAGATGGTGAGATCGTTTCAGAGAGAAGATAAAGGACACGCAAAGGCCCAGAGTGCAGAGCGGGTACCCTGACTGCCAGGACGAAATGACTCGGTGTGGCAGGAACACAGAAGGTGGTGGGGGGGGGGGGCGCGGACTGCAGGTGAGGCTGAGAGGTAAGCAGGGAGACTCACGCAGGACCCTGTGAACCCCGAAAGCACGTCCTTTATCCTGAGCATAACTAGGGAACCACCAAGGGCGCCAAGCAACCAAGTGACATCGTGAGACCTGCGCTGATTCCTCTAGGTGCAGGGAATGGATGGGAGGGGCCCAACGCTCAGGCCCAAAGGAGACAGAGAGGAAAATGCAGAAACCAGCAAGGAGACCACTGCAGCAACTTAGGTGAGAAATGCTGTTGCCCAGTTAGTCTAAAATGTCTCAAGTTCCCTCAGTTACTCACCGTTCAGCGTGAACGTCATCACTTTGGGACCTATCCTCCTGGTCACCCCTCCTTTAGCTTTATTCCCATTGAGCGCTATGACTCTTAAATGTGGGACCCAGGACGTGATAAGACGCCCCAGATGCTTCTTGAGAAGCACAACTCTATTAACTCACTTGAATGGCTGAGTAGAGACATTGTCAAGAACACTCCAGACATGGGTTCAAATCCCAGCTTGGTCCAGACTGGTTACCGACCCTCTCCAGGTTCAGGGTACCCAACTGTAAAGTGGGGATAGTACACCGCCACACCACAGGAATGCTCCATCAGCCAAGAGCAAAGGCATACCATGACTCTGCCAGAAGACCAGGCACAAAGGAGGAAAGGAATGAATTATTGTTTGTTTTTCATGAGCATGTATTGAATGAAGCCAAGAAATCTCAAAACTATGGGCGTAAGAGAGAAAAAAGATCAAACACTGTGGGAGGTCAAGGAGAAGACACCTTCAGAGGATGAAGCCAGTCCACACTCCAGGGAGAAGACAAGTCAACTATAAGAAATCTGTTCAGAAATCCTTCCAGACTCGGGTAGTTTGGAGACAGGTTATAGCACAGCATCAGGCAGCCATGAAGGAAAAAAATTAGCCTTCAGTTAACCTAAAACGTCATCAGCAAAAAACGGTGCAAGAACCGGGAACAGTGAAAAGCATTTTAGAACAAGCACTAATTCCTTTTCAACCAGCTTTTAACTAAGGACCAGCATTATGCCGGGCACTGGGCCAAGAGGGCAGGGCAAGCTCTGGTCCCTCCAGGTGCTCCGAAATCTAGCTGGGGAGACAAAAATAGAAGACAGCTGTGATACACACTACACTGAAGGTTAAGTAGGCAGTTAGCATGTACCTCTAGTATGCAGACATTTGCTCCTGTGCAACGCATTTCAGAATGCCATATTTCAGGGCAGTAGAGGAAGAAAGTGATTGAGAAGGAATCCAGTAATTTGGCAAAGGAAGGCTCAAAGGCCCATCTCCTTCTAAAGCAGTTTAGAGTAGGTATTAAAAGGAAGGCTTCTGATGTCAGACTGTCTGGGTTCAAATCCTGGCTCTCCCACTTCGAGCTATGTAACCTGGACCCACCACTCAACCTCTTGTACATTAGTTCCTCATCTATAAAAGGAGGGCAAGACTTCATAGCTCTGTAGCTGCCTTATGGGGTTGTTATGAGGGTTAAATAAATTAACGTATGTAAAGGAAACTATACAAATAAATAGATTAAATTTCATTAACGTATGTAAGCACTATGCATGGTATTCACTATTATATGCACTTATGGGAAACACATTATCATTAATTACACAAGGTGTACACGAGGTGATAGGATAAAATAAAAATTTTTTTTAAATCCATTGTTCAAACACAGCACCCTGAAAGATAGTGCGGGCGGGGACACAGGGTGTGTCCCAATCCCAGTTTTGACACAGAATTGTTTTCTGAGCCCAGGAGACGACCTAAATCTCTCTAATTTCCTCATCTGTCAAAAAAGGGAGGGAAAGAATTATCATAAACTCAAGTGATTCACCACATAACTTCATCAATGCTCTGAAGACAGGATTATAAAAGCCTTCACCAAAAGAAAAAGTCCTTCATCAACCACTATGTTTTGCTTTCAGGAGAACCATATAACAGTATGACGCAATTACACACGCTCTCTGTCCAAATCAATTTTGCCCTCAATGGAAGACGCCACAACAGCAATACTGAGATTCAATCAGATGACAAAGAAAACATATCCCTTACACTGGAAGCACTTTATGCATATAGGGCTGAAATTTGCTCGCCATTAGCAAATGAACTATTATGAGTAAATGAATATAAACCAGGGGTCTGGGGTCTACTCTCCCATGGGTGACTCAGCTATTCAGAAAAGAAGCCATCCAAGGCAACGGAGTATAAAGCTCTCCTGTGTCCATGTGCAGGAGGGCCCAGCACCTTCAGACACGCGCATCTCAAAGCTTTGAGCAAGGAGGCAGAAATCCGGTGAGGGCCACTTGCAGTGTGTGGGACTCCAGTATAACCACGCAGCAGGCATCAGCCCAGTGACCGTGGAACACGCTGTGACCCTTCTGTGGTGTCCAGGGAATTGATTTAAATTACAGTGTTGCTCCCTTTAGATGGAGTCTGTTGGTTCAAGATTGGGATAAGCGGGTAAATCTGAAATGAAGATTATAAAAAAAACCTACTAATCTTTTTATTAAATTTGAATTGATTTTGTGAATACGGAACACGTTGCAAGAGACGTTCCCACAAAGCAGCTGCTCGCACGCACAAAACCTTGAATATGCTTCAAGGCATATACTTGACAAGCCCCTTAAATAGACTGATTTTTCTGCCTTATTTATAACAAGACAGGCAGAAAACTCAGTCCCACTGCGAAAGGCCCATCATGGATTAGAATCAAAAGAACAAACAAAATTTAAGGGAGGCCCTTCCCTTCGCATGTGGGTATTTAAAACTAAGTAAGATATGGGTTCATTCCTTCGAGGCTTTGCCAAAGGAAAAAAAAAGGAGAAATAATGTTGCTTAGCAACAATTAGACAACGGGCAGGGAAGCAGAGCGGGTGTGAAAGAAAGCTGAGCCTATGAGTTCGCTACGGCCACCCTAGTCCAGATGACCTTTGTGACCCAAGATCCAGGCCGTGTCCCCATTTGGCCTCAGAATAAGACCTGGCTGTTTCCATCCATTCGTCTTATCTTGACGAAGAAGACCTGTAATCCCAAAGAAATAGAAACCTACTTCTGGACAGCACGAGGCTCCTGGACAACAATGCTGCCTTGTGAAATGCTAACCGGCCTATTTCTGGCGCTGATCACAGTTTCAAGCTAAACTCCATTGAGCAGATGGGAAAACGGAGGACTGGAGAGATGCAGCGACTCCCCCACGGCGTCACAGTGGTTGGTGGCAGAGCCCGGGCGGGCCGCTAGCTCTCAGGTCGGCTAGGGCTCCCTACTCCAGGGCTAGCAGTTTTCCCACATCTGCGAAGAACCATCCCCCACCTCAGCCTAAATCGCAGGTGAGACTGTGATCAGATAAGCAGGTTGCTGGGACTCAAATACTTCTCATCTCTGGATCATGAAAAATGCCATTCTTATTTGGGGCTCCCTTCGAAACTACTGGGAGATCCCAGGCCAGTTCACAAAGAGCTGGCATGAGATGGGAAACCCTTCTTTCTCTCTCTCAACCAAGCCATCTTGCTAAATCCACAAGCCTCTTAATAGGTGGGCTGACACAGTGCAAGCATTCTGGGACTGCAGAAAAAGAAGACTCCAATAAAAATGAAAAGACCCTAAGTCTGATCCTCAAATTCACAGCCATGCTTTAGATCCAGAGTGGTTTGTCACTGCCAACCAGCACACTTCTCATCCCAGTATCATCCTGAGACCATGATTCCTAGGCTGTCAATCTTTTAAAGGGGACACGTGCTGAGCAAGCAGGAGTCTTCAGCCAACAGGTTACTCAGGAGACGCCCAGAGGCAGGGTTATACTGCCCCAGACCAGACCCTTACTTGCATTGCAAATAGGATTCAAATAATGTTGCAGGTCACAGACTGAGTACCCCACACCTTGTCCTGGTGATAGGTTAAAAAGTTAAAAACGCCTTAAGTGAAAGGGTCCAAGTGGCCTTCTATCTTGCAGTGGGCTTTCTTCCTCATTTATATGGTCCTAACTTAACGCTATAAAGAGTGTGGGCAGACAGCAGAAAAGGAATAACCTAGTCCGTTCCCATTTAGAGACTGCAGGTGACACGGCTTGAAGGAACCCTTGTGCTTTGCGCGGGGAAGGGTCCATAGGGCAGAGGAAAGACAAAGCACTGGGTCCAGGCCTTTGCAAGAGTGTTCTGGCCTGACTCTGACACTCACACATCACGTGATGCTGGGCCAGATCCTCAAACCCTGGTCAGCCAAAATGGCATCAGGGATAAAACAGATACACCCTGGGCTGAGAAGGGGCTGCAAAGCTCAAGGAGAGAGAACACGTGAAAAGTGTCACCATCTACTTTGCTCCAACAAACTACTAGATTACAGGGGCAACTTTCCTACTTTATAGAAAGATATTTCACCTGCTGGGCCTCTACTTGCGTATCAACAGCTATCACGTGGACAACAAATTACTCTCAACACAGCCCTGAAAAATTTTAACTGTGTATTGGCGTTGACTTCCTTGACAATGTCTCTCTTTCCTCCCCGGGACATAAATGGCTGGTGCACAGGAGGCAACCAATAAATGTCTGTATAATGATAATAATCATTCTAAGAAGGGACATTTAAGTGACTATGGGCAAGTTACTCCATTTCTTAGGGCCTCAATTTCCTCATCTGCATAATGGGAACACTGATACCTACACCTCACAGGAAGGTTAACAAACTAAAAGAAAGAATCCACGGGAAGTGCTTTGCACAAGCAAATGCTCTATTACTGTTGGCTACTGTTATTTATAATGTGCGTCTGTTTCTCCAAGACACCTTAAGACTCTCAAAAAGCCAGGGGGACTTGTGTTGAACTCATCCTGCCTTCCCTGATCACCAAAACCAGCAGCTGGAACACAGTAGGACCTCAATGCTTGTTGAGCTGAACACTCATTTTCATAATACATCCACCTAGTGGATTATTACGCTTGAAACCAACTTGATTATGGGAGAAAGACGAAGCACAGGGGACAAGGGTGATACTTACCTAAAACATCCTAATCTCTGAGCTCTTCCCCAATTCACATGAAGCACTGAACGATATCAGAACGCTTCCTTTCTCCTCACCTTTCCCTGCCCAAACTAAACTCCCCGTCTTTCACTGTGAGTTTTCTTTCAAACAGCTTTTCTCCTGAAACTAAAGGTTCAACTACAAGGTTAAAAACCTCTCACACCTTGCTGACACTGATAGGATAGCATCTGTACAAGATCAAGAATTTGGGGCCAAGATTGGCCTCTTGACATAAATGGAAAAGATCAAGTTTTGAGGGCAAGAACTGGACCACTGCCCCAGGCTGAAAAAGGAGATTACACAATAAACCACATCAACACCAAAGCCTATCTTATTTCCCAAAAGCCCCAGTTCTTATTTCCACTCCAGCAGTGCTGAAGGTTATACTTAAAACAGCAGAGATTCTAGGATCAAAATGGACGATGGTTGTTAGTTTCCATCTTTTCTTTGTAGAAGATGCCGGCATATTTACTAGGGAGAAGGGACGGGTGGGAGTGAAAAGGAAAAGATAACATGGAGAAAGGAAATCACTAACCACAAAGTTTCTATTCCCAGTTTCAATCTGATGTTTGCCTTCCCTATTCGTTTAAGATTATGGGCAAAGCAACACAAATCAGGAAGAAAAGAGATTCTGCCTTCCCTTCCATGGACACTGGTGCTTTAAAATGGTACCACATTAACAAAAGGACTAAAGTAACCGAATTATTCTACATCTCAGCTCTTCTCATCACCTAGAGGACAAGGACACGGTCCAAAATTCATTCGGATAATGAAAAAGCCTTGGCTTCTGTGAAACAGATGTGCAGCCAATCTTTTCTTCCTACAGACAATGTGAGGGGCAGGAGATATAGTCAAAGGAATCACAAAAAAAGCAATTCACTTGGAAATGTACTTTTACTCATCAGAAAGAAGCAAGTGTGTTCAGTAGTTTAACTCTTCTGCATCTACTGTGAAAAATAACAGCAACTCTAGTCACTGAGCAAGCCTTGTGTACCCAACTACTCTGTTTGGCTCTTTACCCATATTATCTTCAATCCTATTATCTTTATGAGGAAGGAATTCTTTTTCCCCCAGTGCATAAGTAAGGAAACAAGCTTAGAAACTTAAGTCATCATCTATCAAGATCACTCAGCTTGTATATGGGAACACTGGGCCTCAAATCTAGGCCCACGGGTCCATGTACACACCCCTAGCCACAGAAGCATTTAAAGACAAAAAGTGGAACCGTATACAAGAATTCACATATAGTTCCTTTCCCTGCTGCCACCATTCATGAGTATCAGGCTCTGTACTAAGAACTGGGAACAAACAGACAGGGATAACTAAGGCTTCCTGAGCCCTTAACTAAGGGCCAGGCTCCCTCAGTACTAAATGCGGAACACACATTTAATCGTCACAATAACCTCGTGAGGGAGGGACTAATACCATCTTGTATTTTGCAGATGAGAAAACCAAGGTTCACGGAGGTTAAGCCATTTGTCCAGGGTCACATAGCTAAGAATGAGTAGAACTTGGATTTGAACCCAGGAAGCCTGACAGCACAGCCTATGTTATTAACCACTAGGGTAGCAGATTTCAAGAAGAGCTCACAAAACTAAAAACCCAAAGTCAGAAGCCACTGGGAGTATTAGATAAATAGGCCTTTGGCTTCCATTTACTTAAGAACAGGTTATGATGGTTCTCAATATAGGAAATAACTTGGCAAGGAAACAATGGAAGCGACAGCAAACCCAAATGACTAAACGTAGCTCTGCTGATTGCTCGGATAAAGACTCCACCACCCTAGGCGGCCGCTTGCCAGCACCTCACTTTTCCATATGTGTTTGTTAAACTTTGGGGTACAATGGCACAGCAAGGAAATGGACTACAAATGCCTCCAAACTGCCCAACTGCCCTACGCACCATTTCTAAACATCAAAATGACTTCAACTTCAAAATGGCCTAGTATTTGGAAAGGCAGTCATACCCTTCTAAAGAGAGATCTTTCTCTTCATTTTAGAGAAAAACGTTTCCAAGTACGCCACACCAGAATTGAAAGGCTGCTTTGGAACATGTCGCCCAGGTTGCAAGGTGGAAGAGACCTTCCTGGCACGGCAGCGGCTGCGAAGGGAGATGGGCCTGGGCCCCTCACCTGTGTGCAGAGGGCCTCTGGCTCACCACAAGGAATTTAGGCAGCCCTGACCTACATTCACAAAGCCTGCAGCAAAGCTTGTTTTGAACCAGATTTCCCACAAGTACAAAGCACCTCACAACCTAGAAACCTTACTTTTAATTTATGGGGAAAGACAGTCAACAAATCAAGTCACTGTCACGTGACCACCTGTAGAACCAGGCCAGGCCGTAAACGGAGTTTGGTTCTTTCTAAATGGCCTCTATCGGACTGTCACTTTTATCTCAAAACAATCCCTTTCAATCAGCCACCAGGAATACATCTAAGCACCAGGCACTTTTACCCTAGTGCCGGGAAAACATATATCTCTCCTGACTTCCCCTGGCTATGGTCCTGTTTATTTTAACGTTCTAAACCTGCATTCAAACAGCCACTGGTTAACTTTGTACAGTACATTAACATCTTTCTCAGCTTCCTTTCCCAACTCCCAGAACCTGGGTGTTGAATGGGATAAGAGCTCACATTGGACCCAAGCAATCAGCTTCTCATCCCTTCACTTGGTCCCTGCTGCAAAAGCAACGTGTGCACCAGCTCCCTGCTACGTAATAAAGCCGGGAGTTTATAGCTCAGGCTCTATTAGCAGTGGTTCTTAACCTAGGCTGCACAGAAGACTCACCCTGGGAGTTTTCAAAATATCTCAAACGCCCAATTAAATGAGAAGCTCTGGAAGTGGAGCTCATACGTGATATTTTTGAATGTCCCCCAGCTGATTTCTCTGTGCAGCCCAAGTTGACAACCCCAGCTCCTGCTCCATCCATCACCAGCTCTGTGACTCCAGACAAGCTACTAAACCTCTACCTTTGAGGATTTTGATCCCCTCCCAGGGAGAACAGACCCCTCCAAGAGCTAAAAATACTTGCAGAGCCCTTAGCACATTATCTGTCCGTCACTCTTGGCTCAAGTCTATCACTCTTGGCTCTTTTAAAAGATAAATTGCAGCACATTATATAATTCAGAGTAGGGAATTAATTCTATGAGTGAGTGACTGGATTATGATCACTGGATCAAATCTTTCTGCTGCATTCAGGGTTCTGTTTTAGAAGATGACATGGAACAGGAACTGAGAAGAAAAAGGCAAAAGAGGCAACAGGAACCTCAGGTTCCTGTCACATCAGGCTTAGGCCAACAATTTTTTTTTTTAAACAGTCTCCCACCAGCACCCCCCAGGTGAAAACATTCTGCTGGCAGACTCATGCCAACTGGATGTAGCTCAACACTGAACATCTTCCAAATGGCTTCTCTCCATCTGAACGTCTCTGCCTCCTATTTTATTCTAATTTCTTTAGCTTTTATCCAAAAAACTCAAACAGTTTCTAAATCACCTAACAATAAGAACTTATAACTCAAAGGATACGATCTGCAAACAGCAAGGTTTAAACTCTTTGGGACTGAAGCCATCAGTCAAATACCTAACCCAGCGAGTTCTCAGCCCTGGCTGCATATAAAAATCACATGGGAAGCCTTAAAAATGGCAGTGCCTAGGCCGCAACCTTGAGAGATTTTTTAATTGGTCTGGAGTGGGGGCCCCGGGCAGCCATTTAATTTAAAATCTCTCCCAGATAATTCTACTACACAGCCAGAGCTGAGAACCACTAACCACAGCAACAGCAAAAAATAACAACAAAATGTTTCCCAATTTAAGATAACAACTATATTTTAAACACCTCCTGGAATAAACTAAGCTACCTTCCAAGGAAGGCATCAAATGCAAGAGGCCTACAAAGAAAGCCAACACTGCTAGGCTACCAGCAGGAAAGCTGTCCCACCTATGCCTTCTAACTCAAAAAGTAAGTAATAATCAAGAACTTCTCACTCCAAGGCGAGGTATCTAAGGATATCAAACCCCCAAAGGGACAGCAAGATCTGCTGAAATAACACTTGTTCCTTGTGACTCAATCCAGAAATCCTGTTTGTTTGGACATATCTGCACAAGTGTGAGGCTTTAAACTGGATTAGCACTTACCAACATGTATTCAAGAGACAAAGGAAGGCCCTAATACAAGCCATCCCAATCTTGACACTGAACTTATTTATGCATTTTCAAGAGGTCAGAAAGCTTGAAATTGGTATCATACTTTTAAAACATATGTAAGCAAATAAACCTATGACTGCTTTTAAAAAACTAAATCCACACAGAGCAACACACTTCACGAATTTTCAAATGAGGCAAGGGACCCGCTCTGGGAAGGTCACCAACTTACCTCTGAATTTCTTGGGTGGATTGTTCAGGTCCCCGGCTTCTGGCTGTACAACACAACGATCATCAACCAGGCTGCAAAGAAAATAAAGATAAATGTTGTACCAAGCCGAGTCTAAGAAAATAAAACCCTAAGCACTATGCAAAAATCAAATACTCAGGGCTGTTCCCGCACAAAACTTAGGCTGCCCTATTCTCCTGCCAGGGAGCTGTTGACACTAGAGGTTTCCTATGTAGGGAGCTAAACCTCATCCAAACGCCCAAGACTCTGCTTCTGCAACAGACACATTCAGCTACTGTTTTCTGTGCCTCTTTTCTCTTACCCGCAGCCATGAGAGATCTGAGCATAGCACGTACTAACGCTCAAGTCGGGGGCACAGCAAGGGATCCGCGCGCTCAACCAACGGCAGCTGAGGGGCCCACCCCATGCCAGGCACTGAGCTAGGCCCTGGGATGTGAAGATGAGTAGGAGCCAGGCCCCTGCCCTTAGGGAGCTCAAGGTTAGTTCATGCAGGAGCCACAAAGACAGACTGATAACAAGAATATAAACCAAAGGCTGTAAAGGAAGAGAACAAAATACAGCCAGAAACTAACTGTGCCTGAGGCCATCTGCAAAGCTGCTGGTGGAAGAGGGAAAACTGGAGCTATTGGAAACTGAAATCAAGGTGGGGGATGAAGAAGAGGGGAGCGTTTTCAGGGGGAGGAAACCCCACATACAAAAGCATGGAAGTAAGAAAGGACTTTGGAGCTTCAAAAGCAACTAGTGCAAAAATTACAGATAAATAACCAGCGCCAAATTATATAGAGAGCCCCGTGTTTAAAGTCCCAACTGAACAATCTGACTTGTACAATGCTTTGAGAAGAACCGATTTTAAAACAATATTCTTGTTTGAACAGATGAGGAAATGGAAGCTCCGAGGAGTTTAAATGACTTTTCCAAGTTCCTAAAAGTGGTATCGCTAAGATTGGCTCATTTTCCAAGCGGCCACAGAATTTGCTCGCAGTTAAGATGGTTTTCCAGGGTTTCTTCCGTTAATCTGTGTCTTATCCCAAAGGCAAGGTACCGTGAAACACCCGGCTTCAACCCTTACCACTCCCTCTTCCAAAATTCCCTGACAACTCCTCAAGTCCTGCCTGTCTGTCGAGATCCTGATTCAGAGCCCCCATCTTCCCCATGAAGGCCCTCAAGCCTTTCCTGCCCCAGGCCCTCTCTGCCTCTCCTCTGTCCCCCCAATATCACCGGGCTGAAACACAAATGGTGCACTAGGCTACGAACTCCATGAGGGCAGAGAGCTGCCGGCTTTGCGGCCCAGAAGGCGCCCAGGGCCAGCACACTTCCTGCCCAGGCTGCGTGCTCAGTATCTATTTGGTGGATGAATCGAAAGTGTCCCACCAGCAATTGGCCTCCTTCGGCTCCAAGACACAAGAGCTCTCTGCATCAACAAGAGGGACAGTGTGGTCACAGCCTGGATTGTAATGCAAAAATCAAGAGCAGAAAGTCAAGAATCAGTGAGCCTCTGTGAGTATAAATAAGGTAATGCCCTCAGATCAAATATAATATGTGTATGCAGGGGCCGGCGGGAATGCCTTGGAGTCCAATGCAGGACTGGGTTAATTTATCATCAAGCTCTCAAACAAGGAGGAAGAGGTAGGAGAAAGGGCCCCAGTCTAGGATAGAAGAAAACGAATTATAGATGGCACTCAGCCGCCTACGAGCAGCACGACGCTAACTCCATCACTTCACTCCTCCTGGTCTCGGTTTCTTCATGTGTAAAATCGAAGAGTAGGACTCAAGGATTCTCAAGTAGGGAGATGTTCATAAGACTTTTTATTTCTTAAATATATTGATACCAGGTGCCCATCCTCCCCAGGCCTACTAAAGCCATGTTCCAGGATGGGACCCAAGAACCGTTATTTTTAACAAGTTCCGCAGGTAATTCAGAAGCACTTCTGACACTGCATGTCATACGCTTGGGCTCTCCAAGGTCCTAGTTGAGTTCTAAGGTTCAGTGAGTCAATAAAGCCCTTTAGAGGTAACCACCATCTATATAAGTGGAACTGGGCAACATAAATGGAGCTGGAGGCTGGTTCCACAAAAACTGGCAGTCACTCATCATCATCCATGACCGGTGCTCCATAAATGTAAGAAATATGAGAAGGAAAAAGGTCACACTTTATTTTCCAAGTCCATTTTTATGCCAATTATCCTCAAATATGTGCAGGGAACTAAGGGAATAAAATATTCATCTAAAGGAAGGAGTAGGGCCCAAAATTCATAAAAGAGCCATCCTCATGCTAAAGGGGGAGACCTTATCATTAATTTTGTTCATAATACTTGAGGAAAACTCTTAGAAAGCTCTGTACTTCATATGAAATCAAAGAACAGATGCTCTGGAAGAAAAGGAGGTACTAACATTTTAGGGGCTGGCACAGTAGACTGAGCAAGTGACAGGAAGCGTGCCCGGGTGACTGGCAGGGCAGCGGCGCCGTTAAAAGAAACTGGGGCCAAAGAGGAGAGATGGGGCATATAGTGGGGTTGAGATTTAACAAGGCATCCAGGTAAGAGCTCTGGGCAGACAGTTAGGAGGGTGGTGAGCAAATTGGGCCAGAGAGGGGTGGTCAGCAAAGCCAGGAAGGAAAAGTCTGCCCTGTCAAGGGCAACCATTAGGAGTGCTGGCTGGTCTTAGAGTCCTGAGTCTTCGCAACTGTGAAACCCCGGGGCAGGTGACTTCACCTCTCTGATGCTCAGAAGTTTTGCCCCCATAAATAGCAATAATGATAATGCTCACTGTAAAAAGCTGTTTGGGGATTAAAGGGATGGTGTACGTACAGTACGCAGCACAGAGCTGTAAACACCCATAGGATTCGTGTAAGGAGTTACCACTCCTACTTATTATTGGTGCTGTTATGGCTGAAAGATAAGACGAGGACTCAAGATTCAACCACAGATGGAAAAAGCAAGGAGTCAGCCAAGAAGAAAAAAGGGATAACAGAGAGGCAAAGCAGCAGGACTCTTTGCCACAAGCCACAGAAGGTAAAATGTGAAGGGTGGGTCTTTAGAGAAGTTAAAAAAAAGGTAAGGACTGAGAAAAAAAAAAAATCACTTGATTTGGTGATCAGGCAGTCGTGGATGACTTTTGAAAATAAAATCTTTATTCAGCGAGGTCCAGTTGAGCTATAGAATTCTTTACCTGAAATAACTTGCTCTTTGAGGCTGGAGTAACTGAATGACAGTACTCACTTTGCACAAATACCAGAGAACAAGCATACTTTAAGAAGTATGATTAAAATGAAGGTTCTGGCTGGTGTAAGAATGAGGGTCTTGGAGAAGCTGTTGCCTTCCTTCGCCCCATCTATTTGAGAACAGCTCTTGCCAAATACAACAATGCCACCCACTACTCCTTCCCAGCAAAGACATTATAGACCATTTGTGACTCTTCTGCAGTTATAACCATCTTCACTCCCATTCTGCTTGTGTCTGCTTTTGGGGCTAATTCACCTCTCATTTCCTCTTCTAGACAACAGGAGTAGCGAAAGAAGCGAGAAGATAATCAAATGAGTACATTAGGGAATGTATTTATACCCTTAAGAGTTGGGGGGGCGGGGACTGAAGAAAGCACAAAAGACCAAAAATCTGATTTAAAGAACTTTGTGCAATTTGTAACTTTCACATGCACACAGCAACTTGAAGTAGGAAAAGTTCTGCTTCAAGAAGAGAGATAAGCATCTGAGAAGTTCTGGTCTTTGCTTGTACAACAAATAGTCACCATTTAAAAATCAGAGCTTTTACAAAGCTAAAGCACTTACTTCCTTGGGGTCTGTAAATATTAATCTTAAAATTCATCCCATATACTTAACACTTGCCCCCTGACATATGAAAACAGAGGAAATTATAATAAATTCTGAATTAACAGAGTCCTAACTAACGAGATTTCACTCTTGCAGAACTGACAGGAAAACAGTATTTTTGTGTAAGATGTTAAACTTGGTTAACGTGAGATTTGATATTCATGACTCCAACCACTGCTGGAAAAGCCAGTAAAATGGAAACATTCTTGTCCTAGAAAAATCACAGTTTTTAAGCTCATGTTATGGTGTCTTCAACAAATCCCGCCACACAAGAAGCCAGGTGCTCTTACCCCAAGGTGCTAATAAATCCATTTGTCGATCCCTCGGCGTACAGAGAACAAATGTCTCCGATGTGAAGGAAACTAGACATCTTGTCAGACATGGCTTTCTTGAGAATCCTAGACAAAGTAAAATATGCAACATTATTAGAAGGAAAGAAACGCTCGGGGGGGGGGGTGGGGGGGGTGGAAAAGTCACTGAAGATTGGCTTCGCTCAACTTTCCAAAGCGTCCTACTTAAAAGTCAAATTTAAATGGGAGTGTGACAGGCAGGCAATTCACTGAGCCAAGCAGGACATCTGCAACCACATTTTTCCCACATATTCTTTAATTTCAGGATATTCCAACCACAATCATGCTTGTTTCTAACAAAACCATGCCTGAATCCAATTCTCCAAGTTGAAGACCCTCGATAATAAACAGTGAATATGAAGACAGAAGGGAAGTCGGCCAAGAACTTTGCAGTGATGAGGAGCTGGAAAGTCTGACTTATGAAACATTAACATATTCAATCTGCTTCAGGGAATGTTCAGTCAGAAGGAAACACCTGGTATAAAACTCGGGTCCGGCAGTGCCTGGGCTGAGGTTCCAAAGCAACAAAATGAAATTAATAAGAGGAAACTTAGTAATAAATACCACAAAGCTCTGGCGGCCTTTTAAGACTTCAACAACCTACACACTTCACCCAAATGCTATTCCAGTGTCTTTCCTTCTCATACTTCACCAAGAAACACGTGCAGAGGGAGAAAGAATCTTAGCACCTGGTCCAAACCCTTCCCAATGCAATTAAGAAGAGTAAGGTTGAGGTCGCTTAAGAACCTTGGTCAGGAACGCACACAGCTAGTTAGGGGCAGTCCTAGAAAATGCTCTTAAATTCAGGAAATCTCTACACAGCCTAGTAGACACACACACACACAAATATCAACGAAAATATTGACATGACTCATAGAAACAGCTTTCATCAGGGCCATAAATTTTGAGGAGTGGGAGCCAATTGTAAAAAACTAAATTGACATTTAAGAAACAATCTCGGGCTTCCCTGGTGGCGCAGTGGTTGCGCGTCCGCCTGCCAATGCAGGGGAACCGGGTTCGCGCCCCGGTCTGGGAGGATCCCACATGCCTCAGAGCGGCTGGGCCCGTGAGCCGTGGCCGCTGAGCCTGTGCTCCGCAACGGGAGAGGCCATAACAGAGGGAGGCCCGCATACCACAAAAAAAAAAAAAAAAAAAAAAAGAAACAATCTCAGTTTTGTGGGAAGAATGTGTGCTGGTGTAGACTGCAGTAACCCCCCATCATTTCCTCAGGCACCTGGTGTGTAGACGTTCAGGGTCACCTAGGTCTTCCCCAGACCTCTCCTCCAAAGCCAGAACCCCTTAAACATCTTTGCCCATCTCTTTACTCAAGATTCCTTGCCAGAAAGCATTCCTCCCGCAAAGCCACAAGAGTTGTAAGGGCGTGGAAAAGCATAATCTCCTGAAATTGCTTTCTGGGTGCCAAGTTTTCTTTTCAGAAGAAGTATGCAGCAATGATCAGCAGGAAACCTCAGGAAGCACTTCTACCTTAGCACCTCAGTTCACTGCTTGTGAGAAAGAGCAAGGAAAAACTAACTTATCCCCCCAACAACCAAGATGTTACAAGAGAGAAAAAGAGCACTGCCTTGAACTTATGTATAAAGAGAGACAGCAGCTGAGAACACAAACTCTCAAACAGAAGAGCCAGCATCTCTGAACCCCGGGGAAAGACAGACAACATGCAGAGGGACAGTTTGCCAAGTCCCACTCTCCAGAATTGAGTCTATGATCCTGTCATTTCTTCCTAACTGAATATATTATACCTAAAGGCAAACCAATGTTTTAAACAACATCCCCAAAAGCTGCACAAATGAAAACCACTAAGGGGCATTAATATTTCCCTTACGTGCTTATATATAAAAGTTTTATCATAAAGGGTCAGGAAGTCAGTGTACTTCTGGAACTGATTACTGGGAAACAAGTTCTGTTTGAATTTTGAGTCAGACCAAATTTGTGTCTGCACACTTCGACCTCCCAGAAGGACACTGGGCAGTTGCTGAATGCAGGAGAGCAGGTACGTGCTCGAGCAAGAGGGCAAGGGGCCTGGTCTACTGTGACTGACTCTCCTTTCAGGCTTGGCCTTTGAATGAGTATTTGGCCCCAGTGGAGACCAGGCCAGGAAATAGGAGCATGACTGTTATTCACTGAACTTTCAGCACCACCTGGTCACCTTACTAAAAGTTTCAGGCCCTTAATGGGAAGAAGTGGCCACAGTGCTCTGGAATGACAAAGCGTGACATACTCAACGTTGCCTGCAGTTGATAATTGCAGTAGATGTGTGGACCATGCTCGTGCAGCAAGGTTCTGCATTACAACCATTTCCAATACTAATGGCTAGCATTTGGCAAGCATTATCATGCCCACCATTGTGCTGAGAGCTTTACAACTGTTCTCAAATCCTCAGGACCACAGCATGAGGCAGGCGCTACCATTATTCCCATTTTGCTGTTGGGAAACTGAGCTACAGAGAGGTTAAGATGGCCAAACCACATATAATTAACAAGCAGGAAGGCCCGGGTTATAACCCTGGTCTACATGACTGGTAAACAGAACAGTTCAATGGTGATACCTGGAACATGGATTAAAACGTTAACCATTCTTATTCTTTGAGTGACAAGACTATGAAGAACTAATTTTCTTTTACATGCACAATTCTATTTGCTAATTTTTTTACTTTGGTATTTCCTAATTTTTTTACCGTCGCCACATAATATTTTGCTAGGGAAAAAATTTAAGTATCTTCTTCCTCATCAACATGCTTATTAAGTAGATAGTTGAACAAATAAACTTTAGGCATACTTTACATCTCCCCCAGAAAACGCAGCCCAATACATCCACCACAGCTAATGATCCTCTACTGAGCAATCTGCCAGGGGTCCCAATTTTAAAAAGGTGGGCGGGGGGGGGGGGGCGGCGGGAGGCGGGGGCAGGGACAGATTCTTCCCCAGGGTCTCAAACAATAAGTACCCTCACAAAGGACCAGGCAGAGCCTCCCTGGTCTGGCTGGAAATCTTTGGAGGTTTCCCATCACCTACCATTAGTCAAGAGGAGGAAGAGGAGAAGGGCGAGGAAGGGGGAGGGAAGGGGGAGGAAAGGGGGAGGAGG
>NC_041231.1:15684845-15696141 GCF_002837175.3 Physeter macrocephalus
GAGAGGTTCTGGTGCAATCATCAGTGATGTCCTGGAAGTAAAAACAAAGGCCACGATAGTAAACAGAAGAGGCCTCTGGGGCCTGGAGGGGAGGAGGTGGAAACTCAGTCTGTGCCATGGGCCTGGGAGCAATCTTATGGAAGACTTCCTATTGTTCAGAAGCAGGGTGGGAGAGCCTGCCTCTTTATCTGATCCTGGACCACGTGTGCCTGCAAACTTCTCACAGCCGTACCCAGGGCTCCTGTGTCACTCACACAGAGGCTGGGGATCACCTAAGGGGAAAACAGAGCCAGGGCCAACCTGCAGTTGAGCTGCATGACCCTGGTACATCAAATACTATATGGACACCGAGGGCTCTTTGCTAACAAACTCTGCATTGGTCACCAGACATCTATGAGAACAAGCCCAGGTGGTCAGCTCCAGAGCGCCAACTGTCTCTTGGTCCACTAACTATTATTGTTAGTCCATCACTGTCATCCAGGCCATTTAAACCTCTCTCTGCTTTCCTTTCCCCATCTGTAAAATAGAGATAATACGTACTTCAAGGAGTTGAGGAATAGATGAAATGGTACATGAAAAGTGCCTAGTACAGGGGCTGGCAGACTTTCACTGCTCAATGCCAGCTCTTTTTCGTTATTTTTTTAATGAGGTGAGGTGGAATTCTGGATGATTCTTGGGCTTCAAAATTATGAATCACTATATTGTATAACTGAAACTTATATAATATTATAAATTTACTATACCTCAATTTAAAAAATAAAAAGAATTCTTTATATTAAACTTTCTCTGTTCATTATAAGATAAATAAGTTCTGGGCATATAATGTACAACATGACAACTAGAGTGAACAATAGTGTATTGCATATTTGAAAGTTGCTAACAGAATAGATCTGAAAAGTTCTTATCACAAGGAAAAAAATTTTTAACTATGTATGGAAATAGATATTAACTAAACTTATTGTGGTAATTATTTTGCAATATATACATATATCAAATCATTATGTTGTACACCTTAAACTTATATAACATTACATGTCAAGTATCTCAATAAAACGGGAAAGTTAATAAATGTTTTAAAAATTTAAACTCAGCAAAGGAAAGGATCCCCCGCAGAAAAAGTCAGCTGGGTATCATAGCAAATGAACTCCTGTATGACCCATGATGATACATTTCACTTTAGGGAAGATAATTATCCTCCCTAATTCACCCCTTGAGAAAAAGCTGAACAATGCAGAACTACACTCAACTCCCAACCACAGAGCATTCTGGCCTTTCCAAATATACAGAATCACAGAATAAATGGCCGAAGCAACCCTGCAAAGCCTGTAGTTCCACCTCTTGCTCAATAATAGAACTCCCCCCCGTCCCACCCCACCCCCGCATCCCGCCTATGTATAGTCTTCGCTTCTGCTTGAACACCTGGCAATGAGGTCTACCCTAGGTTCAAACAGCCTAGTCAGAAGACACTCCTGCCCTTGTCCCCCCCGACACAAGGACAAACGCCTCCCAGAATTTTTGCTACTGATCTGCCTTCCGATGCTCCTAGACCCCTGAATATGTGAACGCTCTCTAACTGATTTCTCCTTAAGACATGGCTTCTGATTGCCAAGCATCCGCATCCTCTCCTGTTCCTGACAGCACCTGGCCTCAAGAGCCAGGGTTCCCACCCCAGCTCTGCCACCTCATCACTGCACGGCTTCAGGCCAGATCCGTAACTTCCCTAAGCCTCGCTTTTCCCATCTATAAAAGGGGGACAATAAGAGTACCTCCCTCAGCAGGTGGTCAGGGGCTCAATACGATCGTGTTTATAAAGCACCCGCCAAAGTACTCGGCAGGAAGTAAATCATGCAATCTACAGAAGCCATTTCTAGACCACCTCCACCTCCCACCAGTGCTCTCACCAGCTGATGCACCTCCTAAAACAGGATGCCCCCAGGGAGGCTCGACCAGGGTGGAGAAAGGTGGATTACTACTGCCTCGGTGACGTCCTCAGGCAGATGGAGCTGTGGTGGCTTTGCTGAGCCTCACATCACCCGCTGGCCCAGCTTCAATTCACTGCCCTCTGGAAGTGCTCCCTGAGCAAACTGTAAAGAAAAGGGATGTCGGATTCTACTTGTAAGCAAGGTGGGAATATAAATGCGCCAATTCAATACTCAAAAGCATTGAATTGTATACTTTTTTTTTTTTTGGCCATGCTACGTGGCATGTGGGATCTTAGTTACCAGACCAGGGATCGAACCCGTGTCCCCTGCAGTGGAAGCACGGAGTCTTAACCACTGGACTGCCAGGGAAGTCCTACTGAATTGTATACTTTAAAAGGGTTATCATTTTTTGTATGTGAATATTTCAATTTAAAAAAATCAATGTGAGTTCACAGAAAAGCAGACATACCGAGCTTTCCACAAATATAAAGAATACTGTAAAGCCCGAAAAAAAAAATGCACCAATTCAGAGATCTCCTTGGAGAAGAGAAACCAGAGGTGGTGGTCTTCCAAATCCGTGGTCACAGAATCTGTGTTGCTCTTTGCCTTTTCTATACCTCCCTGGTCACCTTGTCCACTCTGCTGGCTCCAGTGGTTTCTATATGATGAGGATTCCCAAATCTGTCTCATGGCCAAGAGCTACTGCGATTCAGCTCCTAAATGCCCAAAGCATCTCAATGTACCAAAAAGAACTCACCTGTCTGCCCAACCCTCTTCTCCTCCTCCGTACTCACATCATCTACCTCCAAAGAGTCTGGTGGCATCTCCCGTCTTCCCTCTCTCCTTATCCCTGTCACAGGGCCTTTTCCCAGGCTGTTCCCTTGGGCCTAGAACACACTCATTCCTATTCTCATCCCTTGCCCTACTTAAAGCCCAGATCTGTTTGGGATCTGTTCTGCACACCCACGGCATTCCCATCACCAGTGCCTACCACATGGTAGGTGCTTAGTAAATATGTCAAATATATGAATGAAGAAGCTTAATGGGCATCAAATCTTACTGATTTTAAGCTTTAAGACATTTCTTGACTCCCCCAATTCTTTTAAACTCCTCTTCCCCAACCCAATCGCAGCCATTACCATTTCTCAAGTGGACTCCATAAACCCTTCCTATTCATCTCTCTGAGCCTGTCTTTCTCCCCGCATCTATTCTACACGCACAGCCAGGATGACCTTTTAGAAGCATAAACCAGACCATGTCATTCCTCTACTTGAAACCTTCCCAAATCTCTTCAGGGCTCTCCATAATCTGGTCCCTGTCTACCTCTCCTTCCTCGCCTCTCTGTACTCTCCCCACTGCTTTTACACTCCAGCCATGATGAACTCTTCCAGATCCCCCAGCATGCTGTACGCCTCCCTGTTCCCCAGGCCTTGGCATATGCTGTTCCTGCTGCCTGACACTCCTCCCCTCCCCCCCACCCCCTGTGACTCACTTCCAGTCACCTTTACAGTCCCAGTTTGATGTCACTGCCTCTGGGAGGCCCTCTCGGACTCCCCAGATCTGGGTTATATGTTGGCAATACGCTTCTCTATACAGCGCCCCAATTACCCCATCTGGGCCCACTACCACTGTCCTAAAATCACCTGTTCACTTGGTTGCTTGTTTACCTGTCTTCATCATTAGACTGTGAGTTCATGAGAGTAAGAACAGCAGAATTCTTCTTCCCCATTGCCTCCCAGTCCCTAGTACAGTGCCTGGGACATGGCAAGCAGTCGAACTTGGGTTCAACGTACTACAGTATCAATTTGTCTGCTGCCTAAAAGAAATTACACTGTTTTTTAGGGGATGGTTTTCCTAAAACTAATTAAAGCCAAGTTTATACTGTTGGATCAAGAACGGAGAATAGGGGCTTCCCTGGTGGCGCAGTGGTTGCGCGTCCGCCTGCCGATGCAGGGGAACCGGGTTCGCGCCCCGGTCCGGGAGGATCCCACGTGCCGCGGAGCGGCTGGGCCCGTGAGCCATGGCCGCTGAGCCTGCGCGTCCGGAGCCTGTGCTCTGCAACGGGAGAGGCCACAGCAGAGGGAGGCCCGCATACCACAAAAAAAAAGAAAGGAAAAAAAAAAAAAAAGAATGGAGAATAGAGGCCTGCTGGCCCTTTTCAACAGATTTCTATGAGAAATCTGGGGAGTCAGAAACAAAATATCTAACTTCCATCCCTGAAAAGAAGTACCCCTCTCCCTTTGACCATCCCATAATATGTCCAGAAAGGCTAGAAACATTGACTCAGAACACCTGGATTCAAATCCCAGTGTCATCAGTTACCTGCTGTGTGTTCTTAAGCAATTTACATAACTTCTGAATTTCAACTCCCTCGTGCGTATCAAAAAAAGGTGGGGTGAATACCCTTCCTATCTCGCGGAGTCATCATGAGGGGCAAACCAAATAATCCACACCAAGGGCTCAGCCCAATACCTGGCCCTTACTAAGGGCTCACTTTTTTATTCTCAAGTGAGACTGAAAGGAAGACGCTCCCTTTTCTTCCTTCAAAGTCTTCACTCACTTCGGTCCATAACTTGTGATTCTCCTATTGGATAGATCCTTCGCACTTTGTCAGCACTGCTGGAAACACACTCAGATAAACAAAGGTCCCAGAAATGTTTCAGTCCTCTGCAAGCCCGTTAAGTTGCCGACAGTAGGACAAGTCATCCAAGGTACTGCTTCTCAGCCCCCAGATTCAAAATACCCAAGACAGCCAGACTTCATCTCCACTTTCCATTCTTCTAACATCAAACCAGGCCCCCGCTGGAAGGCGGGGGTGGAGGGTGGAAACCTCTTCAAAGGAATGATAATTCAATATTTAGAACCTCTTCCACTTGGGTGTTAAGACAGGCTAAAGCACAGCCTCATCGAAAAAGAAGCATGTTCATTTCATTTTAAACAGCTCAAGATAGGAAAGAAATCCAAATTTTTTTTTTTTTTTTTTGCTAAAAGCTTTGTGGCAGAACCTCACTGATTGTCATTTTTCCCATTTCTCCTGCACACACTTAACTAATTGCATTATATTCGTTTTTCTAAAAAAAAAAAAAAAAACTCAACTTTCGCCTACACACAATTCAGAATTTAAAAGTTAGCAACTCCTGAAATGAGACCAAGTTAGAACACTTTCATTAACCAAGAAGTTAACTAAGGTATCACTTAATCCTCAAGGGTGGACGAACAAGGGAGGAAATCAGAATCATTACTTTATGGCAGTGAATAGACCCCAAAACCACAGACTCACACATTTTTATTAACATGTAGAAGCAAGCCTCTTGTATTTCATTAAGATGAAGCCACCTGGCCCTTAGGGCTGAACAGTCTGACTTTCAATAATCAGGGGACAAAAAGAAACCCATTGACGCTGCCCTTAAATTCGGCCCTTCCAAGCCCTGGTGTCAGCACTGAAGACCCCCGTCATGCCTGCCCCTGGTGCGTCACCCTCTTCCTCATGACCAACTGCCCCATGTGTTTTCCGCCCACTTACCTTAACTTTGACAAATGTATATACATCACCCAAGACATATGCAAAATACTCCCCAGAGACCTGGATTTGCACTCATTTACCCTTCTTAAACAGTTAAACTGATTAACATGGAATACCTCATCTACTTTTCTTTTTGGCCATGCCGCGAGGCATATGGGATCTTAGTTCCCCAACCAGGGATCAAACCCATGCCCACTGCAGTGGAAGTGCAGAGTCCTAACCACTGGACCGCCAGGGATTTCCGTCATCTACTTCTAATAGCTTCCACGTTGATGCTTTTAACACCCGTTGTGAAAGAACCCGAGGAAAATAATGCTTCGAGACAATCTAATTTCTATCACAGGACACAACTTCATCTGAGGCCAACAGCTGCAAGAACCACCAAGTAAGGGGTTGTAGAGTAACAGCCATTAAGGAAGTTGCATTTGAAACGACTGTTTTCAGACATGGAGAGGAGAGGAACCTGTGCTTTACCATTTTTTAATGACCCCTCCCACTGCAGAACTTCTGGACTGGTTGGTATAATCTTGCTCATCTGAAAAAGATGAACACAAGTACCATTGGCTTCCAAGTTCTCAGTGTTCCTTTGCAATGCAGGAGGAGCTTTAGCTGGGAAGCAATTTTGTTCTGCAATAACAGCTTAAACGCATTCCCATGCATATATTTCCGAACAGAAAGCTTCCTCTCCCAAATGTTCCATGCCACCATCCAAGCTTCCAAATTACCTACCTATCCTATAAGCCAGTGGCTCTTAATGGTACCCCTGGGACCCCTGAGAGCTCCCAAGACTCTTCTGGAGAATATTCAAAGTCAAAACTATTTTCATAAGAACACCAAGGTGTCATTTGCCTTTTCACTCAGTCTGTCATACATGTACAGTGGAATTTTCCAGAGGCTGCAAGACATGCGATGTCACAAGAGACTCAAGGCAGAGGCAGGTATGTGAGTCCAGTTATCTTATTAAGCCAGATGTAAAAGCAATTTTCAAAAATGTAAAACAATGCCACTCTTCTCAATGAATTTTTTTTGTTTTGGAAAACATAGTTATTGTCCGTTAAAAATATGTTACTGTGTTAATATGCAATAGGTCTATTTCTTATATTTTCTGTGTTAATTTTCTCAGGGTTCTTTTTTTTGTGTGTGTGGTATGCGGGCCTCTCACTGTTGTAGCCTCTCCCATTGCGGAGCACAGGCTCCAGACGCACAGGCTCAGCGGCCATGGCTCACGGGCCCAGCGGCTCCGCGGCATGTGGGATCCTCCCGGACCGAGGCACGAACCCGTGTCCCCTGCATCGACCCGTGTCCCCTGCATCGGCAGGCGGACTCTCAACCACTGCGCCACCAGGGAAGCCCTCATTTTGAATATTATTAATACAGATTGGTATAACTCATGTCAACAGAAGTTCTTTGAGGTCCTCAGTAATTTTTAAGCAAGTAAAGAGCTCCGGAGGCCCAATAGTTTCCTCAGTAATTTTTAAGCATGTAAAGAGCTCCTGAGGCCCAATAGTTTGAAAAAAATGCTGCTACAAATTTTCTTTAAGATTTGCTCTGGCACTGGTTTTGCTTTAAGATTTGCTCTGGCTGGTTGGGCACTTAGGACTCATATCGTATAAATATAAAAAACTGCATAGAATAGGATTAAAATGCAAACCATACAACTTCCTAGCCAGGGCTTTAGAGACGACCCCTTGATTCGAAACTTAAATCCTTTTTATTTGACACATTGAGTACCTACTATATATTACCCCTACTCCAGGTGCTGAGGATGTAGGTCAAATAAGACAGTCATGGTCCCTGCTCTCATGATACACATATTCTAGTGAAGACAGTAAACAGACAAACAAAAAAGATAAAACAATCAAGTCAGACAATAAGTACTATGCAGAGAATTAAAACTGTTACCCAATCATATCAGTTATGGCTGGTCAGAGAACAAGTTGAGACATGTAAATAAGACCTGAAAGTCAAGACAGAGGCAGTCATGCAAAAAAAATCAGGCGGAAGGGCATTTTAGGCAGAGCAAACAGCTAGTACAAAGGCCCTACAGCAGAAAAGGGCTTGGCAAGTTCAAGAAACAGAAAACCAGCACAAAGTCAGGAGAATTAATGGGGAAAGGAGAAAAGTACTGGGCAAGGTCAGAGAAAAGAGAAACCTGTACCAGTGGGACTTCACAAGGGTAAAACGCATGGCTTTTATTGTAACTGTGATGGGAAGTTCGGAAGCTTGACCAAGTCACTTACTCTTTCTGGGCCTCAAATTACTCATCTGCAGGATGGGGATCCTGCGGGTTTACCTCATAAAGTTGTATTGAGGATTAAACACAAAGAAAGGAAATAATGGATTTAGCACACAGGAGGCAAGACACAGGAAACATTCCTGTGTGCTGTTATCCTACCTTCTGATCTGCTCTCTTTTCTACTCTCATAAGCTACTCGTATTGAGGGCTTATGGACTTATGATCAGTTGAAGATCAGTCTATCAACCAGCAAGTCCAAATGAATGCAGACAAGGGACACATTGTGACATGCGTGTATCTGAACATGCCAACACCAACTCCTACAGAATGTTCTCCCCAAGGAAGACCCAAACCACCCAAGCACCACAAAGTGAAGAATGGATGACCGCATGACACCTAGGGAACCCCAAGTTTTGCTACTTGGCCTGAAAGCACCATACGCTTGGAAAGTCATTCTTCTGCTGAAAAACGTAGCCAATGGAAATCCATCAGTTTTTCCTGCTCTTTCTTGGCATATCCACATCACCTCCAGCCCCTAAAAAAACAAAGGGCTTTTGCCAAAGTCTTTTAGTGCTGATTTTATTGCTGCTCACTTTAAAAATGACTGTTTGAAAAGAATGAAATCATAAAGCACCCTTTAAAGTTAGGCTGCAAAGAAGAGGGCTTATGCACAGAGACTTACAAGCACCTGGAGATCCAAGAGACCACAGGCACTCAGAAACACGGCGGGGGGGACCATAGCCGCCACCAACACAAAATGGCACCACTTCACTTTTAGGTCAAGCAGCCCCCGGTGGGCAAAGCCAGGCAAACCACAAGGTCTTTTAGAGGGAAAACAAGAGTATGCCCAGAAAAATGAAGAGCTGCCAGCATGTGATCAATCTCCTGGCTGGAGGCCAAGGACACTCCCTCCAGAGAAGCACAAGCCTCAGTAAGACGCCCTGGCCCAGGCACATATATGGTAACACGGCTGTAAATACGGGGGAGAGAAGACCCATCCTTTTCATGGTTGACTCTGCCAACAGAAGGAGAAAAGGTTCTCTTTCTAACCGTCTCTGCTTCCTGGGGACTCTCACAGTTAATTGTGGAACTTCCTTTGAGCAAAGATACTTTGACAATATCATCTTCATTGTGAAACGAGGACGAACAGCACCACATTTTGGAGTCGGACACCCAGCTAGATGCTCCCACTACCACACTGCCATCCACGTCTCTGTGCAGCCCCCTCCTTGCCTTCTTGTCCCGCTAGAGTCTAATCAGATTGTCCTCAGAAATGCAGTGTGTCCCCATCAAGAGATCATTTATTTTACTGCACAAAGAACTTCTCTCTGGAGCACAGAAAATCGCATTCTGCTTTCGTTTTCAGCCAGTCCCAAAGAAAGTCATCAATTCAGAAGTTTCAGCTTTAAGCAGGGCAGGACCCTCTGTTACAATCTCAGAAATAATCATCGTACATCTGAAGTTCGGAGCGATCCTCTAGTTTAAACGTTGCTCATTTAGACATCTCACACACACACACAAAGATAAACCTACTTGCCTTTTCACAAACACATCTGCTAAATAAGCTATTCTTGAAACAGGTACATGATCTACAGAGTTATTTCTCAGAAAAGATGTCAGTATGACACGTGCTCCTGGCCTACTCCTAAAGGCCAACGTAAGAGAAGCCAAACAAAGTTGGCAGTCAGAACACTTTACATTTGGTGGGGAGAGATCATTTAGCCCAAAGTCCTCATTTTGTAGGTGGAAACAAACAAACATCCTCTGAGTGATTTCTTGGAGGTCACACAAACCAATTAGTGGCCAAAGCCTGCAGACCACAGGGCTCCAGGAACCAGGACCAACGCTTGGAGGGATGGGGAGGGTGTTTGTTTTGTTAAAAAGCTAAAGTCAGTCCCGACCCAAGAAGACTCCCCTCCGCCCCCCCATAGCCTGAACCACAAAATAAATAAATAAATAAATAAATAATTTTTAAAAGCACGTTAGGTTAATATCCTCAGAGAGAGAGAAAAGTCTCACTAAGTCTGGGAAAAACACTCTAGGCTTTCTCAGCCTCAGGGCTACTGTCACCAGGGGGCAGACACCTTTTTGCCATGGGGGGACCCTTCCTGTGCACTGTAGGATGTTTAGCAGCATGCCTGGCCTCAACTCACTAGGTGCCCCTAGCACCCTCTCCCCCTCAGCTGTGACAACAAAAAAACCCATCTCTAGCCGCAGCCTAATGGCCCCTGGGGGACCAAATCACCCCGCTGGAAAGGTTTGGTTGCTTTGATCTCTGAGACCTTTTGCTAGCATCTATTATTCTCTACAACTTGGCAGCAATGCCCCAAAGCAGGTATTTTTATACCTATTCTACAGAAGAGGAAACAGACGCACAGATGTTACATGTTTTGCCTGGACTGAACACGCAGGCAACACCCAGTTCTCAGGAGTCCCCATCCTGCGGCTCAGCAGGACAATACGATTTCAACCTGAGAGCAGCTCATTCACTACCTCATTCCTACCTCCACTCCCTTTTAGTAACCATCACCACCTTTCCCAGCCGAAGGCCCTCCAGAGAGCTGTGCTGAGAAAACACTTCAAAAGCAACCATGAGGAGCTGCTGAAGACCCTTCTACCCGGTCCTCACTTCACTCGCCACGGCAAACGGGCCAAGCCATAGGCCAACTCAGGAAATAGGTCACCGGGACAGGGGTACAAAAAATTAGATGAAGTAGCCTACGGACTTCGATGGGAGATAAAACGTAGATAAATAACCTCATTCACAAGTATTTGTGAGCACTTACTGTGTGTCAGGTACTGCTATGGGGGAAAAATCAAAGAGGCCTATAAAGTGTCACAGCGATTCAGATGACAAAGACTTTTAAGGTTCAGGAAAGGTTTCCCAGAAGAAGAGGACCTGGCTGGGAAGAGAAGCACTTGGCAAGGTGGATACAGAGGGGATGGGGACGGGGTCGGCAGGCAGAAAGCACACGTGCAAAGGTACAGAGACAGAACATGATCACGCACGTGGCTGGGAAATACATGAATGTCCCCAAGTCTAGGTGTTTTCGTCAGCTTTTTCTGTTCAGAAAAATATGTGCATGTGAAGGGGGTATGGGGAGCTTTTCAAGCTGTTTTTGAAAAACAAAATCACTTCCCAGAGAAAGCTGCTCCTGAAATGTAAACGAACACCGAGGAATTTGGAGGCTAGTGATATTTTTTTCTTCTGTTCATCTTTTTCTGATGAGCAACACTATACCAAGCAGTCCAGAAGTTCTGCTGACTCGAAGGGTCATAGAACATTATAAAATGTAAGCTCCTCAAAGTGTCTGACAACAATTTAAAATGCAGCTTTCTGTATGTCTGTGGCTTCACAATACTAAGTAGGCTTTACATGTAGATTTTGGTCTCTTTCTACCTCTATCCGAACAGCCAATTTAAAAAAAATCCCTCAAGGCTTCCCTGGTGGCACAGTGGTAGAGAGTCCGCCTGCCGATGCAGGGGACACGGGTTCGTGCCCCGGTCCGGGAAGATCCCACGTGCCGCGGAGCGGCTGGGCCCGTGAGCCATGGCCGCTGAGCCTGCGCGTCCGGAGCCTGTGCTCCGCAACGGGAGAGGCCACAACAGTGAGAG
>NC_041231.1:15696200-15697474 GCF_002837175.3 Physeter macrocephalus
GAGCCTGCGCGTCCGGAGCCTGTGCTCCGCAACGGGAGAGGCCACAACGGTGAGAGGCCCGCGTACCGCAAAAAAAAAAAAAAAAAAAAAAATCCCTCAATGTAAGCATGAAAGCTCTCATTTTTAACAGAGAGAATCCTGCCAGACTTTTTTTTCTTAACATCTTTATTGGAGTATAATTGCTTTACAATGGTGTGTTAGTTTCTGCTTTATAACAAAGTGAATCAGCTATACATATACATATATCCCCATATCTCCCCCCTCTCGCGTCTCCCTCCCACCCTCCCTATCCCACCCCTCTAGGTGGTCACAAAGCACCGAGCTGATCTCCCTGTGCTATGCGGCTGCTTCCCACTAGCTATCTATTTTACATTTGGTAGTGTATATAAGTCCATGCCACTCTCTCACTTCATCCCAGCTTACCCTTCCCCCTCCCCGTGTCCTCAAGTCCATTCTCTATGTCTGCAACTTTATTCCTGTCCTGCCCCTAGTTTCTTCATAACCATTTTTAAAAATTTTATTTTATTTTTTTATACAGCAGGTTCTTATTAGTCATCCGTTTTACACACCTCAGTTTATACATATCAATCCCAACCTCCCAATTCACTAATGATGAAAAATCTGAAAGAGAAATTAAGGAAACACTCCCATGTACCATTGCAACAAAAAGAATAAAATACCTAGGAATAAACTTACCTAGGGAGACAAAAGACTTGTATGCAGAAAACTACAAGACACTGTTGAAAGAAATTAAAGATGATACCAACAGATGGAGAGATATACCATGTTGTTGGATTGGAAGAATCCTGCCAGACTTCTATACCCTCACCTTAGTTGGTGATTTCGTCTACCCTTCCTCTTAATTGAACATGAGAATGCTGCTAGGGGAAAGTACAAAGGTCAGTTTCAACAGGTGACAGCTAGCCATGAAAAAACAAACTATAAAAATAAGTTCTGAAAAAGCACAGGGGCAAGCACCCTCCGGCAAAGATCTTCTCACACTTTCACACGCGTTAAGAATCCCCTGTGGACGTTGCTAAAACGCAGTTTCGGATTCAGTGGACCTGGGGTGGGACCTGAGAGTCTGCATTTCTAACAAGCTCTCAGTTTGAAGCCAATGATGCGGTCTGGTGACCACAAATGGAGTAGTAAAGATGTAGAACAAGGTTTCTCCAATTTTTGGCTGTGACCCACAGTAAGAAATACACTGAACTTACAATCCAATGTTTACTCTGTGTGTGTGTGTGTGTGTGTGTGTGTGTGTGTGTGTGTGT
>NC_041231.1:15697586-15747133 GCF_002837175.3 Physeter macrocephalus
GAGAGAGAGAGAGAGAGAGAGGGAGGGAGGGAGGGAGGGAGGGAAGGAGGGAGGGAGGGAGAGATTGATTGAGAAAAGTCATTGCAGCATACATAGTTCTTTTAAGTATCCATGTGATATACTGTGACGTTTTCTATTCTGGTCTACTTTATCAAAAAATCATCTATCAAGGTCCACCAAACTGATTTTACAACTTCTTAATGGCTTGCCACACAGTTTGAAAAGCATGGCTACAGAACAAGAGTAACATTCCTGCTTGACTGGGGAGAACTCCTACATCCTAACCCCAGCATACTAAAGCTAAAACTGAGACCAATTTGAAAAGTTAAGAGTATGTTCAGAATTTTTTTTTCAAAGGCAAGGATGTATCGATTACATTCTGGAAAAGCTTTCATGAAAAATGTTCAGGTTTTTCATTTCCTTCATTTTAATTTATTTTCTGATCCATAGAATGAGAGTGAGAAGAGTACCTATCTGCCCCTGAGCTCAGCTCTCTAAGTACCATCTCCCACTCAAAAGAACTAGGGCTTCTTGGAGAAAACACTGAATTCAGGTCTGCATCAAGAAATATAGAAGATGAGCCTGGAACATCTTGTCATACAAGAAGCAGGAAGTGTAAGACCACTGGGGTTGTGTCTTTTGAATCAACTTGAGTAGCCTGTCTCTGAGCAGAGATGGACCATGTGAACATCAATAAGGATGACTACACAAAATGAAACATAGAAAATGTGTCTAAAGCCATGAGTTCATAATGATACTAAAAAACCATACCCATTGGTCATCTTGGTACTGGGTTTCTCAACAGTGGCACTGCTGATACTTTGGAATGGATCATTCTGGGTTGGAGGGCTGTGAGATGTATTGAAGGCTATTTAGCAACATCCCTGGCCTCTAACCATTGGACGCCAGTAGCACCCTCTCTCCAGTTGTGACAACCAAAAATGTCCCCAGGTATCGTCCAATGTCCCCCACTTGAGATCCACCGCCATGGATCATGCTAGGAAATCAACGTGTTATTTTTGAAAACTGATAAAACACAGAGAGAGATTGAAGTACTGATCCTATCTTTTGTTTATATACATCAACCTTACCCCAGGGAACCAAAAACTAAGTGGAGGAAATTTCATTTCATAAAATACTCCAGCTAATAAATGAACTAGAAAAAAACAGAATTAGGAGTGTTACAAGTCCAGTTGGACTAATGGGTTGAGGCAACGAGCATCACTGGATGCTAATCACAAGAAAGCATATCCAGACACGTCACACACTCCCGTGAGTGAAGCTCACAGTAGACGTGGGGGGAAAAAAAGCGTGACTCTGATCAAGCCTCTGCATCTAACTATCAAATTAAACATAAATATAACAAATATAGAGGACAGAGGAACATGTTCAACTACACCACACTGAT
Organism: Physeter macrocephalus; assembly: GCF_002837175.3. NCBI lineage: Eukaryota > Metazoa > Chordata > Mammalia > Artiodactyla > Physeteridae > Physeter > Physeter macrocephalus. The sequence goes on from NC_041231.1 coordinate 15,698,995, forward strand.
GCAGTCAAAATCCAGACTGTAGGAAAAGATATCACCCAGTTTCTTTAACAACAACCAAAAACTGCATGGAAAGAAAAGAAGGGTCGAGGAAATATATAGATTAAAAGACACAGCGACCATTTGCAATGTATCGACCTTATTTAGTTCCTAATGCAAACAAACTGTTGAACTATGCATATCTGTTATTATTATCATATATATGTTGAAATAATAAATTTATTTAAATTAAGGAAGTGAGACCACAGATGCAATTTTTAAATTTGCTTTATTTTCCCCTTGAGATGGGCAATAGTATCGTGATTGTGTTTGTTTTTTTTTTTTTTTAAAGAATCCCAATACTAGAGATATATACTAAAATACAGATGAACTGGTATATCTGAGATTTGTTTCAATGCCATCCAAGAAGAGAGGGAAGAGTATATGAGAATGTCGATAAAACAATATGGGTCATGAACTGATAACCATGGAGGGTGAGTACGGAGTAAAGAGGGGTTCATAATACTAAGATCACTACTACTACATGTATTTCCAATTTTCTAGAGTAAAGTTTTCCTTTAGTTTCCTTAAAACTTTTTCCTTAAAACTTTTTCCTTAAAACTTTCCTTAAGTTTTCCTTAAAGTTTGTTAAGTGCAAACAAAAGAGTGCCTGGCCCTAACCCCTCAGGGGATTAGGTTACTTTGCAGAACAAATGAGAAATTTTTTATCTGAATACATGATAACTAGGCTTTACCCCTGTAATATGGTAACTGACATTTGAATAGTGTTTTACCTTCCATTTCATTTTCTTTTTTTTATTCTTTTCTCCTTATTTCTTTTTGATTTGTATTGTAATATAGTTGAGTTATAATGTGTTTCAGGTGTACAGCAAAGTGAATCAGTTATACATATACACATATCCACTCTTTTTTACATTCTTAAAAACAGTACAAACTGAATGAGAAAACCTGGACTCTAAGACAGTGATGAAACCTGAATGATATATATTTTTTTACTCTAGTGATTCCACACATGTCCTCATTCCAATGAAATCCCATCAAACGTACAGCCCCCTTTGGATAAATGACTCAGATGTCTATTTATTAAGAAGAAAAGATGTTCACAATATAGAGTGCAAAAGGCAAGGAATCAAACAGGAGGTATGAGTTCCTTTTCACGAAATTTAAACATACATGTAATTTTTGTATGTCTATACATAGAGGGAAAGTTTGAATCCCTAATCTTAGATGGTAGGATTGGGAATGACTGCTTTTGTTTTGTTGCCTGTATTTCCTAAGGTTTTACAACTGAATATGTACATCTTACACAATAAGTAACAAAATGTATTTTTGTTACATGTTTGTACACATTGGGGGGGTCCACTCCACTCATCAGGGAGAATCACTTAGAAGGAACTTCATATCCCCCAAGGATATTAGATAGCAGAGCGTGAGTCCTCTTTGTGTAATTCCTTAAAATGAGACTAGACAGACTGCAGGGTAGCCACAGGGCACAAAAGGTTTGTATAGAAGATAAACCCCCAGGAATATCATTAGGTTCTTAGAATTTGTTTTGTTATCCAAGCTAACTGTACGTTCACCTCTTTTTTTTTTTATTTTTTTATTATTTTTTTATTTTTTTATTTTTTTTTTGTGGTACGTGGGCCTCTCACTGTTGCGGCCTCTCCCATTGCGGAGCACAGGCTCCGGACGCGCAGGCTCAGCGGCCATGGCTCACGGGCCCAGCCGCTCTGCGGCATGTGGGATCTTCCCGGACCGGGGCACGAACCCATGTCCCCTGCATTGGCAGGCGGATTCTCAACCACTGCGCCACCAGGGAAGCCCCACGTTCACCTCTTTTATCAAAGATGCCTTTCCTCCTGAAGTGAATTACAACCCCAGGTAAATCAGGTGATTAACCAGACAGTCTAGAAATCTGGGTTTTATCCCCCAGCAAGTTCCAAGCTGGTATGTGATCCTGCCAGCCTCAGCAAAGCCTCTTGGGAAAGGACAAGGTGGTTCAGTGATGCCAAGAACCACTGAGAATTCTGTGCGAGTTTAGAAATCCTCAGGGAAACAAATCATTGCGTACCGGCAAACACCTGGCCCCTGCACACTCTGCCCCATTCCCTCTCCCACCTGAACACCTGGCACTCTCCCTCAGCTGCAGCCACCCTGGCCTCCTCGCCCTTCCTCTAACAGGCCCCACCTGCTCCCATCTCAGGGCCTTTGCACTGGCTGCTCTGGCCCTTTGGAACATCCACCCCCCAGACACCTACATGGCTCACCCACCCACTTCTTTCAGATCTCTGTTGAAATGCCACCGTGTTAAACAGCCCTTCCCTAACACAACATTGCAAATCAACAAAAATTTTTTAAAAAAAAGAGAGAGAGAGAGAGAGAGACGAGCAGACATAATAGGTAAATGAGTACAGTTTGAGCTGACCAATTAACAACTGATTTCCCTATTACCACAACCAAAAACAGAGATGAGAAACTGATCACAACATTTTCGCATTGCAGGTATAAATAACAAAAGGCAGACTGAAAATAAAATGAGACCTAACCTGATTGAAGTCAAAAGAAAAAAAAAAAGCCCTTCCATGACTCCCAATCTCCCAGAGTACTCCCTTATCCCCTTTACTCTGTTCTGTTGCTGTTATCATTTTTTTGTTTTTATTGTGGTAAAATATACATACATAACACAAAATTTACCATTTTAGCCATTTTTAAGTGTATGATTCAGAGGCATTAAGTACATTCACATTATTCTGCAACCATCACGACAACCCATTTCCAGAACTTTGTCATCTTCCCAAAAGGAAACGGTACCCACTAAACACATTCCCCATTCCCCAGCAGCCCTGCCCAGGGCAACCACTAATCTGCCTCTTGTCTCTATGAACTTGATTGCTCTAGAAACCTCTTCTAAGCGGAACCATACACTATTTGTTCTTTTGCATCTGGCTTATTTCACTTAATAGAATGTTTTCAAGGTTCATCTACATTATAGCATGTATCAGAATTTCATTCCTGTTTAAGGCCAAGTAATATTCCACTGTACAGATATACCACATTTTGTTTATCCGTTCATCTGTCAATGGGCATTTGGTTTGTTTCCATCTTTTGCCTATCGTGAATAACGCTGGTATGAACATGGGTATACAAAAATGTTTCAATCCCTGCTTTCGACTCTTTGGGGTATATACCCAGAAGTGGAATTGTTGGGTTACCTGGTAATTCTTCATTTAGCTTTTTGAGGAACAGCCATACTGTCTTCCACAGTGGCTGCACCATTTTACATTCCTACCAAAAGGGCACAAAGGTCCCAATTTCTCCACTTCCTCACCAACACTGTTGTTTTCCGTTACCCCTCACCCAGCTTTATTCTTCTCCATAGCATTTACTACGTGTCATACTACAATACTTATTATATTGGCTGCCTACCCCCACTTAGGATTTAAGTCTCTTAGGAATAAGACTCTCATTGCTGCATCCCCAGCATCTAGAACACACCCTGGCACATAGCAGGTAGTCAAAGTTCGTTGAATGAAGGAATAAAATATTTGAACCACAACTTTAACAGGCATTAGAGTTTCTAGAATAGATTTATCATACCAAGTGCCTTAAACAATGTCCAGTTTAGGGAGGAACCTGGACATAGTTCAATAGGAGGAATAGCTCAGTGGGTGATGGTTTCAGCTCATCCTCATTAGCAATAACCTCAGAACCACAAACACTATATGACAATTGGTAGGAATCATGGAAATTATGTCATTCCTGCCTCTGACTTCAAGCCTTAATTGATTTCATCAAAAGAGCTAGGCAAAAACTTAGTGAACTAAAAAATCGCATGTACTTGCAGTTACTAAAGAAAGAGCCTGTGAAAGCAATGTGTTTTATTTTAAAAGATCAAACCAACAGCAAAAAGATGGGGCACTGGCCTTGGGTAGACTCCTTAATTAGATGTGCCCAAGGGCAGCTTGACCTAAAAACCTAACTCCAGGCCTAATTTTAATTCTTTGAGTTTTTTCTGTTGTTCAAATTTGGTGTTCGTTGTTTCATTTTGGTTTGTTTTTTTAAGAGCTGCTTGTAAAGAAATCAGATTTTCCATGACATCATTACAAATGAGCTAAAAAGCCATTTGAGTTTTTGCCGTGGAAGTCAGTTGGTAGTATACCATTGTATTAGAAGTTTCTTTCTCTCTTTACGACTACGGTCTTCCCAGTCCGGGAAGATCCCACATGCCGCGGAGCGGCTGGGCCCGTGAGCCATGGCCGCTGAGCCTGCGCGTCCGGAGCCTGTGCTCCGCAGCGGGAGAGGCCACAACAGTGAGAGGCCCGCGTACCGCAAAAAAAAAAATAAAATAAAAATAAAAGGACTACGGTCTTCCTCAGCTGAAAATATTTTGAGATAAAAGGCAACCGATCTGTCTTCAGTTCGCCTGTTTCTTCTCCTCTAAGCAACCATTCCATCTCTCCTTCCTCAAGAAAAGATGCTAATTCCCTCCAAAAGGCAACCACTGTGTTTAAATGGTAACACCACTGTCAACCCCAAACAACTTCCATGAGTGCCAAACTGGAGACCAGGAGTAATTCATTACGAGCATGAAGAACTTTCCCTGCCTGATAAGGAAATCTTGATAGGATATTGTGTTTCGATTTGAATTATTCAAAAAGCAGATCATACTTTCAACACACTCACACACACACGCAAGGGAAAGTAAGAAACGAAAAAGAAAAGTGTTCTTACACAGCTGGCCACAAAGCAAACTGAAGGATACATGAAAAGACATCAACATTTCACAGTTTAGACTCACTGCAATTTAAACTTTCGAAGTATTCAAATGGAGAAACACCTGATTCTTGTAACCTGCTCAGATGCCTTGATGTAGCCGATCAAGATTGATTTCAGGTATGAGATAAACCCAATGATGAACTTAAACAACGTTCCTTGTGGTTTGGTTTGGTTTCTTTTATTCTCCTCATGCAGACTTTCAGCACACAGCTTACCAGAACGAACTCAGTACAACACCTAAGACCTCCTCCAATACCCAGTCTTTTATTCCTACATCTATGGCTACATCGTTTTCTTCTTACATCAAGGTCACTTTGTTCCTTCATCGTTTGGACACAAGCAAAAGTTATTCATCGACAGCAATAAGTTTACCACTTTTCCCAGTTACCCCCTTATCCCCCCACAAACCTAGGTGCATTTGTGGGAAGCAGCAGAGCCCCAAACCTTGGGGTCATGTCTTGCATCCACTGGGTGCTAGTTACCAGACAAGTGATTTCACTCACTGCACCTCAGCTTCTTCACCTGTACCTGACTCACAGGGTTTCTGTGATGTATGGCTCTGGACCTGGCTTACAAGTACTTAATGGGTATTATTATTTTTAGCAACCAGTCAGAGAAGAGACCACTTTCTCCCTGCCTGCAGCTTACTCTGAAGAGGGGACCTGAACCCAATCCTTGGCCTTATGAGTGCCCACGTAGCCATACGAGTCAAGAGAACTCCAAGAAGGAAGTAGACCTCACACATCCAAATCGTTCCCACTCCACGAGCACTCCTGAGGAGCTTATCAACAGGAAACAAAAGCACAATACTACAATAATGAAATGTCTGACTTTTCTTTTCTAATTAGGAAAGCCCGAAGATTGTAGCCCAGGGAACAGCTAAATATTTAGAATGTTAAAGAAGTTATGAAGACCCAGGCCCCCCACCCCTACTACCCTATCGTTTATCCTGTTCCTGACCATTTCAGAAGAAAAAACTTGTGATGCTCAGATCTGCAGCAATGAGGATGTATGTGCGCCCGTTGAAACCTCCCTCTTGTGAAGTGTAGTCTGAACATTTGGGGAGGAAAAAAATAGGAGCTGCTTGTGTTTACAGATAAATGCTGCTCTCAGCTCATATCCCATGACAGGCGCCTAAACCATAGGAATCCACCAGATTCCTTGATGTTCAAGTGGCTTCAAGTCAAGGGCTGGATGCTATTATCTTATGTTTCAAGAACTTCCCTTTTTAAAGTTCTAATTCTTTCAGTTTGCCAGCAACCACTTTCATTTCTTGGAACCCAACCTACTCTGATTAAACACACGTTCACAGCAAGAAAAAAGAAAGTGACTATTTTTGAAAGAGAGAAGCAGATAATTTCTGCTTACATATCTTGGCAGATGAACTACACTGTATCCTTCAGAATTTAAACCATCAGCACACCACCTGGCAAGTTCAATTCTCACATCACCAACGGGCATCCCTTTTACTGCTCCGTTTCATGTTTTTCTTTTTTTCCCCTCCTCTCATAAACCTTCAGGCTGCTTCCCTTCTGAGCTAGGGCCAAAACTACGACGCAGGACTGCCCCCCGGATCTCATCCGCTCTCTAGAGCCCTCACCAAAGGCAGTGACAAACTGTGGAGACTGAGCTATGAAGTTTCCCTTTCTTTCTTACTCCCTATCTCCATGACTCTTTAGAGAGAACTTAAATAGGCTTAGGACAAAAACTCCTTATTGGTTACAGCTCTCAGGCTTCCACACTCACCTGACCCGGGTCAGGCACTCTCTTGCCAAAACACGCCCAGCCAGGGATGCGAGTCCTGCTCCTCCCGTACTCAGCTCCTAAATATTGAGAAAGAAAAAAGACTGAATATGAGATTGGCCAGGTGTGGGTGCCTAAGAGAAATTTTCAAATTCCACACTTCCACTTTCGTTAGCCTCCTTCCTGGAGAGACAACCCCCCTCCCTCCCTCAACACACACACACACACACACACACACACACGACCACCACCACCAACTCTGACAGGTAGGTTGGGTGGATCACTTAAGTGAGGATTACAGGTAACTTCGCTTACTTGTTTCCAATATATAACTGACAAGTGAGACTAAGTGCGCACAAACTTCGAACGCGCCGGGGGGGCTGAAACTAAGCCAAGTGTTTGGCAGATCCCAAAGCACTTGTTTCCCAGATCGGAGGCCAAGTATCCTCACCGGGCGTGAGCTTCTCCACACTTCATCCCTCACCGCTCCCGGAGTTTTCTTCCGTTTTTTGAAACCTCCCTACTGGGGCCCCAGCACATGCATTATTCTCCCAACCATGCAGCACGAGGCACGGCTACATTTTAAGAAAGATTGTTTCCTTCAGCGGACTCACATAGGACACCCCCGCACACACCTCAAAAAAAAAAAAAAAAAAAAAAACTCTTTCCTGCAGCAGCTGCAACAGTTTCCAACTTGGGGGAATGCCATTCCAATCCAGAATGGGTAGCCGTCAAAGCCAGTCGATGGAGTCCAGAATTTTTTTAATCTCAAATGAACCCCCAAAAAATGCCCTCAGTAAAAGAACCTCTAAATGCCTGCAAGTGCATGCAAATCCACCAAGAACTCCCAGAGAGCGAGGCAAAAACTTCCCCCGGGGGGGACAGCACCAACTCCCCGCGCCCTCTGCCCGGCCCCAGCCGCTACCTTGGTGCCCGGGGAGCCACGCCGCTTTGGGGGAGCAGGGCGAGGAGAGGGGTTAGCAGCCGCTGGGTAATCCCATGTCCGCGAAGAGGGAGCTCGTTCCGTGAGGATGGAAGCGGAACACCCACACCTCCTCTCGGCGTGAGCTTTCTCTCTCCACCCTCTGCCTCCTCCTCCACCACCACCTCCTCCTCCTCGCCTCCCACCCCAGCGAGCCTGAGGAAGCGCTTCAGCAGCTCATCCACATGGTTACTGCACTTCGAAGCGGCTCCTGTCAGCTTATATAGGCCGGGAAGCTCCCTGGGCAATGTAGTCCGAGTCCGGGGTCGTGGCGGCGCCTGGGGCCGCGAGAATGAACTACAAGTCCCAGAATCCTATGGGCTCCCGGGCTGGGCTCTAAATAGACGCACGCCGGGACAGGGAGGGGCGTCCGGCCGAGAGTCCGGGCTTCAAAACCAGCTCGGGTCTGAGAGCCGGCTGCGTTTGGAGCCTGCGACCCAAAACCGTCTCTGGGGGCGCCCCCAACCCTTGGGGATTCTCCCCAAGGGCTGCCCCCTTTCCCTAGAATCCAGGTGTCACTGGGAGCAGAGGGCGGGGAGGAGCTCAGATTTCTGCTTTGGGAAGTTTTTACAAGCTGTTACCCACCCTTCCCCCGCTTTGAGTCCCCGAGCCAAGAATTTCAGAAATCCAGGGCACAAAAACGCCAGTGTTTGCGGTCAGGGATTAAAGGCGCGAGGTTGTCTTTATTTAATCTGCTCTGCCCTGTTCGGGTTTGCACAGAAAACTAAGTCTGGGAGCAGCGCAAGCGGGGACACAGGCAAGTGGCTTGAGAACACTTTCCTGAACCCTAACTGTTTGTGTGTTTCCTCGCCCCGCAGGAGGTAGAGAAACGCAAGCCTCTCGGTGCACAAATAAAGGAGCGGGGTTGTGACTTGCCAGCGCTGAGACTGAGAGGCAGAAAATAAATACAAACCGCGACCTCGGTCCTGACCCTGCTACAGGCAGCCCCTCTGCTCCCGGGAGCTGTAAATGCTTAAGTAAATAAACCGCAAACCAGAAAAATAAGGGCTGTGGAGAGAGAAGCTCACACAAAGATGCGCTTCCAGGCGGGGCGCCCTCCGGCAGCTCCGACAGGGGCTTCAGGGACAAGGTGGCTTTCAGCTCACTGCTAAGTGATGCCTGGCTATAAGCTTCAGGCTGCGGCTTTTGCATGGAGGGCAAGTCAGCCTCAGAAGATGTGCGTTCATTCCTCAAACGTTTCGTGAGAGTCTCTTGGGTATCAGGCGCTGTGCCAGACACTGGAGTATGGTGGTGAGCCAAAACACATCGCAGTGTTCCGGACGGGCACTGCCTACTGCCGCATAGGATCTGCTACAACAACAGCAATAGCAATAATAATAATTGGGGAGACTGATTTTGAGCCCAGCCCACATGCACTTTTCGTGAGTTTTAACAACCCTAGGCATATTTATTATCCCTATTTGACAGACGCGCAACTGAGGGCTCAAAGAAATCAAGTAACTTCCCAAGATGACACCGTCAATTAAGTAGTGCAGCCTGGATTCCAAGTCCAGCCTATAACTGTACTAAGTCCTTGTCTTTCGGGAAATCCATCACCACTGCCTTAAACGGCCTCCCTCCCCATTTTGGGAGCATCCTCTGAGCCCTTGGGCAAGTCATTTTTATCTCTTTGCCCTAGTTTTGCCATCTTGGAGGGAGAAAATGATTAGAATTTGCCAACTTTCTGTCAGGTTTGCTTGATACAGAGTCAACAGTCTTGTGAAACTTCAGAAACAAATTAGGGGAGCAGCATAGCTGATAATTATTACTGACATAATAATGCCGAAACTAATAATAATTACTGACATTTATTGGATACAGGCCATGTGCCAGGCATTACTCTAAACTCTTTATGTACATTACCTCATCAAATCCTATTAATGAACACTTTTTTTACTTATGAGAAAATGGAGGCACAGGGAGGTTAAGTAACTTCCCCAAAGTCACACAGGGAGTAGGCCGTCCAACTCCCAAACCTTGGTTTTTTACTACTGCCCTCCACAGCTTCCCCAATGTAAACATATGTGTTGTATTTGTGCATATAAGCGTTTAATCATCCAGGAATGGTTATCACATTCACCTTTGTCCCCTCCTCTCTTTCAGCATCATCCTCTGGTCGCTGGACCCCACAAACTTGTGCCTAATACCTCAAGCTACCCCTCCCATCAGCAGGAAGCTCCCCCGTCTTGTCACAGCAAAGGGGTTCACACCTTTCCCATCTGCCCCCTCTCTTCTTTTCCTCCATGAAAACAATCTGTTCTATTTCTGAAGGGTTTTTTGTTCTGCTTTTCATGTTCAACAAATCGCTCTATGCTGACATAACTGGTAAATACTAAAGGGCAATTGTTCCCTGTGCTTCTAATTCAGAAACAGTGGGATTTTAACGTGGATTTTCTGAAGAAAACTTGCTCAAGTCTGAGGGCTGGGGTTGGGTGGTTTTCATCCTCACCATATAGTGGACACTTGACCTTTAACTGCTTTCTCCACTGTCTTTCCACCCCGACCACAAGTTTCATTAAAGGCAGGGACCATATTTTATTTAGGCTTGTATTCCCTACCACCCCTGACCCAGCAGGCCTTAGTCCTCTGTCTGCGCATTTTTTTAGATATGCAAAAAAAAAAAAATGTTCATTTTAAAAAGGTGCTTTGACAGGAGGTGTGGAAGGCATGTGGAAAGCTAGATGAACATATTTTTTGAGCACACAAACCCTGTAGCCCATTTGCGTCATAGACTGTTTCCTCTACCTGTGTGTATGAATGGTCCTATTCAACATTTTGCAACTGGCCTCAGGTTCTGGAAGCTACTGGATCACTAGAAAGTAGTTTTGCTAAATTTGCTATGATGCTCAGAGGTTCTCTATGATGGAGTATGACTGATGATTGAATTCCCGATAAAAGGACCACAGCCCATTTCATTCTCCATTATCCATAGAGGGAAGGGGGCTTCTTTGTCTTTGCTGTATTTTTTTTCCTGGTAGAATTTTCTAGATCTGTGCTCTCCAATACAGTAGCCACTAGGCATTTGGGCACTTACGATGTGACTACTTTTAACTGAGATGTGAAGTAGGTATAAAATACACACTGAACTTTAAAGACTTAGGACAAAAAAATCAAAATATCTCATTAATAATTTTTATATTGATCACGTGGTGCAATGATAATATTTTGGATATATTGAGTTAAAGTAGATTATAAAAATTAATTTCACCTGCTTCTTTTTACTTTTTTACGGTATTACCGCAATATTCAAAATTACATATATGGCTTATGTTATGTGCTACTGGACAGTGCTGGTCTAGAACACCAAGAATCTGATTCTTGAGATCCAACTTGAGAAGATGACCAGCCCTGAAAGTTGCCATTTATGACTTTGCCCTTGAAAATGCCCTATGCAGGGAAGTAGGAGAGCTTTGCAGTCAGGATACTATCACAGATCAAGCAGAAGTCTGAAGAACGTCCAAAACTAGCACACCAGCCTACCCCAGGGAAACCCTACAAATAGAAACAGGTTCTCGTCAGCGGTATTTAGCTGAAAACTGCAACTGAATTAATCTTCCTAGAAGCCCACCCTCAAATGCTACCCTGATTAACACAGCAAGATATGCTGGAGAAAGCAATGAACAGAAAAAAAAAATGGGTGTGACACCCAGGTGCACCATCAATATCCATGTAGCTGTGGCCAGTCACCTAACTGTGCAAAGGCTCAGTTTTTTTGATAGAGTAAAGCCGATAATCCTTGCCCTGCCAAGCTCACCAGATCAAATGAGTCATTGGACATGATTGGCGTGGCAAGCTCACCGTAGCTGTACCAAGAGAACATTATCAACAAGCATGGGGAAAATGTTGATGCGTCATGATGTAGTACTCAGTTCCAAAGCAAACTTCAGATTATTAGGGCAGCATTAGTCCCAGTTTTCTCCCAGGCAGAAGATTTAAATTGCCTGTGAATGTCACAGCGAGCCTTGAGTACTTTCGTCAATAGCTCTCCAAATCACCCTTAAATGGCAACACAGAATGACTGACACTGAAGTCAGAGAATTCGATGTATTTTTTCGGGCCCTGATGTGTTACCTACATGTGCCATCAAACATGAGAACTATCAGTAAAGAGAACTAGCTACTATATAGCCAACCTTCCAACTGTTCTCTCTTGCTCATTGGTCATTATTTACTTGTTGTGGTGGAAGGGTGGAGTCACATTCCTCTTTGAGAATCTTATAAAACCCACGGACCTTTGCCCCAGCACAACACAGATGCTCACAATTTTAGCATCAGTTCTTGGAATTTCTTGTACCAGCACCCCCAGTCTCATTCATAGATACCCCTACAAGACTAGATTGTCTTTTAGCTCCATCTTTCTGTAATGTTGTCTCTCCAACCAGATAAACTGTTTGAAGATAGGGACCAGGTCCTCTATTTGTGTAGCATGTAGCTCAGCTTTGCATGCAGAGTAGGTGCACAGCATTTACTGGCTAATTCACTATTGAAACTCTAAGGATGGCCAGAAGAAATGATGCACAAACACATAGCAGCCCTACTTGAGATGGAAAAAGTGCAGCTGGCATTTGGGCAAGAGCAAAAAAGAGACCAATTTGGCATAGAGCTAGGAAAAGTAAGGTGTTTTTCCTGAGCCCAGGCTCTGGGCATCCTCTGAGGCTAGGAAAAGGCATGAACAGGGAGAGGCCCTATATTTGCTGTCCCATGTCTGGAATTTAAAAGAGACTCCTGGTCAGTAACCTTGCATGTGGAGGGAATCTGGGCAAATTTTCAATGGTGTAAAATCTGGGAGGCAGCATAATAGCTACAGAAGAATGCAAAAATTAAGTTCTCACTACCACTTTAAACTGTATGAAAGTGACAGCTATACCATCTCTGATTATTGCTGCCAACGTTATCAAGAACCACGTAAGCACATCAACAGCACTATTGCATTCTTACCCATTATCTTCCTGTGACACACGCAGAACCAGGGCTTTATTTTCATCTCAGACATTTCCCCCATCTCCTGCCTCCCATCTGTAGGACTATCATCCTAAACTACTCTGGTAGCCAAGCTAGACCTAGGGACTTGAAGAAATCTTGGGAAAGTCCTCCTTATCTTCTCCCAGTGTTTGAAATGAAAGGCAATCTGTCAAAAGAAAAACAGAAAGCTTTTCCTTACAGAAGATTTCAGCTAATACATGTAGAAGGAATAATAAAATTAGAAAATCCCCGTCTTGTAGCTTCTGCTGTAAACATGTGTTTAGACAGATATCAATAAATGCCAAACCTCCTGGGTGAAATGTTGATGGGAAAAAAGATATTCATATGGTCCTTAAAAATCACCTCCCACACTACTCACTAATTATGAAGTGGAAAGTGGACCTTTACAGTGAAGAAATATGGTGATCACCCACATTAACCAAGTAATCAAATTTACCATCAAGATTACTGGAGCAAGCAGAAACTATTTACATCCTGATATGATTCTATAAGAAACCCACAATATCACATGTGAAACGTTCTTGCCCAAAATGTTTCAGCATACAGTCAGACAAACCCAGAATACGGGGTATTCCACAAGACCACTGGTCTGGACGCTTCACATAAATCCGTGTCATGGAAAAAAAAATGTGGCAGGAGGACGATCTAGTTTTAAAGGACTAAAACAAACATTACAACTAAATGCAACGTGTGACCAGTGATTGGATCTTGAATTGGAAGAAATAAGAAAATATACCTATGGAAGACATTTTTCAGCAGCTGGAAAAATTTGAATCTAGATTGTATATTAAAGACTATTATGGAATTATTCATTTTCTTGGGTGCGATAATGGTATTCTGGTTATGTAGGAGAGTGCCCTTGTCCTTAGGAGGCATACCCTAAAGCAAATGTCCTCGCGATGTTTTTGGCACCAGGGACTGGTTTCGTGGAAGAATTTTTCCACGGGGTCGGGGAGGCGATGGGTCAGGCTTGCCCACCGCTATTCGCCTCCTGCTGTGCGGCCCGATGCCTAACAGGCCGCGGACAGGTACCGAGCCGCAGCCGGGGTTTGGGGGCCCCTGCCCTATAAAAGCATTTAGAAGTGTAATCTCCTGGTGTCTGAAACTCACTCTCAAAAAATGCATATGGGGCTTCCCTGGTGGCGCAGTGGTTGAGAGTCCGCCTGCCGATGCAGGGGACACGGGTTCGTGCCCCGGTCCGGGAGGATCCCACATGCCGCGGAGCGGCTGGGCCCGTGAGCCACGGCCGCTGAGCCTGCGCGTCCGGAGCCTGTGCTCCGCAACGGGAGAGGCCACAACAGTGAGAGGCCCGCGTACCGCAAAAAAAAAAAAAAAAAAAAAAAAAATGCATATGTATTTAATCTGAAAAAATTGTTTACGTATTTGTACTTGTCTACTTCCTCAAAAAACGATCTAAAATCTTGCCACATTTATAGATATTTCTATGACCATTTTTGTGATCATTTCACAGTTATGCTGGAGAATTATTTCATTCCTTTGAAGGTGATAGTTAAGTGCAATAAATTATTTTAAAATTTCCATTTAAGTTTTTCGGTAAAATGTAAAACAAGCTAGTTCCTGTAACTAGGCATAGCTGTGTCAAAGGTGTCCAAGTTATGAGTAATTCACTGCAATTACTTAAGGTCTTTTCAAGGCAGCCAGAAAAGCAAAGCAAATGACGCATGAGAAAAGGGAAATGGAAAACTGGAGAATTTTTACAGACTTTATTTTTCCCTTCTCCTGGGAAAGTTATTTAATGATCACTAGACCTGGTCACTAAAGCAAGTACTGAAATCTACTTAATTCAGTTACCAATCAAGCAGAACCTGCAGCTTTCTCACTTCCCGTGTTATATCAGTGTATCCAGACTCAAGAGAGTTAACTGCTTCCTTTTGTTCCCACTTAATTTTGTTCCCAGATTAAAGTAGTATTTTCCTCTAATTGTAGTTTTAGGATGTGGGTAATCTGCATCGTGAGTTCAACCCAGATGGACAGTTTGAGTTTAATCCTTCAGGAAACAGATCAGTGAGGTTGGGTCAGCCCAGGTAAGTGGGATTGGAGAGGTGGGGAGTAGCGTAGAGGGGTTTATATAGGAACACTTTATTGGCTACTTAAGTACCTGGCTGTCAGTATTAAACTGATATTTAATGGGTACCTACATGCTCTACCAGGTGCTTAGCTGGGCACAAGGAAGCATGGAAAAGACTGAGTAGAATGCAAAGTGTTTTGCTGTCTGCTTTTTCTGTATCATTACCTTCCTTCCAAAGGAATTTCAGACTTTCAAATGTGGTGTTTAGAGGGTAACAAATAGGAAGATTGGCCGCTTTTTCAAGATTAAGTTGTAGCCCTTAGATGGTCTTTCATCCCATTTCCGTCATTGTCCTTCTTTCCAGTAATATTTTGCAGACCTAGAAGCTGTGACCTAGGGAATCGCCTAGATGTTGTCCAGGTCCTCCGGCCTTCTTTAATTACTTCACCACCACCTAGGGTGATGAAGTAGCTAAAGAAGGGAATATTTCTCCATTAAAGGTACACATTATCAAGATGATTCTTGGTCATGGAAACACTTATATTGAATATAATATAGCAAGTGAAGGAGAGGAATAGCTTCTTGTGAGCAGTTTCTCTACTCAACTCTCCCTCAAACAAGCCCTTTTAATTACACTTATAACTGTGCTACCTCTCAGGGGTAGGAGGAGGAAGCAGAAAGTGCATCTATTTTAAAGGCAAAGTCTCACTCAACACCTGAGATGCCTCGAGAAGTCGATGAAGTTGGCAATCCTTGATGCAAATGAGCGATTCTATGCAGATAAGTGTTCACTAGAAAAAAAATTAAACAAGCAGATTGTACTCTCATTATCAAAAATAAAGATATTTGGAAGAGAAAGATTGTTTCAGAAGAATCCCATTCACAGGAAAAGCAAGGGCTTTCTTTCTGAGTTTTTGAATATACTGTTTTCTACCTGAATGAAAAAAACATGTAGTAAGGCTCAATGAAAATAATTCCATGTAGTAACAAGTAAACAGAGCTGGTCCTTCCAAAAAATGATTCCAGTAAGAATTTACTAATTATTTTTAACTTGTGCATAATTGAATGATCATTTGACCTTCAGAAAAAGCAAACTATTTCAGTTCATGTGGTTTTGGAAAAGTACACTTGGCTTGAGAAGTAGGGTGAAAAGCTGTTATTAGATAGCTCTTTGTATTATGTCTGTTGCCCTTGCTTTAAAAAAAAGAAGTGTACATTCTGACCCCAAATCAGTGTTAGAAATTAGGTTCTCAGGGCTTCCCTGGTTGTGCAGTGGTTAAGAATCCGCCTGACAAGGCAGGGGACTCAGGTTCAAGCTATGGTCTGGAAAGATCCCACATGCCTCAGAGCAACTAAGGCCGTGCGCCACCAACTACTGAGCCTGTACTCTAGAGCCCGTGAGCCGCAACTACTGAGCCCATGTGCCACAACTACTGAGCCCATGTGCCACAACTACTGAGCCTGCGCTCTGGAGCCCATGCTCCGCAACAAGAGAAGCCACCGCTATGAGAAGCCTGCATACCACAAGGAAGAGTAGCCCCCGCTCTCCGCAGCTAGAGAAAGCCCGCGCACAGCAACGAAGACCCAATGCAGTCAAAAATAAATAAATAAAATTTTTTCTAAAAAAGAAAAGCAATTAGGTTCTCAGATTAATAGCCTTTATTTCTCTTCCACTTAGCTTATTTTCAGAACATTATCACAAGGGAAGAGGCACCGATATTAAAAAAGAAAAGGGAAAAAAAAAGACTTCTTATAATGCTAACCTATTTTGGAACCATGTTTTGAAGCAATAGAGTGGCACTTGGTGACATGTCAATCCACATTCAAAGTAAAAGAGGGAAAACACTGTCATGTGTTTCACGGAATAATTCTTTTTTTTTTTCTGTACGCGGGCCTCTCACTGTTGTGGCCTCTCCCGTTGCGGAGCACAGGCTCCAGACGCGCAGGCTCAGCGGCCATGGCTCACGGGCCCAGCCGCTCTGCGGCATGTGGGATCTTCCCGTACCGGGGCACGAGCCCGTCTCCCCTGCATCGGCAGGCGGACTCTCAACCACTGCGTCACCAGGGAAGCCCTATGGAATAATTCTTAATCAGCAAGTAATTAAATTTTGATTAATTGCAGCCATTAAATTATAATCTTCTTTTTTTGTCACTATCTCATTTAAAATGTAGTAAAAGCAGAAAAATCTTGAAGAAATGAGGAAACAGTGGAGTTTGCCTTAAAAGTCTATTTTGGAGGGGGGAAGAGGTCATACATTTCTATCATTCCCTCATAGAGAAGAAGACTGTTTGGGAAGTTTAGGAAACTTTTTGTACATAGGATGGAACACCCTGCTAGAGACGTGTCACTGGCAAATGTTGGCATCCATAAAGCACACAACAGTAAAGAGAGCTGGCAGATTTGGGTAGAATTTTGAACGCATGGGTTGTTTTCAGAGTATTTGCCAATGCTATGTTCTCTGATTCCATGGGTTCCCCAGTCCCTCTCACAGTGCCTGGTAGATGGTGGATACTTGGCATCTATTTATTATATAAACATATGAAGTCAATATATTTCTTAACATTATGTATATGCATGGGATATCTGGGTCTCTAAGGATCAGTTAAAGTGGTACTGGAGATCCCTAAAGTATCATAAACAAACTAGGTAGCACTGGTTATTTAATATTCATTTACATGTATTCAGAAAAGTGTATTCATTTAAAATTTTCTATTAAATTAAGATACAGCCAATACTAACTAGTAAGTTATCTGTATCCTAGATAAGTCAACCATGCCTGCAAGTAGAGTTGAGTCAAAATGCCTAGATTTTTCCACTCCTAGTTATCTGTCTACCCAAGGGAAAGGAAAACGTACATCCATACAAAAACTTGTGCACAAATGTCCATAGCAGCATTATTCATAATTGGCAAAAGTGGAAACAACCCAAACATCCATCAACTGATAAAATGATAAACAGAACACAGACTCTCTATACAATGGAGTATTATTCAGCCATAAAAATAAATGAATTACTGACACATGCTATAAGACAGATGAACCCTGAACACATTATACTAAATCACAAAAGGCTGCATATTATATGATTCTATTTATATAAAACATCCAGAATGGACAAATCTATAGAGACAATGTAGATCATTGTTTACCTAGGCCTGGCAGGGAATGGGGGTGCTGGGACGGAATGGAGGGGACTGCTAAAGTGTATGGAATTTCTTACTGAGGTGGTGAAAATGTGCCAAAATTGATTGTGATTATACGCCTCTGTGGTTATGCGAAAAGCCACAGAACTGTACACTTTAAAAGGGTGAATTGTATAGTAGATGAATGATTTCTCAATAAAGGTATTACAAGAGAAAAATGCTGGGTTTGAAACCTGGGACCCTGCCACTTACTAACTTAGGTAAATTACTTATCTGAAAAGTGTCTCCCTCATGGGGTTGTTGCTATAATGATTAAAGGAGATAATTCTAGGGAAAAGCCTCAAATATAACAAGCACATAAGTGGTAGTATCATTCGTTATTATAGGATATTGGCTGATCCACAGCCCTTGCTGCTGTGTTTTGAACGATTTAGGAGACACCACAGGACCATAGCCAGCAGTACAGCTGCATGTAAAAAGGTGACCTGAGCCAACGGCTGCTCTTTAATTAATTAACTGACTTATTTTTATGTTTAGCTTAGTTCTATTTTCTTCTTCCACTTTTATTGAGATATAATTGACTTACAGCACTGTATAAGTTTAAAGTGTACAGCATAATGACTTTTACACACATCATGAAATGATTACCACAATGTTTAGTGAACATCCATCATCACATATAGATACAAAATTAAAGAAAGAGAAAAAAATGTTTGCCTTGCGATGCCAACTCTTAGAATTTACTCTCTTAACAACTTTCATACATAACATACAGGAGTATTAATTATATTTATCATGTTGTACATTACAACCCTATCACAATAGTTATTTATCTTATAACTGGAAGTTTGTGCTTTTTGACTGCCTTCATCCAATTCCGTCTCCACGCCCCTCTGGTAACTACACATCTGACCGTTTTTCCTCTGAGTTAGTTAGTTAGTTACCGAATTACTTAGTCTGTTTTTGGAGGATAATTGGCCTACAGCACTGTGTTAGTTCCCGGTACACAGTATGGTGATTCCATATTTCTATACATGGAATGTATTTCAAAATGATCACCACAATAAGTCTAGTTATGATCTGTCACCATGCAAAGATACTACACGATTATTGACTATACTCCCCACACTATATTTTGTACCTGTGACTCATTTATTTTGCAGCTGGAAGTTTGTACCTCTTAACCTCCCTCACCAATTTCTCTCCCTCACCTAACCCCTCGCCTCTGTCAGCCACCTGTTTATTCTCTGTATCTATGACTCTTTCTGTTTTGTTTTGTTTGTTCATTTGTTCTGATTTTTTAGATTCCACATATAAGTGAAATCATACAGTATTTGTCTTTCCCTGACATTTCACTTAGCATAATAATATACAATGGGGAAAAGATGGCCCCTTCAATAAATGGTGTTGGGAAAATTGGACTGCTCCATGCAAAAGAATGAAACTGAACTAGTCTCTCACACAGTTATAAAAATAACTGCAGGTCCCTCCATGTTGCTGCAAAAGGCAAGAATTCATTTTTTATGGCTGAATAATATTCCACTGTATTTGCCACTTTCTTTATCCATTCATGTGTTGATGGACACTTAGGTTGCTTCCATATCTTAGCTGTTGTAAATAATGCTGCAACGAACATAGGGGTGCATGTATCTTTTTGAATTTGTGTTTTCGTTTTCTTTGGACAAATACCCAAAGTGGAATTGCTGAATTGTAGTGTAGTTCTATTTTTTATTTTTTGAGGAACTTCCATACTGTTTTCCATAGTAGCCACACCAGTTCCATTCCCACCAACAGTGCACAAGAGTTCCCTTTTCTCCACATTCTCGCCAACGCTTGTTATTTGTTGTCTTTTTTATTACGGTCATTTTGGCAGGTGTGAGATGACATCTCATTGTTTCTTTTGATTAGCATTTCCCTGATGATTGGTGTTGCTGAGCATCTTTTTGTGTCTGTTGGTCATCTCTATGTCTTCTTTGGAAAAAATGTCTTTTTAGATTCTCTACCCTTTTTTTAAAAATCACTTTGTTTCATTTTTTGATGTTGAGTTGTATGAATTCTTTGTATTTTTGGATATTAACTCCTTATCAGACATATAATTAGCCAATATCTTCTCCCATTCAGTAGGCTGCCTTTTCATTTTATTGATTATTTCCTTCACTGAGCAAAATGTTGTTAGTTCGATGTAGTCCCATTTGTTGAGTTTTGCTTTTGTTTCCCTTATCTGAGGAGACATATCTAGAAAAAATATTACTAAGACTTATGTCAGAGAGTGTACTGCCTAGGTTTTCTTCTAGAAGTTTTATGGTTTCAGGTCTTACATTTAAGAATTTAATCCATTTTGAGCTTATTTTTATAACTGTGTGAGAGACTAGCTCAGTTTCATTCTTTTGCATGGAGCGGTCGAATTTCCCCAACACCATTTATTGAAGGGGCCATCTTTTCCCCATTGTATATTCTTCCTTCCTTTGTTGTGGGTTAATTGCCCATATAAGTGTGGGTTCATTTCTGGGCTGTCTATTCTGTTCCATTAATCTATGTGCCTGTTTTTGTGTCAGTACCTTACTGTTTTGATTACTGTAGCTTTGCAGTGTAGTTTGAAATGAGGGAGCATGATACCTCCAGCTTTATTCTTCTTTATTTTGATAGAGAGTACACTGAATCTGTAGACTGCCTTGGAGAGTATGGTCATTTTGACAATGTTAATTCTTCCAATACATGAGCCTAATATACCTTCCCTCTGTTTGTGTTGTCTTCAATGTCCTTCATCAATGTCTTATAGTTTTTCAAGTACAGGTCTTCTACCTCCTTAGATGGATTTATTCCTCATTATTTTATTCTTTTTGATACTATTGGAAATGTGATTGTTTTATTAATTTCTCTGACAGTTCACTGTTAGTGTATAGAAATGCAACAGATTTCTATATATTGATTTCGTATCCTGCAACTTTACCGAAATTGATGTTCTTTAGATTTAAATAAAGAAACAGAGAGACTAGAGTAACTGACTGTGAGGCCTAAATTTTCAAGTTCACAGGGGCTGGACAAGCCCTGTGCAAATCAAAGTGACGAGGGAGCAGAAATAACTGTGAGGGAACAGAGAGGAACACAGAGGAGATGCTCACCAGAAGGTGAGATGCTGGGAGTAAAGTTGAGGTTGGCCAATACCTAGAACCGTTTGAAGTCCTGGTAATTTCCTTGTCTAATTCCAAGCCATTCATAGCCATGCAGTGTGCCACCACCACTGTGTGAGGCAGTGTAACCGAGAGGTACTGCCATCACATTGCAGAAGTTCAAGTCCCACTTTCCAATCCCAGCATTCCACTTACCAGCCCCATGACTTTGGGCAAGACCTATATTGGCCCCTTTTCAGGTAAGTAATTTACCTAAACTCTCTGAGCCTCAATCTCCTCATCAGCCAAATTGGTATCATTATAGAACTTCCCTCACTGCCTTGTTAAAGGAATGAAATGAGACAATGCATCTAAGTGCTCAGCACGTAAATACTCAATAAATGAGAGACTATTAGTTAACACTACAGTCTTTATTATTATTATTATTACTATGAATGCAACTTTACTCCTTGCACGCAAAGGCATTTAATCAAATAGCTGGTTATGCAAAGCTGTTTACACAGTGAAGTCCTTTAGCTGAAAAGTAGTTTGTATAAAAGAATACTTGAAAGCAAAAACTTTTTTTTGGGGGTGGGGCCATGCCACACAGCTTGCGGGATCTTAGTTCCCCAACCAAGGATTGAACCTGGGCCCTCAGCAGTGAGAGCATGGAATCCTAACCACTGGCCCACCAGGGAATTCCCAATAGTGGAAATTTTATAAAGGAATTATTTACTCAGTCCTTTCTTTTGCTGATGAAGGAACAGGCATCTAAAGATTCAGTGGTTCTTGCAGTTCACAGAGACACACAAAGGCTGTGTGGGGTTGAGAAACCAGGCTTCCTGACCCTGGGCAGGAGGTAAGTCCACTGACTCTCAGGTCTTTGGGATTGAAACTACTAAATTAAAGTAGCAAACTTTTCTACCTAGTCTCTTAACCAGCTCTTTATTTTTAGTTTTTAAACAGAAGTCAAGATTAAAATCCTAATGCTATTTACTTTTTATTATATCAATTTTTATTTCTGTAAATTTTATTATATACATCATAATAAATTAAATCCACCATTTATTTTAGTTAGGTTTTATTCCACTGAGCTTTCAGCTGGTCCATCAATATAGCCAAGTTCCAACAGGAAAGAGACACTTTTCCGTGGTGAAATCACAAGAATGTCCTGGGTTCCCACTGACTTAACCTGTTCTTCTTTTGCTATGACCCAGAGAAAAAATTCCTGAAACAGGAGCAGCGGTGGAGTCCTTCCATGGCTGACTCATTTTTTTTCACATTACAGTAATACCGATTATCCTAGAAATGGGAGGGGGAAAAAACCCAAAATCCTTACTTTTTTTGTCAGATTTCCCAGAGGAGCAAGCATGGCACAGTTCCTTTTTCTTTTCTTCAATTATTTTCAAATTAATTTGCTCCTGGCCCAGTTTACTTTTATTCATTTCTATAGCCATTGCATCACACCCAAATGAGCTTCCTCTTTCTATTGTTAGACAAATTTTTTCAAAATATTTTAAAACTTTCTGCTTCCTCTCCATTCTGTTTTGTGGCTGAAGTGTTTTATTCAGACTCTTTCCTCTGAGTCCTCTTGAGTTACAAAGTTAAATGATAATCCGTGGGTGGGAGACTTTGAAAAAGTTTTGACAGTTGTAGGAAGACAGTCTGTGAGATGACATTTATTGTCTCTCATTGGCTTATCTATGGATGTGCCTGTGGTGTCTTGCATGTTACACTTAGTAAGTTGTCATTAATAATAATGGTGATGATGATAAACACATTATATTAGAGACCATTTATTGAGGTCTTACTATGTGTTAAGTGCTTTACATAGGTCATTCTATTTAATCCTCATCACAGTCCTAAAGGGTGGATTTTATTAACGCTGTTTGATAGATGAATTCCAAAATTTAAGTAAGTTGCCCAAGACCATTCACCTTGTAAGCAGCAAGGGCTCTCTGTGTCCTAAGATCTTATTCATTATATCCATGCTTCTCAAACTGTGATCCTCAGACCAGCAGCAAGAGCAGTACCTAGGAAATTGTTAGAAATGCAACTTCTCGTGCTGCATCCCAGATCTGCTGAATCAGAAATTCAGGGAGTGGGGCCCAGCAATCTGTGTTTTAATCAGCTCTCTGAATGATTCTGATGGATGCTGAAGTTAGAGAAACAGCTGCAGCATGCTATGCTTTATAGGCACAAAGGCATCACACCTGTAAGGAGGGAACTGGGAAGTCTTTTGGGAAATGACTACAGGAACTTTGCCTGGCCAGGGACTGGCTGGGACCTGTGGCTTCCTGTCTCGCACAGGGAGGTCCGAGACCTCCCCTGGTTCCAAAGGCCCACAGATCTCCAGGGGTTGGGTGGTTGGCCTTTCTCTGAATTCCCCTGAACAGCTAGCATATGAGCTCTGTCTGTGCCTGAACCCTAAGTGGTTATCATCACCCTCCAATTCCTCCCTGACCCCATGCAAGACCACTCTCATACTTTTCTAGAGACAAGGGAGAACAGAGAGTGTGAAGGTTGAGGTGCAGAGTCCCCCTCTGGTGCTCAGACTCACGATGGTCCAGCTGTGCCCCCACAGCCAAAGCACATCGTCTGACACTCCAAAGCATGCTCTGTACATCTGCTGACCTTCTGCTGTGAATCCCAGCCTGCCTCTAGTGATAATGCTGGAACTGAAAGATGTATTTGTTAGTTTCCTATTGCTGCCATAAAAAATGATAAGAAACTTAATGACTTAACAAACACAGATTTATTATCTTACGGTTCCATAGGTCAGAAGACCAACATGGGTCTCATTGAGCCAAAACCAAGGTACATTCCTTCCTTTCTGGGGACTCTAGAGGAGAATCTGTTTCCTTGCCTCCTCAATCTTCCAGAGGCTGCCCACATTCCTTGGCTTGTGGACCCTTTCTCCATCTACAGCATCAATAACGTTGCATCTCTCTGACCATTCTTCAATAGTCACATCTCCCTCTGACCACAGCCAAGAGGTGTTCTGCTCACCTATGTAATTAGATTGAGCAGGGCAATCTCCCCATCTCAAGGACCTTAACTTAATCACATCTGCAAAATCCCTTTTGCCACATAAGGTAACGTATTTATAGATTCTGAAAGTAGGACGTGGACGTCTCTGGTGCCATTATGCTGCCTGCCAGAGTCTCCTCTTGTAGCACAGAGCACAGCATTCTTTTTCGGAGACTATAGTTGCAAATTCCAAGAGATAGGAACAAGAAGAGAAAATGAATTCATATATTATTTGTCATTTAGAGGACTATACAAAGCCATGTTTCCTTGATTCCAAGACCATTTACTGAAATATATACAGTGCTTTGAAAAAAAATTTTTTTGAGGGAAAAGGAAGCACTACCATATTATATGTATCCCTAGCTCACAAGATACAACCAGAATTCAGAAACAATACAATGAGATATGGAAATGTGTTGCAGAATCAAAGTGATACCGTAGTAAAACCAGCTAGTGTTTATTTCCTTTCTTATACCTATATATTTGGTCTCAATAAAATATGATTATGAAGTAGGCAAGGTAGGAGACTCAGGCACTTAGAAGCTTAATTACTAAACCTAAAGTTTCCTAAATAAATGCTGGGACCCAAAGCTAATCTTTGAGGCTCATGCCAGGACCTCTCTATTACGTGAGGCACATCTTCCCAGAGAGATATTACTTCCTCAGTGATCTCCAATCTTTGGGTCACAGACCCCTGGGGAACCAGTGATTACAAGTATTGGGAGTTCATTCAAATGTTAAGCATTGCCTGAAGCCCCAAAAGGTAATATATTTCTAAACCTTTCAAATATATACAGGAACTGATGTGATTTAATACGCAGTTTCCTTTGCTAATGTACTGCCTTCAAAGCAGTATCTTGACGTTTCATTTTCCAAATAAGTGGATACTAAAACTTCTATTGTAGGAGCATCTGAAATATATATGTATGTTTATACTATATATATATATATGTATATATTTATTTATTTCCCTTTTCCAATTGACTTCTTCTTGAAAAAGTTGGGAATCATTCTTCTCCATCATTTCATTTGACTTTCCATCTTTACAGCCAGGAGGGTCAGCCAGATGGATATAACAGCACCTCTATCCAGTGGTTATGTGACGATCCACTTTAATTCATCCAAGTATTTATTGCATATCCACCAGGTGCGGAGCACGATTCCAGGCACCGAAGATACAACAGAGAAGAAAACAGATGAAGATTCTTGCCCTTGTGGAACTGACATTAAATAATTTAAAACATGTGAAATACTTAGAACATTGCTTGGTACCTAGGAATAGCTCAAGAATGATAAGTTCTTACGATTATTATAATTATCAACTTACGTAATATCTAAAATGAGCATTCCAGAGTATTTTTTAAAAATAGGAAACATTCCTCTGTATATTTAGAGAGTAACAATGAGAAGTCCAAAGAGGCAGAAACATTTTGCCACGGGGTTCTTTCATTAGGCATTCTTTAGCATCACTGTGTGGTGAAATCACTGGTTTGGAAAGTCTGCTAACTGAAGCTTTTTAATTTTTTGTGTGTGTGTGTGTGTGTGTGTGGCCACGCAGAGCAGCTTGCAGGGATCTTAGCTTCCCGACCAGGGATTGAACCTGGGCCCCGGCAGTGGAAGCACCAAGTCCTAACCACTGGACCGCCAGGGAATTCCCTAACTGAGGCTTTTTAGTTTTGCTAGTTTGTGCTGCGGTCAACGAGAAAAACTTACACTGAGAGAAATTTTCATTCTGTTTGCTTTTTTCTTTTCCTCTTGTTCAAATCGTGTCATCTTGCTTCTCTCCCACCTTCAGAGCTGAATGACGTTGTGCGCTAGTGTTGAGGCCACGGACACCAGCCTTCTCGGGACCCTTCGTGGCCTCACCACTGTGTCACAGCCCTCGTCCAGCTTTGACGGCTGCTGACACTCAGGGTATCACTGCTTCCCGTTCAGCTGTCACAGAGAGGAAACCTGGTTTCCCCAGCTATTCTTTCTTTCCCCCCAGCCCACCGCAGGCCCACAGAAGCCTATGGTTTAGCTGTGGTTGAATCACATTGTCATCCCTGGTCCAATCAGCTGTAACTGTAAGTTCAGGCCAAACCGCCTTGTGCATCAGAACCACTTAAAGCAATGCTTGGTGGGCCCACCCTCAGGCTCAGGAGGTCTTGGGGTGGGGCCCAAGAATTTGCATTTCTAACAAGTTCCCCAATGCTACTGATGCTGCCGCTTCAGACAGTTTATAAATGCCGGCTCTTGTAAACCCAGCCGCTAGCTGTTCTCCTTTGTACCTGTGCTGGGAGGGACATCTTTCTCTTAGCAACGCTGGAGGGAGGCACGGCAAGCTCCGTGACAATTCCAGTACAGCCTACCATTTTCCTTCTCCAAACTTACCATCCATTCATATTCCCGATGTTCCTGAACAGTGGTGATTGGAGAGAAAGATGGGAAGAAGCTAGAGTGCACCAAAAGAAGTTCAGAGCAAGTAAAAGATGCTTTATGGGCCTTTGGGAAGAGAGAGGAAGGAATAACATAAAAAATCACCGTCCTAGCTTCTCTTCTAAATCCTAACATTGAGGCCCACCCACCCTGGAGAGGGCCTTCTGCTTTACTCAGTCCACCAATTCAAATGCACTAGACAGAGAGGCTTTTCCTGCTCAATGCACCTTCCTGCCTCCTTCCTTTCACAGGTTTCAAATCTGTATTACGGTCTGGAGGCTTTCAATGCCTGTTCCTTTGTATTCCCTTGTCCCTTAGTCTTCACAGGTGTTACCAACAATAAATCTCTTGCATTTCTGATTACATCTTGGCATCTGTTTCTTTTTAAATTAATTTTCATTGGACTATAGTTGTTTTACAATGTTGTGTTAGTTTCTGCTGTACAGCAAAGTGAATCAGCTATACATATACATATATCCCCTCTTTTTTGGATTTCCTTTCCATTTAGGTCACCACAGAGCACCGAATAGTGTTCCCTGTGCTATACCGTAGGTTCTCATTAGGTATCTATTTTATACATAGTAGTGTATAGATGTCAAATCAATCTCCCAATTCATCCCACCCCACTTTCCCCACCTGGCATTCATATGTCTGTTCTCTACATCTGTGTCTCTATTTCTGCTTTGCAAATAAGATCATCTGTATTGTTTTTCTAGATTCCACATATAAGTGATATTATGCAATATTTTTTTTCTCTTTCTGACTTACTTCACTCTGTATGACAGTCTCTAGCTCTATCCACGTCTCTGCAAATGGCACAATTTTGTTTCTTTTAATGGCTGAGTAATATTCCATTGCATATATGTACCACATCTTCTGTATCCATTCTTCTGCTGAGGGACATTTAGGTTGCTTCCAGATCCTGGTTATTGTAAATAGTGCTGCACTGAATATTGGGGAACACGTATCTTTTGAATTATGGTTTTCTCCAGGTATATGCCCAGGAGTGGGATTGCTGGGTCATATGGTAGGTCTATTTTTAGTTTTTTAGGGAACCTCCATACTGTTCTCCATAGTGGCCCTATTAATTTACATTCCCACCAGCAGAGTAAGAGGGTTCCATTTTTTTCTCCACACCCTCTCCAGCATTTATTGTTTGTGGATTTTTTTGATGATGGCCATTCTGACCGGTGTGAGGTGATACCTCCTTGTAGTTTTGACTTGCATTTCTCTAATAATTCTGTAATAATTTGGTTGGATTGTTTGTTTTGTTGATATTGAGCTGCATGAGCTGTTTGTATATTTTGGAGATTAATCCTTTGTCAGTTTCTTCATTTGCAAATATTTTTTCCCATTCTGAGGGTTGTCTTTTCATCTTGTTTATGGTTTCCTTTGCTGTGCAAAAGCTTTTAAATTTCATTAGGTCCCATTTGTTTATTTTTGCTTTTATTTTCACTACTCTAGCAAGTGAGTCAAAAAAGATCTTGCTGCAATTTATGTCCGAGAGTGTTCTACCTATGTTTTCCTCTTAAGAGTTTTATAGTGTCTGGCTTTACATTTAGGTCTTAAATCCATTTTGAGTTTATTTTTGTGTATGCTGTTTATTTGCTTTGGGAGAGTTTCTAATTTCATTCTTTTACGTGTAGCTGTCCAGTTTTCCCAGCACCACTTATTGAAGAGACTGTCTTTTCCCCATTGTTTATTCTTGCCTCCTTTGTCATAGATTGGGTGACCATAGGTGCATGGGTTTATCTCTGGGCTTTCTATCCTCTTCCACTGATCTATATTTCTGGTTTTGGAGGCATCTGTTTTTGACATGAACCACACTGACAGAGTTGGTACTAGAAGTGGTCTGAGAAAGCAGGTGATAAGATGGGATTTGAGGACTGGGTCTTCCACTGCCTGGCTGGCAATGAGGATGCCCAACTTTTTTTAATGAGATAGAGTAGATGTACAATACTCTATAAGTTACAGTTTCAATTTTTAAAGGTTATACTCCGTTTACAGTTATTATAAAATAGTGGCTGTTTTCCCTGTGTTGTACAATATATCCTTGTGTCTTCTTTATTATTTATTTATTTATTTAGCAGTACGCGGGCCTCTCACTGCTGTGGCCTCTCCCATTGCGGAGCACAGGCTGTGCTTCTTTATTTTATACATGGTAGTTTGCCCCCCCTCCTTCCCTCTCACCACTGGTAACCACTACTTTGTTCTCTATATCTGTGAGTCTGTTTACTTTTAGTTATATTCACTAGTTTGTTTTAGTTTTTAGATTCCACATATAAGTGATATCATACAGTATTTGTCTCTGACTTATTTCACTTAGGATAATATCCCCCAAGCACATCCATGTTGTTGCAAATGGCAAAATTTCATTCTTTTCTATGGCTGAGTAGTATTCCATTACATATGTGTGTGCATATATATATATATATGTGTGTGTGTGTATATATATATATATATCTTCTTTATCCACTATTGATGGACACTTAGGTTGCTTCCATATCTCGGCTACTGTAAATAATGCTGCTATGAACATTGGGGTGCATGTATCTTTCTGAATTCGTATTTTCATTATTTTTCCAGATGTATACCCAGGAGTGGAATTGCTGGGTCATATCATAATTCTATTTTTAGTTTTTTGAGAACCCTCCATACTATTTTCCACAATGGCTGCACCAATTCACATTCCCACCAACTGTGTATGAGGGTGCCATTTTCTCCATAGCCTCACCAACATTCCTATTTGAGTTCTTTTTGATGATAGCCATTCTGACAGGTGTGTGGTGATATCTTTTTGTGGTTTTAATTTGCATTTCTCTGATGATTAATGATGTTGAGAATCTTTTCATGTGCCTATTGGCTATCTGCATGTCTTCTTTGGAAAAGTGTCTGTTCAGGTCTTCTGCCCATTTTTTAATTGGGTTGTTTTTTTTTGTTGTTGAGTTGTTTGAGCTGTTTATATATTTTGGATATTAACCCCTTAGTGGTCATATCATTAGAAGATATTTTCTCCCATTCAGTAGGTTGTCTTTTCCTTTTGTTGATGGTTTCCTTTGCTGTGCAAATACTTTCAAGCCTAATTAGGTCCCATTTGTTTACTTTTGCTTTTACTTCCTTTGCTTTAGGACACAGATTCCCCACCAAAAATACTGCTGCGATTTATGTCAAAGAGTGTTCTGCCTATGTTTTCTTCTAGGGGTTTTATGGTTTCCAGTCTTACATTTAGGTCTTAATCCATTTTGAGTTTATTTTTGTATATGGTATTAGAGAATATTCTAATTTCGTTTTTTACATGTAGCTGTCCAGTTTCCCCAGCACTCCTTATTGAAGAGACTGTCTTTTCTCATTGTATATTCCTGCCTCCTTTGTTGTAGATTAATGACCATACGGGTGTGGATTTATTTCTGGGCTTTCTATTCTTTTCCTTTGATCTATGTGTCTGTTTTTGTGCAAGTACCATACTGTTTTGAATCCTGTAGCTTTGTAGTACAGTCTGAAGTCAGCGAACATGATTCCTCCAGCTCTGTTCTTCCTCCTCAGAGGACCCCCATCTTGAGTGGTATATGGGGTACGGACAGCCCCTGGCACAAGGTGGCAGCCCAACTGTTAAAATTTTTCCTGGTGCTGACCTGGGAAAATGTCCATGTGGAAAGGAACGTCTACACCAGTGTGCTGATTTTGGGAATTTGAAAGATGTAGAGGAACAATGGATCCAAGAATAATGGGATTGGCTGGTTATTACCAAGTGGCATTGACACCCTGCAGAGAGACAAAGAGACACAAGGGCAGCTAGAAAAACAGTTAAGAAGTACATGTGAAAGCCAAAGGGGCTCTTTGGTAGCTGTTTAAGAGCAGGTCGAGCTGAGTGTCAGGCTAATGATCTGATTGTTAGAATCCAGAGCTCCAGAGATGTTTGGATGCTCAGCCATGGCAGGCTTCCTATGCTAAAGTCAGGGATCAGACTGGAAAAATCTGGGACTCAAAACATGGGGCAGGAACATGTAGGTGGAGGACCCTGAGAAATGTGGCTCTGCAGACTCCTCTGAGCCCCAGAGCCTGCAGAGAACTAGTATTGAGTTTGGAGAATTAGCAGTTCCTCCACGTGGGAAGACGCTGAAGGTTCCCCTCACCCCAGGCAGTGCCCCCACCTCCTCTGTGCCTGCCAGGCTATAAGGAGAGTTAAATCCCACTATAGCCAAACTGAGGAAATGCTGGGCCTCAGAAAGGAGGAAAGAGATTTTACTCTAAAGGAAATGAAAGAATTAACTAGCACGATGGAGAAAGTAGAACCCCTCCGGCATTGTTGATGGGAATGTAAACTGGTACAGGCGCTTTGGAAAACAGTTTGGCAGCTCCCGCAAGAGGTTAGACACAGAGTTACCATATAACCAAACAATCCCACCCCTAGTTTATACCCAAGAGAAATGAAACATATGTCCACACAAAACTTGTAGACAAATGTTCATACGCTGTCCATAGCTGCATTATTCATAATAGCTAAAAAGTGGAAACAATCCAAATGTCCATCAACTGATGAATGGATGAATTAAATTTGGTATTTTGGCCATGAAAAGGAAAGAAGTGCTGACTTGTGCTACAACATGGATGAATCTCAGAAATATTCCAAGTGAAAGAAGCAGACACAAAAAGCCATATATTTTATGATTTCATTTACAAGAAATGTCCAGAATAGGCAAGTCTATGGAGACAGAAAGTCGAGTGGGTGTTACCTGGGTCAGGGTTGGGGGATGAGGGAATGAAGAGTGACTGTTAATGAGGTTTGGAGTTTCTTTGGGGGGGATAATAAAAATGTTCCAAAATTAGATTATGGTGATGGTTGTATAATAATGTGAGTATATGAAAAATCATTGAATTATATACTTTAAAAGGGTAAATTGTATGGTGTGTGAATTATATCTCAGTAAAGCTGTTTTACAAAGGAATTAACTAGCACATATGAACCAAAGCCAGGGGAGTAACCTTGGGCCTGAACTGTGTGGGTATTTGATTAAGGGCCCAGAACACAAGAATGGATGGGCAAGAATGTATTGACTTGGAAGTTCTCACTTAGGACTTGGGATTTCATACCTTGGCAAGGACCCCAGGGAAAGGGGCAGACTCACTGCTAGAGTGGATCTAGAAGCCGGGGGAAAGCAGTGGCTTACTCTAAATGAAGGTGAAATGCATGGGTTGCTGAAGCAGATAGAGGAAAGGACTTGATAGCTCAGGGAAGTAAAAATTTCTGTTTGGATTTATTCGGAGAGGCCAGAAGACCCACTGAGGACTGTATTCCCTGGGAGGGCCCTCATGAGACGCTAGGTGCCAAGGCTGTCAGGCATGCACGGGGCAGAGGGGGCACCAGCATCACTCAGCAATTCAACAGAGGCTCGCCTCGTCCTGGTCCTCAAAGGAGTATACTCTTTCTGTGCACAGGCAATATCCCATTGAACTACAAGCCATGACTGCTGTCAGGGCACTTTGGACTCCTTGTGTTCAGGGACCAGCAGGCAAGACAAGGAGTCTATAACTTGGCAGGGAAATTGACCCTGATTAGCAGGAAAAGTGTGAGATGTCGTCTCAAAACTGTGTAATGACCCTGCCTTTCAGTTAGCGTAGAAGCTTACTAGATCCTACATAATCTGGCCCCCTGTTACTTTCCGACCTCCTTCGTTGTTCCCCCCTCCCTTGTTCATTCTACTGCAGTCACACTGGTCTTGCTGTTTAGTGAACACAGAAGTCACCGTCAGGTCTGAGTTCTTTCATCTATAGCTTCATTAGATGGAAGGGGCAAGAAGACCAGTAGAAGGAACTTAAGTGGGAGCCAGAGCATGAGACAAAGTCTAGATAAATTGCTCTAATTGCAGTAGAGTTGATTGCTGAGCTGTACTTTTAACTCTGATTCCTAGCATGGCCTTCTCACCTATGGATTTCTCATCATTTTTTCCCACTTACTCATTGATTAGTGACCAATAAGACATTATTTAATGAACTGAGAGAGAAGGTTGATACTTCCTGGAGAATCAACAAAGTTTCCATCTTTGATAATGATGGCTAATAATAGCAAACATTTTTTCAGGTATTGTGAAATGCTAAGACTTTTACAACTCTCTCTCACTTAATCTTCATAAAATCTGTAAGAAGGTGCTATTATTATCCCCGTTTCACACATGAAGAAATAGTGGCTTAGAAGGGTGAATACTTCTTGTAAGTGGCCGGCTTTAAACGCAGCTCTTTCTGAGTCTAAAATCTGTATTGTTTTCTCAACAATTTGCTTCCCTTTAAGGGAAAGAGGTCATGATTGCTGCCATTCATTTTTCCATTAACTCAACAGATATTCACTAAGTGTTTATTAAGTGCCAGGTCTTGGCCTAATTTTGCAGATACAATGGTGAACAAATAGGCAGGATCCTTGCCTTCATGAAGGTTGTCGCCTAATAGAGTAGCAGGACCATCAGTCAAAGGAACTCAGGGCTCGGTAGGGCAGCAGGCTTGTGCTGAGATTGAACACTTGCAAAGAGACTGACAGAGATTATCTCTAACCTGGAATCTATATTTGTGCACAGTTAACATGTAAAACCTTGGTTAAAGCATTGATCTTTCAGCCTCATCAGTTGTAAAATGGGTATAGTAGATTTCTTGCCAAGGGGTTGTGCTGTCAAATGAGAAAATGTGTGAAAGCTCTTGGCAAACTGTAAAATAGCAAGTATGGAAGGACTTAACATTTTTTTCACCTGTTTTTTTTTCATTTGGGATATAGTTGACACATTAGATTAGTTTCAGGTGTACAACAGAATGATTCCCTATTTGTATGTATTGCAAAATGATCACGGACTTTCCTTTATATTAAAAAAATTCAAACATAAACTAGAAAGAATAGGACAATAACCACTCAAAAATCCATAAAGCAGCTTTAACAATGACCAACTCATGGCCAGTTGTGTTTCATCTCTAGCCATCCCCCACATTCACCATATTTTGAGAAGCAACTCCTTGGCAACAGCATGTCTTTTTATCTATCTATCTATCTATCATCTATTTTAATACATATATCTCAAAGGAAGGGATTCTTTTAAAAAACATACCCACAAATACCATTATCACTCTTAAAAAACTAAAAACAAAACTGACAGTAATTCTTAATTTTATCAAATATTATAACTTGATTTAGTGGCCATATTTCTCTGATTATCCTAAAAATTTTGAGATCAGTAGGTTTGAATAAGTCTTTAGATAAGATTCATATATACTACAATTGTGTGAGATGTCATATTTAATCTATAGGTCCCCCTTCTTTCTGGTTTTTCTTTTGCCTTTTTTTCCCCCCCTGAAGAGATTGGGTCTTATAAAACAGAGGTTCTCAAACTTTAGTGTGCATCAGTGTGCTTTAGAATCATCTGGAGAACTTGTTAAATGCACAGATTGATGTGTCCTGTCCCCAGACATTGTGACTGAGTGTTGAATTTCTAACTAGTTCCCGGGTGCTGCTGCTGGTCTGGGACGACACTTTGAGAGCCACAGTAGGGATTTCTCTAACTGTATCCCTTGGTGAGGTGTCCTTCAACAAGTTTATCTTCCATTTTCCTGTTAAGGGAAGCATACTGAATTGCCTGCATTACAGCATAATGGTTTAAAACTCAGGGTTTGAAGGTATGTGTTAGAGACGCAGCGTGGCTGGGTTTAAATCTCGTCTTTTGACATTTATTTGCCTTGTGACCTTGGGCAGATCACTTAATTGTTCTGTGCACTCAACATTCAGGGTCCTCGTGAGGATTAAATGAGATTTCAAAAAATAAAGTGCTCACCTAGTGTATTGCCTGGCACATAACAAATGCTCAATAAACTCGATTATAATTTTTTCAACCTAAAAATAAAAATGGGGCGCAAAGGCTGCGGAAGGCCGAGACTTTTTGGGTTTTGTTGTTTTCCCGTCAGGAGAGCCAAGGAGGAAGGCTCTAAAGGAGAGGTACCTGGAGAGAGGTGGAAAGAGGGCAACTCCTAGGGACACTGAAGTCAGCCTAGGGCTTGGCCCCTTTAAGGAGGGCGGGGCCACGTGACCCAAAGGGTCACATGGCTAGTGGGACAACATGGCTGCGCCCGCGCTAGGGCCGGCTCGAGGACGAGGCGCCGGGCTCGGTCTCGTTCTCTCTTTGCCTCTGCTCCTGCTGCTGGGCCGGGCGGCGGGGGGCGAAGAGGCCGGGGCCGAGGCGGGCGCGGCGTCCCTCGCGGGCTCGTGCGGTTGTGGCACTCCCCAGCGGCCCGGGGCCCACGGCAGCTCGGCGGCCGAGCACCGATACTCGCGGGAGGCGAACGCCCCGGGCTCGGTATCCGGAGAGCGGCCGTTCCCGCCCACCAAGGTGCTCTCTTGGTTCCCTAACGACGGGTTGGGGTCGTCGGGTTCTTCGACAGGGTTGGGATGGGTAAGGCCAGGGGTTGGAGGAAGGCAAGTAAAGATTATAATCACATTGCCAAATCGCGCACTTGCAGACCGCGTTTGATGAGAAGTTCTTCCGCCCTCCGAAACGGGTGGGTCTTGGGGCTCTGCGTAATGCTGAGCATTAGGGAGTTTGGTTTCAGGACAGTTGTCTTTCCTTTTCTTACCTCTTATTTCCTGCTTCCTCGTTCTTGCACCCTGTCTTCTTGATGAGGTTCTCAGAATTTTAAGTCAGATAGATGTGGGTTTAAGTCCTGCGTTCCTCTCATTAATTGTGAAGGAATCAGGACACTGGGTGTCAGTGTCTCTAACCTTGTTGTTTACTTATTAGTAGTCTCTGACAGTAGACTCTGCTTCTTGAGGACAAGGACTTGTCTTATTTATTCTGCTATTCCTAGCACTTTAATACATGGGAAAGACTAAGTAAACAGTAGTTGTTTTATTACTATCGCTTATCTATACCTTGCACAGTGCCTGAATGTTTTATGTGCTAGGCTATGTAA
The DNA here is from genome assembly GCF_002837175.3 of Physeter macrocephalus. Classification (NCBI taxonomy): domain Eukaryota; kingdom Metazoa; phylum Chordata; class Mammalia; order Artiodactyla; family Physeteridae; genus Physeter; species Physeter macrocephalus. The sequence continues at coordinate 15,734,142 of NC_041231.1, forward strand.
ATAACATTAATAATAACTATTACTTAGTTCTTAATTAAAACAAAAACAAAAAAATTAATAACTGTTCCTTAGTTCTTACCATTCCAGGTATTTTGCATATTGGTATGGCTGTGAAAACAACTTAGATCTGCTGACTCCCAAAGAAGTTCTTCTTGAATCCTAGTACACCCTTTCCAGCTTTTTCTGTCCCAGTTTTTTTTTTCCTGTGGGTTAATTCTGACCAATTTTCAGGACTTAGGTGAGAGGTAACATTCTCCTGCAGGCCTTACCTGCCCTCTTTCCTTCCGTCTCCTTCAGTATTTCCATATGCTGCCGCAGTTGTACCTGTTTGCTCTGACATAACCATTACTGAAGATATTTGTCTCTTGGTGTCTCTCCCCAGCTAGGTTGTGAGAGGGAGGGGAGTCAGGACCATAATTTTGTGACTTGGGTATAGAGTGTTAGGAGGTTGGTGGCTGGACTTCTTATTGTTTCTCCATCCTGTATAATTACTGGCCTTTAAAATTTTTCCTCTTGTTCCTCAGAGGATTCCCTGCATTATTAGTGTTTATCTTTTGTGTGGTGGGGAGCCTTGGTTACAGTTGTAGTGTGTGTTAGCCATACTTGATTTTAATTCCTCTATAACTTGAATGGTAATTGATAATCAATTTCTCCCTCCTCCTGCAGGGAAAGCCCTCTGTTTATCTGCTTTGTAACTAACAGGGGCGCTGTCTTATTTGCATGTACATTGGTCTGTGTCAAACTTTGGCCGAGAACCTTCTGGGCAGTACTGAACAGTCCTCATTTTAAATGCTGCAATGTCCTATTGATTCCAGAATGGGATGTATGTATCATTATAAGATATACATTTTTCATCCCTTTAGAGTGGTTTCACGTCCGGACTGAGTATTGTATAAGTCATCTTTGGCCATATCTTGCATTCATTTTATAAAGGGAAAAATATATAATTAATTAATTTGTATTTTGTATATGTGCATTTATTTTATGTTTATCTTCCCTTGCACTCAGTTTCTATAATGTTTGGCAGCATCCCAAGTTATTAGTAAACTAGCAGTTGTTGAGAACACAGCTCACAAGCCTTCACGGACTCTTAAACTTAATGCTTGAACCTGAAGTAGACTTCTTATCAAGACAAAGGACTTCATAGGAGGCTGTTCTTTGTCTCTCTGTTTTCCTTGGTTTCACATGTTTTAGTTCATGTGCAGATGATTTTGGTCTAATTCTGACACTTAGCCATTTATTCTGAATTCAGGAAGTCCCATATTATGTGAGATACATGGTCGTAGTGATAACCCTTTATTTTCTTAATTTTCTTTCTTTCTTTTTTTAAATAAAAGGATTATTTTTTTGAGCAGTTTTAGGTTCACAGCAAAATTGAGAGGAAGGTAAAGAGATTTCCCATATACCTCCTGCCCCAACACAGGCATAGCCTTGCCCATTATCAACATCCTCCACCACAGTGGTACATTTGTTACAATTGATAAACCTGCACCGACATATCATAATCACCCAAAGTCTATACAGTTGACCCTTGAAAAACATGTGGGTTAGGGGCACTGGCCCCCTGCGCGGTCAAAAATCCTAGTATAACTTTGCAGTTGGCCCTCCGTACCTGTGGTTCTGCATTCCAGGATTCAGCAAAGTGCAGGTCGTGTAGTACTGAAGTATGTATCTATTGAAAAAGTCTACGTATAAGTTGACCCTCACAGTTCAAATCCGTGTTGTTCAGGAGTCAACTGTAATTTACATTAGGATTCACTGTCGGTTTTGAACATTTTATAGGTTTGGACGAACGTACAGCGACATATGTCCATCACTATAGTATCATACAGAATATTTTTGTTGCCCTAAGAATCTTCTGTGCTCTGCCTCTTCATCCCTCTCCCTCCTCCCCGGTGGCAACCACTGATCTTTTTACTGTCTCCATAAGTTTTGCCTTTTCCAGAATGTCTTATAGTTGGAATCATACAGTATATAGGCTCTTCAGATTGGCTTCCTTCACTTAGTAATATTCATTTAAGTTTCCTCTGTGTCTTTTCATAGCTTGATGGTTCATTTATTTTTCATGCTGAATAATAATGTATTCTCTGGATGTACCACAGTTTATCCATTCACCGACTGAAAGGCATCTTGCTTGTTTCTGAGTTTTGGCAATTATGAATAAAGCTGCTATAAAAATCTGGGTGCAGGTTTTTTGTGTGGACATAAAATTTTCAACACCTTTGGGTAAATACCAAGGAATGTGATTGTTGGATCATATAGCAAGAGTATGCTTAGTTTTGTAAGAGACCACCAAACTGTCTTCCAAAGCGGCTGTACCGTTGTGCATTCCTACTAGCAATGCATGAGAATTCCTGTTGCTCCACACCCTTGTCAGCATTTGGTGGTGTCAGTGTTTCAGATTTTGGCCATTCTAAGGTATGTAATGGTATCTTGTTTTAATTTTGCATTTTTTGGTTGACATGCTGAGCATCTTTGCCACCTGTATATCTTCTTTGGAAGGTCCTTGGCCCATTTTTAATTGTATTGTTTGTTTTCTTATTGTTGAGTTTTAAGAGTTGTTTATGTTGGATAACAGTCCTTTATCAGATGTGTCATCAGCAACTATTTTCTCCCAGTCTGTTGCTTGTCTTCTTCATCTCTTGACACTGTCTTTTGAAGAGTGGTCTCTGTCTAGATTCCTTTTTTTTTTTGCACGTGGATGTCCACTTGTACCAGCATTTGTTGAAGAGACTGCCTTAGCTCCATTGTATTGTCTTTGCTCCTTTGTCAAAGATCATTTGATTATATTTATGGAGGTCTATTTCTGGTCTCTCTCCGCTGTTCCATTAATCTGTTTGGGTGTTCTTTAACCAATACATGTCTTGGCTACTGTAGTTTTATAATAAGTTGCATAGTGTCTTTCCTCCAACTTCATTTTTCTCATCAATATTGTGTTGGTTCTTCTGGGTCTTTTGCCTCTCCATATAAACTTGAGTATCGTATTGTTGATCTCGATCAAATAACTTGCTGGGATTTGGATTGAGGTTGTACTGAATCTATTTTTGTTTTCCGTTTATTTAGTTTAATTCAATAAATACTTATTTGGCACACGTATTGTATAAGACTCTGTCCTGTGTTCTGGGCTTATAGAAAAGGAAGACCTATGCCCTACCCTCAAGGCATTAACTTGTTGGTAGACCTCTCTCTCTCTCTCTCTCTCTCTCTCTCTCTCTCTCTCTCTCTCACACACACACACACACACACACACACACACACACACACAATCACAGTTATATGCAAGCATCATTTTTCTATAGTGACAGTCCTGTAGGAGGAGTATGTACAAAGTACTCGGAGAGGAAGAAAGGATTCTTGTCTCCTGGATAAGTCAGGAAGTGCTCAAAGAAGAGACCACATTAGGCTAGGCCTTCCTTGGAGGAGACATTTTCAGGAGTTGGGGATGGAAGGGCAGATTGAAGGACATTGCAAGAAGGAGAATAGCATGGGTACAAACGAAGCATTGTACAAGTGCATGGTGTGTTCTGGGATATGTAAGTAGTTTAAGGTTTCTGGGGGTGACATTTTCACCCTTTTTAATGTAACGCTTTTTAGGTGTGAGTCTTATTTTAATCAATTTAATGAACACTTGGCAAGTGCTGTTTACAGAGAAGTAAATAGCACTGGGCTTTACCCTCAAGAAATTTAGGTTTCACTAGAAAGTTATGGCAGTAAGAATTGTCTGGGAAACAATATAGATATTTTCAAATTTTACTTAACTTCCCTCTGGTTAAAAAATATACAGTGCTCATTGAGAAAACTATTCTAACAATGTTCTGTATAGCTTATTATTTTATGAAAATGTATCAAAATGTTTTAATCTCCATGTATCTTTTAAAAGAGTTGTTTGAAAAGGCATTGAAGATCATGAGACAATAAAATTGTACGTGGTATCTCTGTATATGTGGGTAAATTCAGTCAATTTCCGGTCTGAGGATGGTTTGATCGGGTAATGCTTACCCAGGTGTCAAGACACGATTGGATACCATCTCTTCTATGACCCCTTTCTTCCAGGAAGAAGTAGTGTTTCTATCCTCTAAATTCGCATAGCATTTTGTCAATGTCTGATGGAAACTTGTATATTTTCTGTAAAGTAGTGTTATTTGTGTAATTGTCTGATATCTCTTTCTACACGGGAAGCAATTTTTAGACCTGTTTTAATGTCTGTATCCTCCAAGCGCTTTACACATTTAGGCATCGTGTAACAATTTCTGGAATGATCTTTTACCTTTTTTCTGTTGGATACAATATTGAGAAACTGCCAGGGGAATTAAGGGTATGAGTTACTTTTTAAAGAAAACTTTGGAAAGCAGTCTTTTTGCTGTATTTTATCCTCCCCAGGATCCTGTGAGATATTATCCCCCACTTTACAGATGTGACAACTGAGGCTGAATAGAATTCATGAAATCCCAGGGCTTGAAGGAACTTTAATGCCATTTCATCTATGATTAGTGTCAGTAGAGTGACAGGGTGATATAGGTAGGTAAGCCCTGCCTAGATAGTTAAGGCAGCAGTTTGTGGGCAGATCCAGGGAACTTGCTTCTCTTGTTATTCACCCAGCTTTCTCTGGAGCCTTTAGCTTTTTACTTAGGTTTGAAGAGAGGAAAGAAGGAAAAAGGAGAAGTGCTACACAAAAGGGTTGCATATAAACATTTCATTTTTGTGTGTAAAACAAAAGTCCCACAGAAGCAAGTGAAAGAAAAGATTCTTAAAACTAGCTTAGTAGGCTGATAAAGAAGTGTGGGTAGGGACATTTTTGGGCTCTCATGGCTGGGAAGTTCAAGTGCAGATATGGTCCAGACACAGCTGGATGCAGGGCCTCAGGCAGCATCTCCAGATCTCTCTTATTGGCTCTCTCTTGGCAGCTCCTCTTTCTTCTATGTTGGCTTCATTTTTAGGTAGTATTCCTTCTCCTAATGATCAAAGAGCTGGAAGAGAAAGAGAGTTTTCTTTCCCTCATAGCTCCAGCAAAACTTCTGAGATTAACTTTGATTGGGTCGTGGGCCTATCCCTGGTTACATCTCTGTGGTCAAAAGAATGTGGTAATTGGCTAGGCCTGAGTCATGGGGCAGGGGCGGGCTGTGTGTGGGCAGGGAGTAGGGGCCGTGGAGCAGTGTCTTCCAGCTCCGCCTGAGACGTATACTTAGTTGAAGAAGTGGTTTTCAAAGAGATGTCGCTTGCTCTTACAAGAACAGGAGGGAATGGGTGCCAGGTGGGCAAAAATCATAGATGTCTACTGCACCTGGCCAGAGTGTGTAGCCCAAGTATGGTCCTAGTGATAAGAGAGTTGCTTTGACTTCACCTGTCCTTTTGGCTTGCTTGGCAGTGGCAGAAACTGATGTGCCAGAAGGGGTTTTAACTTACCTCCAAGGAGGAGTGGATTGTTTGAATCTGGAACCTCATGAAGACTTGATCAAAATGGTTCTTTGTATTTGGTTTAGGAGTGTGAGACCTGATGCTCTGGATTTCACTAGAACGACATTCTACGTTTGTAGGACAGAGACTTCATTAGTGCCGATTGGGAATTATGATCCAGTCAGAGCCATGCAGGCTATTTTTATCTATAGCCTCCAGAATGGAAACTTGGCTTATTCGTTGCTGGCGATCTCTGATGGTTAATGAAAGAGAAGAAAATTAGGCCAGGGGTCCACAGTGGAAGTTGTGATTGTATTAGCATTGTTGGTGCTCACCTGGAGGGAGAGAGGGATGAAAAACTGAGATAATTGTAAAACTTCATTGGGAACAATGGGCACAGTTTCCTATAGGCCTTGTGTTTGCACCTTGGGATGAACAACCGTTCTCAGAAAAGGACCTACTTGTCTGCTGCTGGAAAGCTTTTTTTTTTTTTCCTTAAAGTCCTTTAGGAAACATGAAACCTTTTATTAGATCATTTTAATAATCATTTTAAGCTTTCGTCTGCAGGCTTCTATTTTTCTGCTTCTTTGCAGAGCTGCTTGAAATTCTGACTTCTCATCTCGACTGAGGAATCTTGTGTCCCAGATGCTTGGAGAATAATGAGAATAATGTGTGAACCTAGTTCAGTCTTTGAGCAGAGTCTCTTAAACAGGTTTCACTGTGATGCAGGCATGCTATCCATGTCTGGGATGGTGTTATAAAAGAAAGAGAATTTTTATATTTAGGAATAATTCAAATGATACATTTTTCACTGTAGCCGTGATGCCACTCTTTCAGTCAATGAAGTTTCTTCATCCATCCATCCCCCCCACTCCCTTCCTTCCTTCCTTCTTTCCTTCCTTCCTTCTTTCCTTCCTTCCGTGAATTATGCAACGTACTAGGAGCTGGGGACATAGAAGTGAAAACTTTATTTCTGGTCCCCAAGGAACCTGGGATCTAGGGCAGGTAAAAACAAGCCATTAAAATATGTACAGTGTGTGTCAGTTGTTTAGAGAGGTGTTTATCAGAGGATCCCAAATGAGGGGGATATGCCCAGCCAGCAGAGGGAAATGCAGGCAGGAAAGGCCTTCCTCTGTAGGAGGTGATCCTTGAGCGTTGATGTTATTCACAAGAGATGAAGTGCAGGTGGAGTACAGCGTGAGAGAGATGGGGAGAGATTAGGCTCTGATGCTGAGATAGTTTACCCTCAGAGGTGCTGGGGATCCCTGAAGAATTTAAGTAGGAAAGGGGTGTAATCAGATTGACACTTTATTGTTTGTTATTTTGAATAGAGTACATTACATGGTTTTAAAATTAAAAAAAGAATTCTGTAGAAGGGTGTATAGTGAAAAATTTTCCACTTACGTAATAACCTTTCCCTCAGACAACCACTGCATGAGTTTCTTGACTATCTTCCCAGAGCCGTGTTCTGCAAATGTAAGCAAATACAAAAAAATATGTGAATCTATGTTCTCCCGCCCACCTCCTTTTCACGCAGATGATAACACACCATGCTTTCTAGGGTGCACCTTGCTTTGTTCACTTTCCTCTTCATCGTGGTGAGATCTCTCCGTATCAATATATTAAAAGTGTCTTTTTTTTCCTGTTGTTTTCCTTCTTTTCCTTTTCTTATGGCTGCCTAATTTTCCATTTTCTGGGTGGCCCACATTTTAGTTAATCATTCCAATATTGAAAAATATTTAGGTTGTTTCCAGTCTTTTTCTGTTCCAAGCAGAGCTTCAATAAATTGTGTGGGATACAGAAGACAGATATTTTGGGAAGTTCAGTAGGGGCTTAAATACTTGTATGAATGATTGAAAGGAAGGTTGATGGCTTAGAGAGGAGCCGGGAGAAATGTGAAGGGATGAGACTGGAGGCAAGGAGACAATTGTGAGGCTACAGCATCAATCGAGGAAAAGAACAGGGGAGAGGACAGAGGGATATATATTTAGGATACCCAGTAAAACTGGATGACCGCTGTATTGTTGGATTTCCCAAGTGATGCTGAGGATGGACCTGTGTTTCTTAACTGAAAATTTTCGGTGTGATCCTCAGATCTTATGTTTAGTGCTAGGAAAACATGTGAACAAAGCAGCCTCAGTTGCTGCCCTCTTGGTGTTGAGAGGTTATGTGAAACAGTAGATAGGAACAATTCGAGTTTTAATAAGATATTAAATAAGGACAAGACATGGTCCTTTAGTAAACCTTTTAGATTTTCCATTTCAATGATTTAAGTCTTTTCCATTATCATTGGGAACCTAGATTCACGCAGTGGGTTTTGAAATATATTATATATGGGGACTTCCCTGGTGGTCCAGTGGTTAAGACTGCGCTTCCACTGCAGGGGGCGCGGGTTTTCCCTGGTCGGGGAACTAAGATCCCACATGCCGCGTGGCCAAAAAAAAAAAAAAAAAAAAAACTTAAAAAGAAATATTGTATTTGGCATTTTTATATTTGCTTTTAAAAATAATTCAAAAGAAATATGGAGATAATAAGGACAAAAATGCACAAATGTATAAAGAAGTGGAATATTCTCCCTGCCTCTGCACTGCAGCCACTAGCAGCTTGGTGACTGTTGCTCCAGACCTGTTTCCATAACGTGTGCAGATGTGTATTATGTAGCGTTCTTCCTAAAGAAGTTACTACCCTAAAGAATTTTCGCTTCTTTTTGTGACTGATCATTCATTGGGGTATGCCATGATTTTACTCATTTCACAGTGGCTTTTGTGGCGGAGGTTGGCTCGCTGTTGGGTGCTTGCTGTGTGCTGGCACCCTACACTTGACCCAGGTTCACTCTGGCGGTGACGGCCTGACTTCCCGTGTTTCCCCTTTTGCTGCAGATGGTCCCCATCCCTGCCGGAGTATTTACAATGGGCACAGATGATCCTCAGATAAAGCAGGATGGGGAAGCACCTGCGAGGAGAGTTGCTATTGATGCCTTTTACATGGATGCCTATGAAGTCAGTAATGCTGAATTTGAGAAGTTTGTGAACTCAACTGGCTATTTGACAGAGGTAATGGGGTTGGGATGGGGAGGAAGAACTTTATCAGTTGACCGCTTTTTCCTATGTGCCCAGTGCTGTGATAGGCACTTTATGTATATTTCATGTAATTTTTATTCTCGTAGCAACCCAGTGAGGCAGGTTATTTTTCAGGTGGCAAACTGGGGATTAGCAAAGTGATTTGCCCTGAGTCCCGCAGCTGGTTAGTGGCGGAGCTGGGATTCAGGCCTGGCCAGTGTGACCCCAGGACCTGTCTTCTGAACCGTTACGCTCTAGTGTGTCCGTGCTTTATCTGCCAAAGAGCATCGCTGCCCTCTCGGGCTTTTTGAGATGATAGCATGTAAAGTAAGGCCACTTTTCTCTCAAAAAATTATAGTTTGGATGTTCCAGAAGCATTGCATAATTCATAAGTAATAGATGCAGAAGTGCAGCTTTTCATTTTTGTGGTTTTATTCCAGTGCCTGACGACTCATAAGCTTTCCTTCGGCAGTTCCAGGCTTTCTCCTGTGGTCGCTGAATCACAGAGCAAGGTTCTGAAAGTGGATGTTTGTCCTAAACGGCAATAGGAAGAGAGAGGCTTTCTAGTTTATGAAAGTTTCTGTGACTGTCTAAAATATCCTTGTTATGTAGGTTTCCCATTTTTTTCTTACCAGAGGACTCTACCCTACCCTGGCCTTCAGTTTGTGGAGTCCCTGTCCTTGTTTTTGTTTTTTTCCAGGCCAGAACATCTTCCTTTCTTTAAAAAAAAAATTTCAGAGCGAATGCTGAAAGCAAAACAACATCCAAATTTGGTTTTGCATTTCTTTGGAATTTCTTAAAATATACAAAGTAGTTGTCTTTTTGTACCTATTTGTAGTAAGAAGTTGCTGTTCTTTTTGTTTCATGAAGATACTCTCAGGTCAAGTTCCTCAGTAGTCTGATGAAGTTAGAAGTGGGCTTCTAAGGCAAGAAGCTTCCCTTAGACTAGGGTTCCCATCAAGACTAGATAGAATAAGCAGAGTTTAGGGCATCTAGGAGCATGGATGGGGAAATATTGCATCTGGATTTCTATTACCCTCTAACTGAAGTTCAGCATTTCCTTCAGTTAGGAATAGACAACATAACACAGTAGTGGCAGCAGTGCCTATGACTTTATCACCAATAGAAATCACAGACATTTTGTATCCCATTATTGTTGTTGCAGGGATCATAAAATATTGTTTTTATTCATCCTCACTTTAGAAGTGATAGTTATGAGGCCTGCCACTAGATCTTATTTAATGTATTATTTATACATATTTATATTTAATGTATAGATATATATACACATATGTATATGTTGCTATAGCACAAATTTGTTTTACTAGTATTTTGATATAACCAGTTTTCTTTGTAATTGTATTGATTTTATTGTATACACTTAAACATTTCATTCTGAGAAGGAGATCCTTAAGCTTCACCATACTGCCAGAGGGGTCCAGGGCACATAAAGTGTTAAAACCCCTGCTTTGGATAAAATACTTCATATTATTATGGCATTCATGTTTCTTTGCTTCCATTTCTCCAACTTCATTTTATATCACATTTCCCTTGCTCACCATGTTCTAGCCCTCCTGTTCTTGTTTCTGTTCCTTGCAGACTTGACACTCTTTCCCATCTTGGGGGTGCAGCCCATACTTTCCCCCTGCTTGGAATTTCCTGACCCCGTTACCTGTCCCCCTTTTGCATGGCTGGCGCCTTCTCATTCTCGAGTCATCTCAGTTTCAATATCCCTCTCAGGGAGGCTTTCTCTGCCCACCCTATCAAAAGGAGGCTTCTCTCTATACTCTGTGCCTTACAAGGTCAAGTAAAGTTGTAATTATATTCTTCCTTTCTTTGTTTGACTTGACTTTTGTTTGTGGCCCCATATGTGAGTGCTCTAAGGGCAGAGACCATGCCTCTGTAATATTGACCTTGTATCTCTGTCATTTAGCCCAAAGCCAGGCATCTGATAGGTGTTTGGTACATGTTGTTGAGTGAAGGAATGGTCTGGGTTCTCAGTTATGGTGATGCCACAAGGGAATACAGAAATAAGAGCTGGGGTGGAGAAAAGATGATGAGCTCTAATCAGCAAAAGGAGCTGGAGCTCCTTATGAGCTCCAGCTCATAAGGCTGGAAATACAGGGATCTAGTAGGCCGTTAATATCACGTGGGGAGGAGAGGAGAGGACTGGAGGTGGAGACATGAGCATCATTTGAAATGCCGGTGGTGGTTAAAATCATGGGATTTCAAGAGTTTGTCCAGCAGCAGGTCGGTGTATCTCATCGTGTAATCTCTTAGACCACCTATATTAGAATCACCAGCTTATCTGTTCACACGGGCAGGTTCCTTGGCCTCACCCCAGACCCACAGAATCAGAACCTCTGGGCTTGGGGAGCAGTGCTGTGTAGCTATAACAAGCTGGCCAGGTGATCTCAGAGCCTGAGGGCCACTGGTGTAGAGTAAGAAGAGCAGAGAGCCAGGGCAGAGCTCTGGGGAGCAACAGTGTCTTAGGGGCAAGAAGAAGAGCCCACATATTTCAGGAGATGAGAAGGAGGAGTCTGAAATGGAGGAAGAAAACTAGAAGAGTAAAATCATGGAGACCAAGAGACTACATTGGGTGTTTCCAGAACTGGGGTCATACGCAACAAAGAAAACCAGGTAGATGTGGACTTGAGACAGTAATGGTAAATAAAAATGTTTAAAATACAGATTTCCATCTGGTGCTTGAACTGGTTACTTGAGATGTATAAGCACAGTGGACACCTTAGTGGAGTGTGTCAGAATATCAACAAACAGTGCCATTTACTTCTTTCAGCTAGGTTCCAGGAGCAGAAGAAGGGACAAAGGTTGATTACATAATCTGACATGTAAAGAATCTTGTTATTTTCCAAAGTCATTTGTAATACTTGGGGAGATGTGTTTCCATCAACAGAAACAATCACAGTCTCAATAGCTAATCTCTTCCAGTCTGCATTCTTATCAGCTAAATGAGCCTTAAATAAAAATGGTCTCTGTAAGTGACAGTAACCTGTTTTAACAGGAAGCCAGATGCTTTTAGGTCATTTCTGAATCCTTTGGGAGGTTATAAGACAAGTTTAAGTTCATTTGGACAAGAGGAACCACTTTAGTAGCGTACAGAGAAAATGGCACGTGTGAAATATGTTACTACAACCTTTTTTGGATTTTTATTTCCTTCCTTTCCTTTAGGCTGAGAAGTTTGGTGACTCCTTTGTCTTTGAAGGCATGTTGAGTGAGCAAGTGAAGTCTGATATCCAACAGGCAGTAAGTAATGTTTAAACAGGCTCTCATATTTCTCTGTTGCTCATTGGAAAGGGCTTGGGTGAAAAATCCAAACTACCAGCCCCCACTCCCCCCACCAAAGACGCCTCACCATTTTCCTGCTATAGATTTGCCCATAGAACAGACCTATGGGACCAGGGCACCTTATCTTGAGGAAAGTGGCACAAACCTGGGACAGTATCTGAAGTGTTGGGTCTGACATGAGCTTCTGTCTTGTGTACCTGAGTATAAGTGGAGCTCAGCTGGGCTTTAGACACTTGTGGGTTTCTTTTGCTCATAGCCATTTCTAGAATGGAGGGTTAAATGTGCATGTTTTTTACTTCTTTTCTTAAAGTCTTGGTCTCATCAGGTTCTGGTATGGAGAGAGAGCTTTCTATTTAAACATTCCTGAATTCACTTGATCAGAGTCGTAGTTATGAAAGGGGCCCTTTGCTGTGGATGTACACAGGAAATTGAACCCAGGACCTGGTCCTTTCCATCCAGGGTGTACCTTCTCTCATAAAGGGGTCCAGGGAAATCATGGAGACTGGACTAGGTCTCCATAAGCCCCTGTGTGGTGAGTGGAACTTGGGATTTCTGTTCCAGTCATTTTAGTAGGTTTGTGTATATTTGAGAATTTGTTTACTCACATGTCTCATGAGAAAGCAAAATATACAAGGAAAGGAGTGTGGGTAAGCTGGGAAGCTGAGGGCTCACAAAAGAAGGATGGCTGAGGACACAGAAGAAGCAGGAGGTGGGAAGAGAGGAAAGGAAACGGGGTCAGCTGACCCAGGGAAGACTGATTAAGATACAGACGTTGAAGACAGGAATTCAGCACTAATCTTCCTTTGTTATACAAGTTCCCTTTCAACTCCTGCCTGAATCTCGTCTTTATGTGTTGGGGTCACTATTCTCTGGTAAGCAGCAGTGCCAGAAAAATTAAACATTCCTGGCTTGGGTTTGCTTTCTCTTCAAACTCGTAGCAAAACTTGGAGGGGAAAAGATGAGGTAAAAGCAGATTTGCTCTCAAGTCATTTATAGGAGAATCAGGCCACTTTTATGTATGTATTTTAGAAAAATGTCTTAAAAACATGACTGAAGGGGCTTCCCTGGTGGCGCAGTGGTTGAGAATCTGCCTGCCGATGCAGGGGACACAGGTTTGTGCCCTGGTCCAGGAAGATACCACATGCCGCGGAGCAGCTGGGCTCGTGAGCCGTGGCCGCTGAGCCTGTGCTCTGCAACGGAAGAGGCCACAACAGTGAGAGGCCCGCGTACTGC
>NC_041231.1:15747969-15755499 GCF_002837175.3 Physeter macrocephalus
CATGTTAATAAAATAGAGGGACTGGGCTTCCCTGGTGGCGCAGTGGTTGAGAGTCCGCCTGCCGATGCAGGGGACGCGGGTTCGTTCCCTGGTCTGGGAAGATCCCACATGCTGCGGAGAGGCTGGGCCCGTGAGCCATGGCCGCTGAGCCTGTGCTCTGCAACGGAAGAGGCCACAACAGTGAGAGGCCCGCGTACCGCAAAAAAAAAAAAAAAAAAAAAAAAAGACTGAATTCCATCCGAATTTCAGAGCTTTCTTTGCTTGCTACAAGTTTATATTATAAGTCTATTATATAACCTGATACCCCCCCCTTTTTTTTTAAAGGGCTTTGAGGTCAGATTGGCTTAGTGTTGATGAGCCAGTAGCTCAGGATGTGGTGCCTTGTTTTATGATGGGGAGTTCAGCTGGGGGAGGGCCTTTGCACTTATTTTTGTAATTTGTGCTTTCCGATACAAGGCCTCCTGTCACTTGAGAACCTCTGAGCACATTAGGCATAAAGGCAGAGGCAGATGATTATTAGGCTCTGACGGTGCCCTCTTAAGTCCATAGTGAAGTGTGTGCGCTGGTAACTAGGATGAGGATAAGCAGCTCTTACCGGGTCATAGTGTTGGTCTCTCGCTTAAATACTCATAATGGAAAAGCAAACCTTTTAAGCATGTTTAGAAAGGGTTGGAACAAGTGAAATGAATCTGTTGGTGATCTGAGAGAGCTAAGTTTTTGTTTTTAGGTCTTGGCCTACCCTAATGCACCAGACCTGTTTTTAGCCCAGTGTTTCCAGAAGTGTAGGATAGGAGATGGTCCACGAGGTGACTTGAAGTGAAGCAGGTGACTTAAGTTGGCATGTGGCCAAATGTAAGGTAATCCTGAATCGCATTGTCTCAGGGCTCTTTCAAGGCCTGATTAAGTTGAGAAGAAAGTCTCATTTGAGCACTGGCCTGTCACTAACAGTCAGCGGCACTTGTTAATCTCCTTTTTAACACAGAAAATAGGCCTCAGAACCTTCCTCAGGCGTCAGTGGCTGGCTGGAATTTAATAATATGGTTTATGTTTGTGTACATTTTATTTATTTACTTTTAAAATTTTTATTGGAGTATGGTTGCCTTACAATGTTGTGTTAGTTTCTGCAGTACAGCAAAGTGAATCAGCTATGTGTATACATATATCCCCTCTTTTTTGGATTTCCTTCCTATTTAGATCTCCACACAGCACTGAGTAGAGCTCCCTGTGCTATACAGTAGGTTCTCATTAGTTATCTGTTTTGTGCATAGTAGTGTATATATGTCACTCCCAATCTCCCAATTCAGCCCACCCTTCCTTCCCCCCTTGGTGTCCATATGTTTGTTCCCTACATCCGTGTCTCTATTTCTGCTTTGCAAATAGGTTCATCTGTATGTACATTTTAAATGTGATTATTTTATAAGATTGTTTACTTTCACATAGTTGTTTTAGATGTTTACTATCGTATAATTATTTTAAATGTTTCATGTAATTATTTAAAATAAATGTAATTATTTTAAATGTCATAAATGTTCTCTTATGACAGGTAACACTAGTGATATAACTTTTCCTTGTTAGAAAAAGCCTTTTTCTTGTAAAAGAAAAGTCAAATACAGAACATCACGCAAAGCAAATGTGTAGCTTTACTGTGTTATTTTAAAACAAACATGATCGTAACCTTCCCTTAAGTCAAGAATTAGGATTTTGCTCGCTGCCCCAGCGATCCCATCCACGAGCCACATCCTGATCACCACCCCTGTGTCCCTGAAGTAGCCACTGTCTTGCTTTTTAAAGTAGATGCTTCCCTGCGTTTCTTTATAGTCATATTGCCATGTGTGCATCCCAAGACTACCAATGTTTATTCTTGTCTATTTAAAGGAAATTTGTGTCTTTTAAGACTCTTTTAATCTATGGATTTCCCTTCCATTGCTCTGCTCCTCCCCAGCCCCTGGCCCTTGCCCCCCTTTTTTTTCCCTAACAATTTATCTGTGGAAGAATCCACGTTGTTTTAGCGGTAGGCTTTCCCACAGTCTGAATTTTGCTGCCTGCACCGTCACAGTACAGCTCACCTGTCCTCTCTGTCCTGCAAGTTGGTAGCTGGATCGCCAGGCCTGATCAGACTCATGTTTGGACCCTATGGCAAGACCTCGGATAGTGATGTGTTCTTTCACTACGAGGCACCTAATGTCTGCTTCTCCCTCTTTTTGTGATGTTACCTGCTGTTAAGTGTTCAGTGCCTAGATCCATTAATTCACTGGGAGTGGGAAGATTCTGATAATCTAATAGGTTTTTTCATTTATTAATTGAGATACTTTTATAAAGAGATGGTTCCTTCATCTGCTATTTTCTTTTCTTTTTTTAAGTGACCAATTAGGTTTCTTTTTTAAAAAATTAAACATTTAAAGAATATTGTAAATTACATGGAGTTGTAAGAAATAATACAAAGATCCTGTGCACCCTCCCCCCCGGTTTCCTTCAATGATAACATCTTGTATAACTATAGTACAGCTTTACAACCAGGAAATTGACAATTGACACAACCCACTTACCTTTGTCTGGTTTTAGCAGTTTTATATGTATTCATTTGTCTGTGTGTATTTAGTTGTATGCAATTTTATCACAAATGTAGATTTGTATAATCACCAGATTAAAAAATTATCTTCATGAACCTATGGATTTAAAAATCTTTTATGGGTTTTATTCACTTGGGATCATGATATCTTTTGAATGTCAAATTTTCCTATTTTGGGGTATTGAGTGCCTCTTTAAGTTCTTGTGAGTTCTTTTTTTCTTCTCTTTTTAAAACAGCTTTATTGAGATATTTATTATCCCACAGAATTCACCATTTAAGTGCACAATTTATTCAGCTTTCTCTGGTGCATTTATAGAGTCGTGCAGCCGTCACCACCATCCCAGTGCAGAACATATCCACCAGCCCAAAAGGAACCATGTGCCCATTTGCAGTCCCTCCTCATTCCCACCCCGAGCCTTAGGCAACTGTCCTGAGTCCTTTTGTAGTAACCCCAGTCATCTTTCAGTGCTTCCTTGCTTTGTATAATGACCCCCTGGCCTGGAATCAGCCATTTATTTAAGAAACACTAGCACCTTTTAGTAGAAAATAGTATTCCAGGACCCTGTCTAGGTTCTAGGTGTGCTCATTGCCTAAGGTTGGTCATTGTTTCTAGGCCTCTTCCTTGGGCAGAGCTACGGTAAAATGCTCTATGAGTTCATACCGATGTTTCTAGGTTAGGGTTTATAACTTAGCCTGTTTTTGTATTACATGTATCTCCTTCCTTCCACATCAAGAATCCTGGTTCTCAGGGACACAGGGGATGATAGAATCAGAATAACCTATAATTACTCATTTATTTTATCTGAGCTCTTATACATGGCAGTCTCAAAATAACAAGACTAATTCTACCATCACCAATGGAATTACTGAGACCAGGTCAAAAAAAAATAGCTTTTACATTTGCTTTTCCTGTTTCTCTCCCAGTTTTAAAATTGTTGTACTATTTCTGTATTATCAGAGCATGTGTCCATTACATATAGTACTCACTTCCACAAGTAACTATATGTTTAATGCTTTCTGTGTTCAAAGTCTCTCTAGTCATTTGGATTAATGAAGCTTTTTCTCTACTAGATTCTTAAGGAAATGGTCTTGGGGACAGTATTGCCTAGTTTTTGCATATTGTTTTTCTAATTTCAGGAAAATTTTCTTAAAGTTTTTGATATTTATTTTCTGTGCCCTTACTTTTTTTTTCTTCTTTAGGAATTCTTAATATATCTGTTTGTAGGATTCATTTTCAGTGTTTATCACTTTCTTTTAAATCATTTCTATCTCTTTTTTTTAAATTAAATTCTTCCTTTTCATCTTCTTTGTCTCTTAAGTATTCTTGTGTTCATTTCTGAACTTCTTCTTTTGTTTTAGTTGTTTCTTGAGTTCTCTACCTCATCTGAGTTTGCTGATTCTGATTTATTTTATTCTCTCATGAATCATTTTCTTAATTCCGCTGACCTCATTTTGAAATGGCCTGTTGCAGGCTTATTTTGAGCATGACTTAACCTTTAGAAGGAGGCGTGGCCCAGGGTAGCTTCTGTAACTTCACAGAACTCTTTCTTCAGTTGTACTCATGTAGGCTTCAAAAAAACTAACACACCATTGTAAAGCAATTATACTCCAATAAAGATGTTAAAAAAAAATATGGCCTCCTGGGACTTCCCTGGTCATCCAGTGGTTAAGACTCTGTGCTTCCATTGCAGGGGGCACAAGTTCGATCCCTCGTTGGGGAACTAAGATCCCACATGCCCTGCGGCCAAAAAAAAAAAAAAAGGCCTCCTGCTTCCTCAGATTGCTGGCATCTCTTCCCCTCCACTCCTTCTCCCTTTCTCTCTTGTCCCTTGTTTTCTGGAGTTTGATTTCATTCTCTGAGGTTTCTCCTTGGTGAGGGTCTCTTTTCTGGAAGGGAACCCTGGCAGGTCAGTGTAAAGAATGCATAGGGCAAGACTGTTCGAAGGCCTTTATACTCTCTCACTGCGGGCCCCTTACATACACTCACCAGCAAAGTGGGCAGAATTCCTTCCCGTTTTCAATGCTTTCTCACACTGTAATTCCCTGCTTTCTGGTGATACCCATTGGCTACTTTGGGATTTTCCTCATCACATCTCTGATGACTTGCTGTTTCTTCTGCTTTCTCCTGCCCAGCCATAGGTACCATGCAGGTTGTATGGCTCTTGGCAGTTTTTCCTCACCTACTTGTATTCTGGCTTTGATGAAGGTACCGTGTCACATAGATTGGCTCTGCATGTTGTTCTTGGGTTTTTGGTGTTGTTATCCAGTGGTTATCTAGTTGCTCTGTCTTGCTTTATACGTAGATTTGGAGAGATTCAAAAACTATGCTGATGCTGCTATCCTCTTTGGTTTTTTTTTTTTTTTTTTTTTGTGGTGTGCGGGCCTCCCTCTGCTGTGGCCTCTCCCGTCGCGGAGCACAGGCTCCGGACGCGCAGGCCCAGCGGCCATGGCTCACGGGCCCAGCCGCTCCGCGGCATGTGGGACCCTCCCGGACCGGGGCGCGAACCCGGTTCCCCTGCATCAGCAGGCGGACGCGCAACCACTGCGCCACCAGGGAAGCCCTGTTTGTTTTTTAATGTATACAGTTTTGAGGCAAAACATTGATCTGGCTCTCAGGGTTTGCTTGTAAAGATAAACTGTGAGTTTAATGGTTAAAAATAGAGTACATGTGCATGCTGGGATTTTCTTATTCGTGATTATTATTTGGATGCTGAATTTGAAACAGGGTCTTAAAAGCTATAGATATCAAATCCTAGAAAGGATTAAGGTTGTTGTGTTGTTGATTTTGTTGGTTTGGGGGTATTTTACCCTAGAAAACTTATTGTTGAAAAGGATGGTATTTAAAATATTTAATTTCTAAAAAGTATGTTTCATTTTTTTACTTGTCATTAATGTATCTCTTAAATCTTTGACAGAGGAATGGCTGTGGGGTGGGAGGAAACAGTTCCTCTTGATGGGAGCCTGAGGAACAATGATCATCTATTGGTTTGTAATTTGGTACTTTCAAAGTTGTTAACAGTTTAAGGAAACAAATTCCTGAACAAGTGTCCTCCATAAAGGAGGATGGGAGGCTACTTTGAGATGTTATTTTCAACTGAAAGCCAGTTTCAGTGAGGATTCAGAATTACCAAGGCTGCTGCTTCTTTTTCTTCTTTTTTCGAGTAAAAAAAACAATGTCTCTTCTGCCTGAAGGACATCCTTTGGTAAATGTTTTTGTTATTAATTGTCTTAAAATATCTTCATTTTGCTTCATTACTGAAAGATATTTTCACCAAGTAAAATTTTAGGTTGGCAGTTATTTCCTGTCACTACACCGTAGGGCTTATTTCACTGTCTTCTGGCTTTTGTTGTTGCCATTCAAAAGTCAGCCATCAGGAATATCTATTGCTCTTTCCCTGTAGGTGATTGGGCTCTGACTGCTTTTAAAGCTGTCTCCTGTTTTTGTTATTCTACAGTTTCACTATGGTATATCTAGGTGTTGATTTCTTTAATTTTTCCTGCTTGAGTTTTATTGGGCTTCCTGGGTCTGAGGAGTGGTGTTTTTAAAACAAATCTGGATTCTTCTTTTTTTTTTTTTAATTTATTTTTTATTTTTTAGGCCATGGCATGCGGCATGTGGGATCTTAGTTCCCTGACCAGGGATTGAACCTGTGCCCCCAGCAGTGGAAGCGCAGAGTCCTAACCACTGGACCGCCTGGGAATTCCCTGGATTATTCTTTTTTTGGGGGGAGGAAGAAAAGAATGTTATCTTTTTTTTTATACAGCAGGTTCTTATTAGTCATCAATTTTATACACATCAGTGTATACATGTCAATCCCAATCACGCAATTAATCACACCATGACCCTCAGCCCCCTGCGGCTTTCCCCCCTTGGTGTCCATACGTTTGTTCTCTACATCTGTGTCTCAATTTCTGCCCTGAAAACCGGTTCATCTGTACCATTTTTCTAGGTTCCACATATATGCGTTAATATACGATATTTTTTCTTTCTGACTTACTTCACTCTGTATAACAGTCACTAGATCTATCCACGTCTCTACAAATGACCCAATTTCGTTCCTTTTTATGGCTGAGTAATATTCCATTGTATATATGTACCACATCTTCTTTATCCATTCGTCTGTCGATGGGCATTTAGGTTGCTTCCATGACCTGGCTATTGTACATAGTGCTGCAGTGAACATTGGGGTGCATGTGTCTTTTTGAATTGTAGTTGTCTCTGGGTATATGCCCAGTAGTGGGATTGCTGGATCATATGGTAATTCTATTTTTAGTTTTTTAAGGAACCTCCATACTGTTCTCCATAGTGGCTGTGTCAGTTTACATTCCCACCAACGGTGCAAGAGGGTTCCCTTTTCTCCACACCCTCTCCAGTGTTTGTTGTTTGTAGATTTTCTAATGAAGCCCATTCTAACTAGTATGAGGTGATACCTCATTGTAGTTTTGATTTGCATTTCTCTAATAATTAGTGATGTTGAGCAGCTTTCCATGTGCTTCTTGGCCATCTGTATGTCTTCCTTGGAGAAATGTCTATTTAGGTCTTCTGCCCATTTTTGGATTGGGTTGTTTGTTTTTTTAATATTGAACTGCATGAGCTGTTTATATATTTTGGAGATTAATCCTTTGTCCGTTGATTCGTTTGCAAATACTTTCTCCCATTCTGAGGGTTGTCTTTTCTTCTTGTTTATGGTTTCCTTTGCTGTGCAAAAGCTTAGGTCCCATTTGTTTATTTTTGTTTTGATTTCGATTATTCTAGGAGGTGGATCAAAACAGATCTTGCTGTGATTTATGTCAAAGAGTGTTCTTCCTATGTTTTCCTCTAAGAATTTTATAGTGTCCATTATTACATTTAGGTCTCTAATCCATTTTGAGTTTATTTTTGTGTATGGTGTTAGGGAGTGTTCTAATTTCATTCTTTTACATGTAGCTGTCTGGTTTTCCCAGCACCACTTATTGAAGAG
>NC_041231.1:15755786-15756366 GCF_002837175.3 Physeter macrocephalus
CAATGGTAAATGGGAGTGTTTCCTTAATTTCTCTTTCAGATTTTTCATCATTAGTGTATAGGAATGCAAGAGATTTCTGTGCATTAATTTTGTATCCTGCTACTTTACCAAATTCATTGATTAGCTCTACTAGTTTTCTGGTGACATCTTTAGGATTCTCTATGTATAGTATCGTGTCATCTGCAGAGTGACAGTTTTACTTCTTGTTTTCCAATTTGTGTTCCTTTTATTTCGTTTTCTTCTCTGATTGCCGTGGCTAGGACTTCCAAAACTATGGTGAATAGTAGTGGTGAGAGTGGACGTCCTTGTCTTGTTCCTGATCTCGGAAAATGCTTTCAGTTTTTCACCGTTGAAAATGATGTTTGCCGTGGGTTTGTCGTATATGGCCTTTATTATGTTGAGGTAGGTTCCCTCTATGCCCACTTTCTGGAGAGTTTTTATCATAAATGGTTGTTGAATTTTGTCAAAAGATTTTTCTGCATCTATTGAGTTGATCATATGGTTTTCTTCTTCACTTTGTTAATATGGTGTATCACATTGATTGATTTGTGTATATTGAAGAATCCTTGCATCCCTGGGA
>NC_041231.1:15756646-15768682 GCF_002837175.3 Physeter macrocephalus
TTTTTTTGTAGTATCTTTGTCTGGTTTTGGTATCAGGGTGATGGTGGCCTCATAGAATGAGTTTGGGAGTGTTCCTTCCTCTGCAATTTTTTGGAAGAGTTTGAGAAGGGTGGGTGTTAGCTCTTCTCTAAATGTTTGATAGAATTTGCTTGTGAAGCCATCTGGTCCTGGACTTTTGTTTGTTGGAAGACTTTTAATCACTGTTTCAATTTCATTACTTGTGTTTGGTCTGTTCATATTTTCTATTTCTTCCTGGTTCAGTCTTGGAAGGTTATACCTTTCTAAGAATTTGTCCATTTCTTCCAGGTTGTCCATTTTATTGGCATAGAGTTGCTTGTAGTAGTCTCTTAGGATACTTTGTATTTCTGCGGTATCTCTTGTTAACTGCTCCTTTTTCAGTTCTAAATTTATTGATTTGAGTCCTCTCCCTCTTTTTCTTGACGAGTCTGGCTAATGGTTTGTCAGTTTTGTTTATCTCCTCAAAGAACCAGCTTTTAGTTTTATTGATCTTTGCTATTGTTTTCTTTGTTTCTATGTCATTTATTTCTGCCTGATCTTTATGATTTCTTTCCTTTGCTAACGTTGGGTTTTGTTTTTCCTTCTTTCTCTAGTTCCTTTAGGTGTAAGGTTAGATTATTTCTTTGAGATTTTTCTTGGTTCTTGTGGTAGGCTTGTATAGCTATAAACTTCCCTCTTCGAACTGCTTTTGCCGAATCCAATAGGTTTTGGATTGTCGTGTTTTCATTGTCATTTGTCTCTAGGTATTTTTGCTTTCCTCTTTGATTTCTTCAGTGATCTCTTGGTTATTTAGTAACATAGTGTTTAGCCTCCATGTGTTTGTGTTTTTTACGTTTTTTCCTGTATAATTCATTTCTAATCTCATAGCATTGTGGTCAGACAAGATGCTTGATACGATTTCAGTTTTCTTAAATTTACTGAGGCTTGATTTGTGACCCAAGATGTGATCTGTCCTGGAGAATGTTCCATGTGCACTTGAGAAGCAAGTGTAATCACTGTTTTTGGATGGAATATCCTATAAATATCAATTAAATCTATCTGGTCTATTGTATCTTTTAAAGCTTCTGTTTCCTTATTTATTTTCATCTTGGATGATCTGTCCATTTGTGTAAGTGAGGTGTAAAGTCCCCCACTATTATTGTGTTACTGTCGATTTCCTCTTTTATAGCTGTTAGCAGTTGCCTTATGTATTCAGGTTCTCCTATGTTGGGTGCATATATATTTATAATTGTTATATCTTCTTCTTGGATTGATCCCCTGATCGTTCTGTAGTGTCCTTCCTTGTTTGTTGTAACATTCTTTATTTTCAAGTCTATTTTATGTGATATGAGTATTGCTACTCCAGCTTTCTTTTGATTTCCATTTGCATGGAATATCTTTTTCCATCCCCTCACTTTCAGTCTGAATGTGTGCCTAGGTCTGAAGTGGGTCTCTTGTAGACAGCATATATATGGGTCTTATTTTTGTATCCATTCAGCAAGCCTCTGTGTTTTGTTTGGAGCATTTAATCTGTTTACATTTAAGGTAATTATCGTTCTTTTCATTGTTTTTTCTTTATTCTGTTCCACAGCACTGAATTCCACCATTCTGTCTTCCAGGTCACTTATCCATTCTTGTGCCTCAGTTATTCTACTGTTGATTCCTTCTAGTGTAGTTTGCATTTCAGTTTTTGTATTGTTCATCTCTGTTTGTTTGTTCTTTTATTCTTGTATTTCTTTGTAAAACATTTTTTGCATCTTCTCGATCTTTGCCTCGATTGTTTTTCCGAAGTCCTGGATCATCTTCACTATTATTATTCTGAATTCTTTTTCTGGAAGGTTGCCTATCTCCACTTCATTCAGTTGTTTTTCTGGGGTTTTATCTTGTTCCTTCATCTGGTACATAGCCCTCTGCCTTTTCATGTTGTCTTTCTGTGAATGTGGTTTTTGTTCCACAGGCTGCAGGATTGTAGTTCTTCTTGCTTCTGCTGTCTGTCCTCTGGTGGATCCCTGGATTATTCTTAACAGTCATCTTTTTGTTTGTTTGTTTGTTTTAAGTAGTTCAGCTTTAAAAGAATTTGTTTAATGTTTTTTACAACGTTTTTATTTATTTATTTTTGGCTGCAATGGGTCTTCGTTGCTGCGTGTGGGCTTTCTCCAGTTGCAGCGAGTGGGGGATGCTCTTCATTTCAGTGCGTGTGCTTCTCACTGCGGTGGCTTCTCTTGTTGCGAAGCACAGGCTCTAGGTGTGCGGGCTTCAGTAATTGTGGCTTGCAGGCTCAGTAGTTGTGGATTGCAGGCTGTAGAGCACAGGCTCGGTAGTTGTGGCGCATGGGCTTAGTTGCTCTGTGGCATATGGGATCTTCCTGGACCATGGTTCGAGCCCGTGTCCCCTGCATTGGCAGGCAGATTCTTAACCACTGCGCCACCAGGGAAGCCCCCATCATCTTCTTAAAATATTGCCTTTTCCCCATTCTTACTTCCCTCTGGGACTCCAATTAGATGTTGGTTAGACTTTGTCACTCAGTCTTCCATCTCTTAACTTCACTTTTGAGTAAATATACATATATTCTATATATACTTATATATATTTAGTGTTTATATATGTGTATACTTTATACTGTATATATTTAGTATGTATATTCCATTTTAATATCTGTTAGCTTTTGTCTATATCTTTGGTATTATTTTTTAGTAGTTGTTCTATGAATTCGAATATACACACCTAACTTCTCACAGTCTACTGTAGATTTAACATTTTAACACTTTAGGTGAATATAGAAGCCTTATAACCATATAGGTTCCTTTATCTTACCCCCATGTTATAGTTGTCATATATAGTACATCTTCATACATTGAGAAAAACCCAAGGCAGTGTTATAATTTTTGCTTGCAACACTCATACATATTTTATATAATTTAAAGGAGAAAATAATCTATTATATTTACCCAAACTATTTCTGTTGGTCTTCCTTCATTCCTGAAGTTCCATGTTTCCCTTCACCTTAAAAAACTTCTTTTAGTGTTTCTTTGAGAGCAAGTCTTATGGTGATGAATTCTCTTAGTTTCTCTTCATCTGCAAATGTCTTTATTTCACCTTCGTTCTTGAATGCTATTTTCACTGGATACACAGTCCTGGGGTTGACAGTTCTTTGCTTTCATCACTTCAAAAATATTTCACTCTTTTCTGTTCATGTGGTTTCTAATAACAGTCATTTGAATCACTGTTCTCTCATATGTATTGTGTCATTTTTTTTCCCTGGCTTCTTTCAATATTTAAAAAAATCTTTTGTCTGCAGTAGTTTGATTATAATGCATTTGGACATTGTTTTCTTAGAGATTATCCTGTTTGGGGTTTGTTGAGATACTTGTGTCTGTAAATTTGTGTCTTTAACCATATTTGGGGGAGTTTTTAGCCATGATTCCAACTATTTTTTAAACCCAATCTTGCCTCTCATTTTGGGATACCAGTGCATGAATGTTAGACCTTTGATTATCTAAGAGGTGCCTTAGACTTTGTTCACTGTTAAAAATTTTTTTTTCTCTATTCTTAGTTTGTGTACTTTCTTTTGATATGTCTTCAAGTTTCCTATTTTCTCTGTCATTTTCATTCTGCTCTTGAGCCTGTCCAGTGAATTTTGAATTTCAGATACTGTATTTTGCAATTCTAAAGTTTCCTTTTTAAGAATAGCTCCTGCTTGTCTGTTGAGAATGAATGCCTGTCTTTCCATTCATTTCAGGAGCATTCATCTTTACCTCATAACTGATGGTTATAATAGCTACTTTGGTCTTTATCTGATAATTCCAGTATCTGGGTCATTTGGGGGTTGGCACCTGTTCATTTTCTTTTCCCTTCAGTATTGGGACTCTCTGGGTCCTGTTATAATGCTCTGGAGAATGCTGACTTTTTTTTTTTTTTGAGGCAATCAACCTGATAACCTGGTTAAGTACAGATCAGAAGTTTTGTCTTGCCTACTGCTAGTAGTGGTTTTGTAGCTCTGTTCTTTCATCCCTTTCATGCTAGCATAGCACTGTAGTTATTTTATTCTTTGTCGTAACTAGCATTTTTTTAAATTGAAGTATAGTTGATTTACAATGTTGTGTTAATTTCTGCTATACAGCAAAGTGATTCAGTTATACATATATATATATATATTGCTTCTCATATTCTTTTCCATTTTGGTTTATCATATTTTACTTGTTTAATCAATTTCTTGTAATTGATTAAAGGCATAATAATGCCTACCTAGTAGAGTATTGTAAAGACCAAATGAAATAATGTACACAGAATCACCTAGTAGTACAATATCTAGCACATAAAGAGCCTTTTAGTAAATGTTATTATTATGGTTTCTTCAAATGGACTATCTCTTTGCCTGGCCTAATTGAAAATTTATTTTTTTTCTGGTTTATGAGTTTTTAATAGAGAAATAAAAATGAAAACACATATATCATCTGTTTAAAAATTCTTGAAAAGAATAAGAGTATATGAAGTCCATCCTACTCTGTAGTGGAAGTACATCAGCAGGTGCTGTGATGAAAACAAGTGGTGAGGAGTTGGGGGAGATGCCTGGAAAGCTGAATTTGCTAGGTTGATCAGAGAAGGCCTGTGTGAGGAAGAGGCATTTTAGGGAAGCCTTGCAGGTGAGGAAGAACTCATCCTGGGATCAACTAGGGCACAGCATCTGGTGGAGGGCCTACTATGTCTGGATGCGTTGACCATCCACCTTCAGCTTTACATGGTCAGGACTCAGCTAAGCATACTCTGGGAAGTCCATTTGAAATGCCCTTCCGTTGTCCCCCATTTCAGATTTAAATGCTTTCATTTATTTGTTCTTATGGCTTCTTGTGCCTTCCTTTTATGTCATTTATCTCACCTATAATTATTTGTGTAGGTATTTGTTGAATGCCCTTTGCTTTATCTGATATGTCCTGTGATGGTGGGTGGAGATGCTTCTATATTATTCACAATATCCCCAGCCTAGTAACTGTCACTTAATAAGCACGTAATAAATATTTGTCGAAAAATGAAAGATTGCCATTTGGGTATCACCTGGGGTAGCATTAGTTTTTGAGGGCTGCGGGGCTCAGACCTGGTATGACCTGTCTTATGTTGGAAAGGCAGCTTTTCCTTGGCACGAGAACACTGATCCAATCAACAGGGTTAAGGTGGGTTCACAGTAACTGAAGAGTTTTGGCAAGGGCGATCCGGGGCTGGCTGATTGGATAAGAAGGGAGCATGGTCAGACAACCGTATTTTATGTCTGTTTTTGAAAGGAGTAGTTGTCCACCTGTCTTAGGAGTTAGTGTGTGGTGTAGGCTCAGGAAGCCAAGCATGTTAACCCTGGAAACTGAGAACCCAATATAATAAGATAACAGGGCACAATATTTTATTCCCGCCTGCTCCAAAACAAGGCACCCGATCAGTTTACAATGTTGTGTTAATTTCTGCTATACAGCAAAGTGATTCAGTTATACATATATATATATATATTGCTTCTCATATTCTTTTCCATTTTGGTTTATCATATTTTACTTGTTTAATCAATTTCTTGTAATTGATTAAAGGCATAATAATGCCTACCTAGTAGAGTATTGTAAAGACCAAATGAAATAATGTACACAGAATCACCTAGTAGTACAATATCTAGCACATAAAGAGCCTTTTAGTAAATGTTATTATTATGGTTTCTTCAAATGGACTATCTCTTTGCCTGGCCTAATTGAAAATTTATTTTTTTTCTGGTTTATGAGTTTTTAATAGAGAAATAAAAATGAAAACACATATATCATCTGTTTAAAAATTCTTGAAAAGAATAAGAGTATATGAAGTCCATCCTACTCTGTAGTGGAAGTACATCAGCAGGTGCTGTGATGAAAACAAGTGGTGAGGAGTTGGGGGAGATGCCTGGAAAGCTGAATTTGCTAGGTTGATCAGAGAAGGCCTGTGTGAGGAAGAGGCATTTTAGGGAAGCCTTGCAGGTGAGGAAGAACTCATCCTGGGATCAACTAGGGCACAGCATCTGGTGGAGGGCCTACTATGTCTGGATGCGTTGACCATCCACCTTCAGCTTTACATGGTCAGGACTCAGCTAAGCATACTCTGGGAAGTCCATTTGAAATGCCCTTCCGTTGTCCCCCATTTCAGATTTAAATGCTTTCATTTATTTGTTCTTATGGCTTCTTGTGCCTTCCTTTTATGTCATTTATCTCACCTATAATTATTTGTGTAGGTATTTGTTGAATGCCCTTTGCTTTATCTGATATGTCCTGTGATGGTGGGTGGAGATGCTTCTATATTATTCACAATATCCCCAGCCTAGTAACTGTCACTTAATAAGCACGTAATAAATATTTGTCGAAAAATGAAAGATTGCCATTTGGGTATCACCTGGGGTAGCATTAGTTTTTGAGGGCTGCGGGGCTCAGACCTGGTATGACCTGTCTTATGTTGGAAAGGCAGCTTTTCCTTGGCACGAGAACACTGATCCAATCAACAGGGTTAAGGTGGGTTCACAGTAACTGAAGAGTTTTGGCAAGGGCGATCCGGGGCTGGCTGATTGGATAAGAAGGGAGCATGGTCAGACAACCGTAT
This sequence comes from Physeter macrocephalus, assembly GCF_002837175.3. Lineage (NCBI taxonomy): Eukaryota > Metazoa > Chordata > Mammalia > Artiodactyla > Physeteridae > Physeter > Physeter macrocephalus. The sequence goes on from NC_041231.1 coordinate 15,763,238, forward strand.
TTTATGTCTGTTTTTGAAAGGAGTAGTTGTCCACCTGTCTTAGGAGTTAGTGTGTGGTGTAGGCTCAGGAAGCCAAGCATGTTAACCCTGGAAACTGAGAACCCAATATAATAAGATAACAGGGCACAATATTTTATTCCCGCCTGCTCCAAAACAAGGCACCCGATCAGAATGAGTGTGAGTGAGGTGTGTTGGGGTCCCAGGGGCTCAGATTCCAAATATCTGTTTAAGGTGTTCTTAAGTGTCTTTTCAAGTCATGGGTCTTTTGAGGTCTGTCGTAGATTAAGAAATAAAAATGATTCTCACCTCCCCCCTACATCCCAGATGTTGGCGTTTGTGCTGTAAAAATCTCCTTGGTGAGACAAAGACAGACTATCTAGTAGGGAGTCCTGCTCAGGGGATATCCAGCTTTAAGAAAAATTTATGCAAAAATGAGGGTTTAGAATGGCGGGAACTTTCAGAATCATCTGGCAAAAACCCTTCCTCTTGTAGATGAGGCAGCCATGGCCCAGGAGGGGAAATGGCTTCCCTCAGTTCTCAGTAATGTTTGAGGGGGGCCACGAAATAGTACCTGAGAACTAGTCTAGTACCTTTCCCCTTACGGACCCTTGTGCCAAACCCATAAGACAAGGGCTGATTCTCTCTCTCTTTAAAAGTATATCCCACTGAAAGACTATATTTAAAATTGGTGTTTATCCAGAAAATGGTCACCCAAGGTGCTGAGGGGTTTGGAAACCATGGAAACCTCAGGAACAGGTGAACTTATTTGTTAAATAAATGTTGATCCTGTGTGTGCTGTGGGCCTGGCAGTGCCAGACAGCTGGCAGAAGACCTCACATCCCAAAAGTCAAGAAACTACCCATATACCTGGGGAGGGCAAAAGAAAAAAGAAAAAAAAGAGAAAAAAGCACAGGGACAGGACCTGCACCTAGGGGAGGGAGCTGTGAAGGAGGAAATGTTTCCGTACACTCGGAAGCCCCTTTGCTGGCAGAGATGGGGGTGGGGGCGGGTGGGAAGCTTCAGAGCCACAGAGGAGAGCGCAGCCACAGGGGTGCGGAGGGCAAAGTGGAGAGATTCCCACACAGAGGATCAGTGCCGACCAGCACTCACCAGCCCGAGAGGCTTCTCTGCTCACCCGCCGGGTTGGGTGAGGGCTGGGAGCTGAGGCTCGGGCTTCGGAGGTCGGATCCCAGGGAGAGGACTGGGGTTGGCTGCGTGAACACAGCCTGAGGGGGCGAGTGTGCCACAGCTAGCCGGAAGGGAGTCCAGGAAAAAGTCTGGAACTGCCTAAGGGGCAAGAGACCATTGTTTCGGGGTGTGCGAGGAGAGGGGATTCAGAGCGCCCCCTAAACGAGCTCCAGAGATGGGCGCGAGTGGCGGCTATCAGCGTGGACACCAGAGACGGGCATGAGATGGTAAGGTTGCTGCTGCAGCCACCAAGAAGCCTGTGCAAACACAGGTCACTATCCACACTTCCCCTCCCGGGAGCCTGTGCAGCCCACCACTGCCAGGGTCCTGTGATCCAGGGACAACTTCCCCGGGAGAATGCACAGCGCGCCTCAGGCTGGTGCAACGTCACACCGGCCTCTCCTGGTGCAGGCTCGCCCCGCTTTCTGTACCACTCCCTCCCCCCGGCCTGAGTGAGCCAGAGCCCCTAATCAGCTGCTCCTTTAATCCCATCCTGTCTGGGTGAAGAACAGACACCGTCAGGTGACCTACACACAGAGGCGGGTCCAAATCCAAATCTGAACCCCAGGAGCTGTGCGAACAAAGAAGAGAAAGGGAAATCTCTCCCAGCAGCCTCAGGAGCAGCAGATTAAATCTCCACATTGAACTGGATGTACACTTCATCTGTGGAATACCGGAATAGACAACAAATCATCCCAAAATTGAGGTGGTGGACTTGGGAGCAACTGTGGACTTGGTGTTTCCTTTCTGCATCTAATTTGTTCTTGGTTTTATGTTTATCTTAGTTTAGTATTTAGAGTTTATTATCATTGGTAGATTTGTTTATTGATTTGGTTGCTCTCTTCCTCCTTTTTTTTAATATATAGATAGATATATATTTTTCCTTTTTCTCTTTTTTTTTTTTTTCCGGTACGCGGGCCTCTTACTGTTGTGGCCTCTCACGTTGCGGAGCACAGGCTCCGGACGCGCAGGCTCAGCGGCCATGGCTCATGTGCCCAGCCGCTTCTTGGCATGTGGGATCCTCCTGGACAGGGGCACGAACCCGTGTCCCCTGCATTGGCAGGCAGACTCTCAACCACTGTGCCACCAGGGAAGCCCCGTGTTTCTTTTTTTTAGAGTGTGTATGTGTATGCTTCTTTGCGTGATTTTGTCTGTATAGCTTTGCTTTTACCATTTGTCCTAGGGTTCTGTCTGTCGTTTTTTTGTTTTTTCTTTTAATATGATTTTTAGTGCTTGTTATCATTGGTGGATTTGTTTTTTGGTTTGGTTGCTCTCTCCTTTCTTTGTTTAAAATTACTTTTTAATTTTTAATAATGATTTTTATTGTTTATTTTAATAACTTTATTTTATTTTATTTTTTTCTTTCTTTCCTTCTTTTCTCCCTTTTCTTCTAAGCTGGGTGGCTGACAGGGTCTTGCTGCTCTGGCCGGTGTCAGGCCTGTGCCTCTGAGGTGGGAGAGCCGAGATCAGGACATTGGTCCACCAGAGACCTCCCAGCTCCATGTAATATCAAGTGGCGAAAGCTCTCCCCGAGATCTCTATCTCAACGCTAAGACCAAGCTCCACTCAACAACCAGCAAGCTACAGTGCTGGACACCCTATGCCAAACAACTAGCAAGACAGGAACACAACACCACCCACTAGCAAAGAGGCTGCCTAAAATCATAATAAGGTCACAAACACCCCAAAACACACCACTGGACGTGGGTCTTGCCCGCCAGAAAGACAAGATCCAGCCTCATCCACCAGAACACAGGCACTGGTCCCCTCCACCAGGAAGCCTACACAACCCACTGAAGCAACCTTAGCCACTGGGGGCAGACACCAAAAACAATGGGAACTACGAACCTCCAGCCTGTGAAAAGGAGACCCCAAACACAGTAAGTTAAGCAAAATGAGAAGACAGAGAAACCGACAGCAGATGAAGAAGAAAGATTAAAAACCCACCAGACCAAACAAATGAAGAGGAAATAGGCAGTCTACCTGAAAAAGAATTCAGAGTAATGATAGTAAAGATGATCCATAATCTTGGTAATAGAATGGAGAAAATACCAACACCACCCACTAGCAAAGAGGCTGCCTAAAATCATAATAAGGTCACAAACACCCCAAAACACACCACTGGACGTGGGTCTTGCCCGCCAGAAAGACAAGATCCAGCCTCATCCACCAGAACACAGGCACTGGTCCCCTCCACCAGGAAGCCTACACAACCCACTGAAGCAACCTTAGCCACTGGGGGCAGACACCAAAAACAATGGGAACTACGAACCTCCAGCCTGTGAAAAGGAGACCCCAAACACAGTAAGTTAAGCAAAATGAGAAGACAGAGAAACCGACAGCAGATGAAGAAGAAAGATTAAAAACCCACCAGACCAAACAAATGAAGAGGAAATAGGCAGTCTACCTGAAAAAGAATTCAGAGTAATGATAGTAAAGATGATCCATAATCCTGGTAGAATGGAGAAAATACAAGAAACGTTTAACAAGGACCTTGAAGAACTAAAGAGCAAACAAACAGTGATGACGAACACAATAAATGAAATTTAAAATTCCCTAGAAGGACTCAATAGCAGAATAACTGAGGTAGAAGAACGGGTAAGTGACCTGGAAGATAAAATAGTGGAAATAACTCCTGCAGAGCAGAATATAGAAAAAAGAATGAGAAGAATTGAGGACAGTCATAGAGACCTCTGGGATAACAATAAACACACTAACAGTCAAATAGGGGTCCCAGAAGAAGAAGAGAAAAAGAAAGGGATTGAGAAAATATTTGAAGAGATTATAGTTGAAAACTTCCCTAATATGGGAAAGGAAATAGTCAAGTCCAGGAAGGGCAGAGAGTCCCATACAGGATATTTTCAAGGAGAAACATGCCAAGACACATATTAATCAAACTATAAAAATTAAATACAGGGGCTTCCCTGGTGGCACAATGGTTAAGAATCCGCCTGCCAATGCAGGGAAAACGGGTTCGAGCCCTGGTCCGGGAAGATCCCATATGCCACGGAGCACCTAAACCTGTGTGCCACAGTTACTGAGCCTGTGCTCTAGAGCCTGCGAGCCATAACTACTGAGCCCACGTACCACAATTCCTGAAGCCCGCACACCTAGAGCCCGTGCTCCGCAACAAGAGAAGTCACCACAATGAGAAGCCTGCGCACCGCAACAAACAGTAGCCCCGCTCGCCGCAAGTAGAGAAAGCCCGTGCACGGCAACAAAGACCCAATGCAGCCAAAAATAAATAAATAAATAAATAAATAATTAATTAAATAAAAAGAAAAAATATTAAGAGTAGCAGGGAAAAGCAACAAATAACATACAAGGGAATCCCCATAAGGTTAACAGCTGATCTTTCAGCACAAACTCTGCAAGCCAGCAGGGAGTGGCAGGACATATTCAAAGTGATGAAAGGGAAACCTACAACCAAGATTACTCTACCCAGCAAGGATCTCATTCAGATTTGACGGTGAAATTAAAACCTTTACAGACAAGAAGAAGCTAAGAGAATTCAGCACCACCAAACCAGCTTTACAACAAATGCTAAAGGAATTTCTCTAGGCAGGAAACACAAGAGAAGGAAAAGACCTAGAACAAGAAATCCAAAACAATTAAGAAAATGGTAATAGGAACATATATGTCGATAACTACCTTAAATGTAAATGGATTAAATGCTCCAATCAAAACACATCGACTGGCTGAATGGATACAGAAACAAGACCCGTAAATATGCTGTCTAGAAGAGACCCGCTTCAGGCCTAGGGTTACATACAGACTGAAAGTGAGGGGATGGAAAAAGGTATTCCATGCAAATGGAAATCAAAAGAAAGCTAGAGTAGTAATTCTCATATCAGACAAAATAGACTTTAAAATAAAGACTATTACAAGAGACAAAGAAGGACACTACATAATGATCAAGGGATCATAAGGCAAATGCTAACAGCTATAAAAGGGGAAATCCACAGTAACACTGGCATTCTTATACACTAATGATGAAAAATCTGAGAGTAAAATTAAGAAAACACTCCCATTTACCATTGCAACAAAAAGAATAACATGTCTTGGAATAAACCTACCTAAGGAGACAAAAAACCTGTATGCAGAAAATTATAAGACACTGAAGAAAGAAATTAAAGATGATACAAATAGATGGAGAGATATACCATGTTCTTGGATTGGAAGAATCAACATTGTGAAAATGACTCTACTACCCAAGGCAACCTACAGATTCAATGCAATCCCTATCAAACTACCAAT
>NC_041231.1:15769187-15777037 GCF_002837175.3 Physeter macrocephalus
GAAATATAGATCAATGGAACAGGATAGAAAGCCCAGAGATAAACCCACACACGTATGGTCACGTTATCTTTGATAAAGGAGGCAAGACTATACAATGGACAGAAGACAGCCTCTTCAATAAGTGGGGCTGGGAAAACTGGACAGGTACATGTAAAAGTATGAAATTAGAACACTCCCTAACACCATACACAAAAATAAACTCAAAATGGATTAAAGACCTAAATGTAAGGCCAGACACTATAAAACTCTTAGAGGAAAACAATCTCACACCGGTCAGAATGGCCATCAACAAAAAATCTAGGAACAGGGCTTCCCTGGTGGCACAGTGGTTGAAAGTCCGCCTGCCGATGCAGGGGACACGGGTTCGTGCTCTGCTCTGCACATGCCACGGAGCGGCTGGGCCTGTGAGCCATGGCTGCTGAGCCTGCGTGTCCGGAGCCTGTGCTCCACAATGGGAGAGGCTACAGCAGTGAGAGGCCCGTGTACCGCAAAAAAAAAAAAAACTAGAAACAGTAAATGCTGGAGAGGGTGTGGAGGAAAGGGAAAACTCTTGCACTGCTGGTTGGAATGTAAATTGATACAGCCACTGGGAGAACAGTATGGAGGTTCCTTAAAAAACTACAAATAGAACTACCATACGACCCAGCAATCCCACTACTGGGCATATACCACATATGGAATCTAAGAAAAAAAGTGTCATGAAGAGGGTAGGGGTAGGACGTGAATAAAACACAGACCTACTAGAGCATGTCCTTGAGGATATGGGGAGGGGTAAGGGTAAGCTCTGACGAAGTGAGAGAGTGGCATGGACATATATACACTACCAAACGCAGGGTGAATAGCTAATGGGAAGCAGCCGCATGGCACAGGGAGATCAGCTAGGTGGTTTGTGACCACCTAGAGGGGTGGGATAGGGAGGGTGGGATGGAGGGAGACGGAAGAGGGAAGAGATATGGGAACATATGTATATGTATAACTGATTCACTTTGTTGTAAAGCAGAAACTAACACACCATGGTAAAGCAATTATACTCCAATAAAGATGTTAAAACAAAAAAAGACATACACTGGCTGAATGGATACAAAAATAAGACCTGTAAATATGCTGTCTACAAGAGACCCACTTCAGGCCTAGAGACACATACAGACTGAAAGTGAGGGGATGGAAAAAAGTATTCCATGCAAATGGAAATCAAAAGAAAGCTAGAGTAGTAATTCTCATATCAGACAAGATAGACTTTAAAATAAAGACTATTACAAGAGCCAAAGAAGGACACTACATAATGATCAAGGGATCAATCCAAGAAGAAGCTGTAACAATTGTAAATATTTATGAATCCAACATAGGAGCACCTCAGTACATAAGGCAAGTGCTAACAGCTATAAAAGGGGAAATCCACAGTAACACAATCATAGTAGGGGACTTTAACACCCCACTTTCACCAATGGACAGATCATCTGAGATGAAAATAAATAAGGAAACACTAGCTTTAAATGATACATTAAACAAGATGGACTTAATTGATATTCATAGGACATTCCATCCAAAACAACAGAATACACTTTCTTCTCAAGTGCTCATGGAACATTCTCCAGGATAAATCCTATCATGGGTCACAAATCAAACCATGGTAAATTTAAGAAAATTGAAATAATATCAAGTATCTTTTCCAACCACAACGCTATGAGACTAGATATCAATTACAGGAAAAAAATGTACAAATACAAACACATGGAGGCTAAAGAATACACTACTTAATAACCAAGAGATCACTGAAGAAATCAAAGAGGAAATCGAAAAATACCTAGAAACAAATGACAATGAAAACACGACAGCCTAAAACCTATGGGATGCAGCAAAAGCAGTTCTAAGAGGGAAGTTTATAGCAATACAATCCTACCTCAAGAAACAAGAAACATCTCAAGTAAACAACCTAACCTTACACCTAAAGCAATTATAGAAAGAAGAAAAAAAAAAACCCTAGTTAGCATAAGGAAAGAAATCATAAAAATCAGATCAGAAATAAATGAAAAATAAATGAAGGAAACAATAGCAAAGATCAATAAAACTAAAAGCTGGTTCTTTGAGATGACAAACAAAATTGAGAAACCATTAGCCAGTCTCGTCAAGAAAAAAAGGAAGAGGGCTCAAATCAGTAGAATTAGAAATGAAAAAGGAGAAGTAACAACTGACACTGCAGAAATACAAAGGATCATGAGAGATCACTACAAGGAACTGTATGCCAAGAAAATGGAGAACCTGAAAGAAATGGACCAATTCTTAGGAAGACCCCCAATAGCCAAAGCAATCTTGAGAAAGAAAAACGGAGCTTGAGGAATCAGGCTCCTGGACTTAAGACTATACTACAAAGCTACAGTAATCAAGACAGTATGGTACTGGCACAAAAACAGAAGTATAGATCAATGGAACAGGCTAGAAAGCCCAGAGATAAACCTACACACATATGGTCATCTTATTTTTTATTAAGGAGGCAAGAATATACAATGGAGAGAAGACAGCCTCTTCAATAAGTGGTGCTGGGAAAACTGAACAGCTACATGTAAAAGAATGAAATTAGAACACTCCCTAACACCATACACAAAAATAAACTCCTAATGGATTAAAGACCTAAATGTAAGGCCAGATACTGTAAAACTCTTAGAGGAAAACATAGGCAGAACACTGTATGACATAAATCACAGCAAGATCCTTTGACCTAATGAAACTTAAAAGCTTTCTCACAGCAAAGGAACCATAAACAAGAAGAAAAGCCAACCCTCAGAATGGTAGAAAAGATTTGCAAATGAAGCAACTGACGAAGGATTAATCTCCACAATTTACAAGCAGCTCATGCAGCTTAATATCAAAAAAACAAACAACGCAATCCAAAAATGAGCAGAAGACCTAAACAGACATTTCTCCAAAGAAGATATACAGATTGCCTACAAACACATGAAAGAATGCTCAACATCGGTAATCATTAGAAAAATGCAAATCAAAACTACAGTGAGGTATCACCTCACTCCAGTCAGAATGGCCATCATCAAAAAGTCTACAAACAATAAATGCTGGAGAGGGTGTGGAGAAGAGGGAACCCTCTTGCACTGTTGGTGGGAAGGTAAATTGATACAGTCACTATGGACAACAGTTTGGAGGTTCTTTAAAAAACTAAAAATAGAAGTACCATATGACTGAGCCATCCCACTACTGGGCATATACCCTGAGAAAACCGTAATTCAAAAAGCGTCATGTACCACAGTGTTCATTGCAGCTCTGTTTACCATAGCCAGGACATGGAAGCAACCTAAGTGTCCATCAACAGATGAATGGATAAAGAAGATGTGGCACACATATACAATGAAATATTACTCAGCCATAAAAAGATACGAAATTGAGTTATTTGTAGTGAGGTGGATGGACGTTGTGTCTGTCATACAGAGTGAAGTAAGTCAAAAAGAGAAAAACAAATACCATATGCTAATACATGTATATGGAATCTAAAAATAAAAGTTTCTGAAGAAACTAGGGGCAGGACAGGAATAAAGATGCAGATGTAGAGAATGGACTTGAGGACATGGGGAGGGGGAAGGGTAAGCTGGGACGAAGTGAGAGAGTGGTATGGACTTATATACCCTGCCAAATGTAAAATAGATAGCTAGTGGGAAGCAGCTGCATAGCACAGGGAGATCAGCTTGGTGCTTTGTGACCATCTAGAGGGGTGGGATAGGGAGGGTGGGCGGGAGACTCAAGAGGGAGGAGATATGGGGATATATGTATATGTATAGCTGATTCACTTTGTTATAAAGCAGAAACTAACACCATTGTTAAGCAATTATACTCCAATAAGGATGTTAAAAAAAAAACCTCCCCTTACTTAGAACTTAACCGTAACTGTTCCGTTAGCAGTTCAAAGATTTTGAGAAGTTCTGCAATTAAAAAGTAGTTTAACTTGATTAACCCAGTGCTCTCCTGGCCAGTTTGAATGCTTTGATTATGTTACTTTTTCTCCCCCATGTACCTACTAAAGTCATGTGGAAGACTTAGGAAACAGCCACTGGGAAATGCTGGGATAGTAGAACAGAGTTATAAATTGAATATCTGCAGCTGCAGTTTCTTTTCCTGGCTCTGTCCCTACCTGCCACATTTCAGGGCTTATTTTTCCATGCTTAAAATGAGGGAGTTTAAATATACGACCTCCCTGATCCTTCCCACCTTTAAAATCTTGCGGCACTGTAATCCTGCCTGTGTTAACTATGCAGCCAGGCTGGGAAAGCATCTTACATGCCTTTTCTATATTCTTTCTTCTGTTTGAGCTTTTTTCTCTGTAGCCTCAGAACTTGTAAGCCATGAAAAAAAAGTACAGAACGAATCAAATGGCATTCAGACTTTCTGTAATTTCCCTGTTTTATACATTGAAAAGAGGTCTGTAGGTAAGCCAGTAGCAATTTAAGGAACCTAAATGGAGCCTTCTTGTAAAGAGTTGTAATAAAAACCTCGCTGTGGGGTGCCATGATTTTTACATATATTCATCCCTCTTTCCAGAGCGAAACTAGCCATGCCATCTATTCATGTTGGTAGATTTTTAAAAATCCGTTGTTGATTTAGAAAAAAAATAACACGATTTTTAGCAAGAGCCTCAGAAACACACTCTTAGGTACAGTGATTCCAGTTCTGGAAATTTAGCAAAAGCAAAAACTAAATGAACATGTTTGAAGATGTTCACTGTAGTGTTATGTATAATAGTAAAAAAAGCAACAAAGTTGAATATAACCTGAGTGGTACAATGTTAGGAGATTGCTTGGTAAATTACAGTACATCAACACGAGAAAATATTGTGCATCCTCTAAAAATGTTTGTTGGGCTTCCCTGGTGGCGCAGTGGTTGAGAGTGCGCCTGCCGATGCAGGGGACACGAGTTTGTGCCCCGGTTTGGGAAGATCCCACATGCCGTGGAGCGGCTAGGCCCGTGAGCCATGGCCACTGAGCCTGCGCGTCCGGAGCCTGTGCTCCGCAACGGGAGAGGCCACAACAGTGAGAGGCCTGTGTACCGAAAAAAAAAAAAAAAAGTTTGTTGTGAAGTTTAGATAAAGCATAAGAAAATATTTTATAAAGTAAATGAAAACAATACATATAAATTTGGAAAAAAATGTAAAAATGTATGTGCTCATTGATGAAACTGGAAGCTGAATATAAAAACAAGGTTTATAGAGAATGGTGAATATGTTTTTTAATTAAATTAATAAATATTTAATTATTTAATATTGCTTGCTTTTGTTTTTTCAATATAAATTAATTCTCAGCTCTGTTAGAAGAACAAACTTAGAAAATCTGAATAAAAAATATTTTCAGGGCTTCCCTGGTAGCACAGTGGTTGAGGGCCCGCCTGCCGATGTGAGTGACGCAGGTTTGTGCCCCGGTCCGGGAGGATCCCGCATGCTGCAGAGCGGCTGGGCCCTTGGGCTGTGGCCGCTGGGCCTGCGCGTTCGGAGCCTATGCTCTGCAGCGGGAGAGGCCGCAGCGGTAAGAAGCCTGCGTACGGCAAAAAAAAAAAAAAAAAAAAAAAAAAAAAAATATATATATATATATATATATATATATATATTCACTGTAGATAATTTAGAAAAGAAAAATGACACAAAATAGAACATTAAATATCACCCATCATCTCACCAGCCAGAAATAATCATTGCAGACATTTCAGTATATATACCAGTAATCTTTTCTTGGTGGGGCGGGGGTGTGTGTGTGTGTGTGTGTGTGTGTGTCTGTTTCTAGACATATTTTTAAGCAGATTTGTACAGCCATACTTGCAACTGGCTTTTTTCACTTTAAATTGTGAACATTATCCAAGTAGTTACGTTTTTTTTCCTGCATATAATTTTTAGTTATTATGTTGTATTCCTTCATATGGATGCACAGTAAGGGACTCAGCCTGTCTCCCCTATGGATATGCATGTGATGTAGACTTTTGCTGAGTATTGTCAAATTGATTTCAAGATAGGTTATATCAATTTACTTGGTCACCTTGCCTAAAGATGTAAAAAATTACTTAAAAAAAATAAAACATTGTTTTGTCTTGTTTTTATGAATTTTTTAAAAAGCCCCAGATCCTGGACCTAGAGAGCATTATGCTAAGTGAAATAAGTCAGACAGAGAGAGACAAATACTGTATTTTATCACTTATATATAGAATCCAAAAACTAAAACAAACAAACACATATAACGAAACAGAAAGAGATTCACAGATACAGAAAACAATATAGTGGTTACCAGTGGGGAGAGGAAAGGGAGGAAGGGCAAGATAGGGGTAGGGGAATAAGAGATACAAACTACTATGTACAAAATAGGTAGGGAACGAGGATATGTTGTACAGCACAGGGAAATAGAGCTATTGTAGTAACTTTAAGTGGAGTATATGTTGTACACCTGAAACAAATACAGTATTATAAATCAACTATACTTCAATTAAAAAAATTGTAGTAAAAAGCCGTAAATCTACTTTTCCCATGTTTATGGAGTTCTCAACTGAGAGTGAGTCAACTAGATCCCTTTTTTTTTTCTTTTGGGGGGGGTAGGAGTTTATTAATTCATTTCTTTTTGCTGTGTTGGGTGTTCGTTTCTGTGCGAGGGCTTCCTCTAGTTGTGGCAAGCGGGGGCCACTCTTCATCGCGCTGCTGGGCCTCTCACTATCCTGGCCTCTCTTGTTGCGGAGCACAGGCTCCAGATGCACAGGCTCAGTAGTTGTGGCTCACGGGCCTAGTTGCTCCACGGCATGTGGGATCCTCCCAGACCAGGGCTCGAACCCCTGGCCCCTGCATTAGCAGGCAGATTCTCAAACACTGCGCCACCAGGGAAGCCCTAGATCACTTAAAGGGTTCTTTGATGCTAAAGATCCCTTAGGCCGTTTTTCTTTTAAAAATTTTTTTAAATTTAATTTTAGTTTTTTATACAGCAGGTTCTTATTAGTCATCAATTTTTTACACATCAGTGTATACATGTCAATCCCAATCACCCAATCCATCACACCACCCCCCACCCCCGCCACTTTCCCCGCTTGGTCCATATGTTTCTTCTCTACATCTGTGTCTCTATTTCTGCTGTGCAAACTGGTTCATCTGTACCATTTTTCTAGGCTCCACATATATCTGTTAATATACGATATTTGTTTTTCTCTTTCTGACTTACTTCACTCTGTATGACAGTCTCTAGACCCATCCACGTCTCTACAAATGACCCAATTTCGTTCCTTTTTATGGCTGAGTAATATTTCATTGTATATGTGCCACATCTTCTTTATCCATTCGTCTGTCGATGGGCATTTAGGTTGCTTCCATGACCTGCCTATTGTAAATAGTGCTGCAATGAACAATGAGGTGCATGTGTCTTTTTGAATTGTGGTTTTCTCTGGGTATATGCCCAGTAGTGGGATTGCTGGATCATATGGTAATTCTATTATTAGTTTGTTAAGGAACTTCTATACTGTTCTCCATAGTGGCTGTATCAGTTTACATTCCCACCAGCAGTGCAAGAGGGTTCGCTTTTCTCCACACCCTCTCGAGCATTTGCTGTTTGTAGATTTTCTGATGATGCCCATTCTAGCTGGTGTGAGGTGACACCTCATTGTAATTTTGATTTGCATTTCTCTAATAATTAGTGATGTTGAGCAGCTTTCCATGTGCTTCTTGGCCATCTGTATGTCTTCCTTGGAGAAATGTCTATTTAGGTCTTCTGCCCATTTTTGGATTGGGTTGTTTGTTTTTTTAATATTGAACTGCATGAGCTGTTTATATATTTTGGAGATTAATCCTTTGTCCGTTGATTCGTTTGCAAATACTTTCTCCCATTCTGAGG
>NC_041231.1:15777065-15778505 GCF_002837175.3 Physeter macrocephalus
CATTTAGGTCTTTAATCCATTTTGAGTTTATTTTTGTGTATGGTGTTAGGGAGTGTTCTAATTTCATTCTTTTACGTGTAGCTGTCTGGTTTTCCCAGCACCACTTATTGAAGAGGCTGTCTTTTCTCCATTATATATCCTTGCCTCCTTTGTCATAGATTAGTTGACCATAGGTGCGTGGGTTTGTCTCTGGGCTTTCTGTCTTGTTCCATTGATCTGTGTTTCTGTTTTTGTGCCAATACCATATCGTCTTGATTACTGTAGCTTTGTAGTATAGTCTGAAGACAGGGAGTCTGATTCCTCCAGCTCCGTTTGTTTCCCTCAGGACTGCTTTTGCTATTCGGGGTCTTTTGTGTCTCCGTACAAATTTTAAGATTTTTTGTTCTAGTTCCATAAAAAATGCCATTGGTAGTTTGATAGGAATTGCATTGACTCTGTAGATTGATTTGGGTAGTATAGTCATTTTCACAATATTGATTCTTCCAATCCAAGAACATGGTATATCTCTGCATCTGTTGGTATCATCATTAATTCTTTCCTTAGTATCTTATAGTTTTCTGCATACAGGTCTTTTGTCTCCCTAGGTAGGTTTATTCCTAGGTATTTTATTCTTTTTGTTGAAGTAGTAAATGTGAGTGTTTTCTTAATTTCACTCTCAGATTTTCAAAGAGTGACATTTTTACTTCTTGTTTTCCAATTTGTATTCCTTTTTTTTCGTTTTCTTCTCTGATTGCCGTGGCTATGACTTCCAAAACTATGTTGAATAATAGTGGCGAGAGTGGACATCCTTGTCTTGTTCCTGATCTCAGAGGAAATGCTTTCAGTTTTTCACCATTGAGAATGATGTTTGCTGTGGGTTTGTCGTATATGGCCTTTATTATGTTGAGGTAGGTTCCCTTTATGCCCACTTTCTGGAGAGTTTTTATCATTAATGGGTGTTGAATTTTGTCAAAAGCTTTTTCTGCATCTGAGATGATCATATGGTTTTTCTTCTTCACTTTGTTAATATGGTGTATCACATTGATTGATATGCGTATATTGAAGAATCCTTGTATCCCTGGGATAAATCCCACTTGATCATGGTGTATGATCCTTTTAATGTGTTGTTGGATTCTGTTTGCTAGTGTTTTGTTGAGGATTTTTGTGTCTATATTCATCAGTGATTTTGGTCTGTGATTTCTTTGTAGTGTCTTTGTCTGGTTTTGGTATCAGAGTGATGGTGGCCTCATAGAATGAGTTTGGGAGTGTTCCTTCCTCTGCAATTTTTTGGAAGAGTTTGAGAAGGATGGGTGTTAGCTCTTCTCTAAATGTTTGATAGAATTCACCTGTGAAGCCATCTGGTCCTGGACTTTTGTTTGTTGGAAGGCTTTTTTTTTTTTTTTTTTTTTTTTTTTTTGCAGTACGCAGGCCTCTCACTGTTGTGGCCTCTCCCATTGTGGA
>NC_041231.1:15779304-15788918 GCF_002837175.3 Physeter macrocephalus
TCTTCTCAAAGAACCAGCTTTTAGTTTTATTGATCTTTGCTATTGGTTTCTTTGTTTCTATTTCATTTATTTTTGCTCTGATCTTTATGATTTCTTTCCTTTGCTAACGCTGGGTTTTGTTTGTTCTTATTTCTCTATTTTCTTTAGGTGTACGGTTAGATGGTTTATTTGAGATGTTTCTTGTTTCTTGAGGTAGGCTTGTATAGCTCTAAACTTCCCTTTTCGAACTGCTTTTGCTGCATTGCATAGGTTTTGGATCGTCGTGTTTTCATTGTCATTTGTTTCTAGGTATTTTTTGATTTCCCCTTTGATTTCTTCAGTGATCTCTTGGTTATTTAGTAACATATTGTTTAGCCTCTGTGCGTTTTTGTTTTTTTCCCTGTAATTCATTTCTCATCTCATAGTGTTGTGGTCAGAAAAGATGCTGGATATGATTTCAATTTTCTTAAGTTTACTGAGGCTTGATTTGTGACCCAAGATGTGATCTATCCTGGAGAATGTTCCGTGTGCACTGGAGAAGAAAGTGTGATTGCTGTGTTTGGATGGAATATCCTATAAATATCAATTAAATCTATCTGGTCTGTTGTGTCATTTAAAGCTTCTGTTTCCTTATTTATTTTCATTTTGGATGATCTGTCCATTGGTGTAAGTGAGGTGTTAAAGTCCCCGACTATTATTGTGTTACTGTCGATTTCCTCTTTTATAGCTGTTAACAGTTGCCTTATGTATTCAGGTTCTCCCATGTTGGGTGCATATATATTTATAATAGTTATATCTTTGTCTTGGATTGACCCCGTGATCTTTATGTAGTGTTCTTCCTTGTCTCTTGTAATATTCTGTATTTTAAAGTCTATTTTATGTGATATGAGTATTGCTACTCCAGCTTTCTTTTGATTTCCATTTGCATAGAATATCTTTTTCCATCCCCTCACTTTCAATCTGAATGTGTCCCTAGGTCTGAAGTGGGTCTCTTGTAGACAGCATATATATGGGTCTTGTTTTGGTATCCATTCAGCAAGCCTGTGTCTTTTGGTTGGAGCATTTAATCTATTCACATTTAGGGTAATTATCGATATGTATGTTCCTATTACCATTTTCTTAATTGTTTTGGGTTTGTTTTTGTAGATTACTATGTGTCTTGGCGTGTTTCTCATTGGGTTTATCCTGTATGGGCCTCTCTGCGCTTCCTTGTCTTGGGTGGCTATTTCCTCATGTAAGGGAAGTTTTCGACTATAATTACTTTCATTCTATATTTTCTCGGGTCCTTTCTCTCTTCTCCTTCTGGGACTCCTATAATGCAAATGTTGTTGCGTTTAATGTTGTTCCAGAGGTCTCTTAGGCTGTCTTCATTTCTTTTCATTGTTTTTTCTTTATTCTGTTCCACAGCACTGAATTGCCCCATTCTGTCTTCCAGGTCACTTATCCGTTCTTGTGCCTCAGTTGTTCTGCTATTGAACCCTTCTAGTGTAGTTTGCATTTCAGTTTTTGTATTGTTCATCTCTGTTTGTTTGTTCTTTAATTCTTGTATTTCTTTGTAAAACATTTTTTGTGTCTTCTCGATCTTTGCCTGCATTGTTTTTCCAAGGTCCTGGATCATCTTCACTATCATTATTCTGAATTCTTTTTCTGGAAGGTTGCCTATCTCCACTTCATTTAGTTGTTTTTCTGGCGTTTTATCTTGTTCCTTCATCTAGTACATAGCCCTCTGCTTTTTCATGTTTTCTGTCTTTCTGTGAATGTGGTTGTTGTTCAATGGGCTGCATGATTGTAGTTCTTCTTGCTTCTGCTGTCTGTCCTCTCCCTTAGGCTGTTTTTTACACATTGTCTATAATGAGTGACTCTATAGGATTTCTGCTACTCTCTTAAGGACATGTAATGAATGTTTACGGTATACTGATTGGTGTTGGGGAATGCAGTGTATTCTAGCATGAGGAATTTCACTAAGAACTGAAGCAAAAAGTGTTTAAAAATTTCAGATCTGCCTTAAATTTCTTAAATATTTGTACTCTGTTTGAAAAAGCATGGATTTTTCACTCTCATGTGTTCTATTAAGTAGTCAAGGTACCTGCTTTAGGGTTTAATTTGAAATAAACTGTCAGACTTGACTGCCTATCTATTTTAATGATGAATTTGTTTTTAGTCTTTATTCAAGCCTAGTTCTCAATTTTCTACATTTGTGTTGGGTGTTGAAGAAAGAGATTTTTACTCGTTCTGTGCTTTCTATCCCATTTTATTCCTTCAGTTGCATTTGATTCTCATCCAGTTTTATTTATACTTCATGAATTTGAACAGATCTGTGATTTCTCATTGTTCACTGGTACCAGTTGAAACATTCTCCCAGGCTCTTTTTATGGTGTAACTGTCATGTTTATACTGCGTTTCAAGAAATGTCCATCTTTTTAATTCTCTTGTCTAAATGCATTTAATTTTTAAAAGAACAGTTGTAAAATTGTGAACTTGACATCTTTGCACTTGAATGTGCATAGTTACACAGTGCTCTTTTTCCTGTGCCGACTTCATTCTAGGCTGTGTGTGTATGAGAAGCATAATTTACCACTTCTTGGCAAGAATAAAGGCACCTTTGCTGTCTTCCCCTTTTCTTTTCTTTAAGCTGTTACTACAAGTATGGTTATGTCCCTAGGGAGAGGTGGGAAAAGCTGTCTTTGCTCTCTGAAGTTCATTTCTCAAGGGGACATCAATACTCACAAGGATCCTATTTACATTGTAATTGGTTGCTGGCTGTCTGGTACAGCTGTTTCAACTTAAACCCAAGACTGTCTCTGTGGAGATGGTTGACTTGAAATAGGTCAAGTTAAGTCCTTTTACCCCTGGATATGAGGGAGTGTTGTAACTCAACTAGAAGTGTCTCAGTTGAACAGAAACTATGTAGATGGGCAGCCACATTCCCCCCCACCCCCCAAATTTCTCTTTTTAGGATGAGGCTTGTCACAGATGCTAGTCCACTCATGTTGCTGCTGTGAATCTGGAAACAACACACCTGAAGACTATTTCTGTTAAAGAAAAGGAATGAGAGATGTCATAATTTGCAGTGTAACCTTGAATTAACTGGCTCATATATGACTCTCAAAAGGTGCTTATTTCATAAGTTCCTAAACATAGTAGAATAGCATTTATTTTCAAGTCATGACCAGGAGTTCAAGAACAAGTTTTTAAAGACATGGAGTTGAGAGGGACCTTCAAGATGGCGGAGGAGTAAGATGTGGAGATCACCTTCCTCCCCACAGATATATCAGAGATACATCTACATGTGGAACAACTCGTACAGAATAGCTACTGAACGCTGGCAGAAGACCTCAGACTTCCCAAAAGGCAAGAAACTCCCCATGTACCTGGGGAGGGCAAAAGAAAAATGAAAAACCAGAGACAAAAGAATAGGGACAGGACCTGCACCTAGCGGGGGAGCTGTGAAGGAGGAAAAGTTTCCACACACTAGGAAGCCTCTTCACTGGCGGAGACGGGGGTGTGGCGGGGTCGGGAGCTTCAGAGCAATGGAGGAGAGTGCAGCAACAGGGGTGTAGAGGGCAAAGCGGAGAGATTCCCACACAAAGGATCGGTGCCGACCAGCACTCACCAGCCTGAGAGGCTTGTCTGCTCACACGCTGGGGCAAGTGGGGGCTGGGAGCTGAGGCTCAGGCTTCGGAGGTCAGATCCCAGGGAGAGGACTGGGGTTGGCTGCGTGAACACAGCCTAAGGGGGCTAGTGCACCACAGCTAGCCGGGAGGGAGTCTGGGAAAAAGTTGGACCTGCCAAAGAGGCAAGAGACAGTTGTTTCCAGGTGCGTGGGGAGAGGGGATTCAGAGCACTGCGTAAAGGAGCTCCAGAGATGGGCACGAGCCGCAGCTATCAGCATGGACCACAGAGATGGGCATGAAGTGCTAAGGGTGCTGCTGCAGCCACCAAGAAGCCTGTGTGCAAGCACAGGTCACTATCTACACCTCCCATCCCGGGAGCCTGTGCAACCCACCACTGCCAGGGTCCTGTGATCCAGGGACAACTTCCCCGGGAGAACACACAGTGTACCTCAGGCTGTTGCAACATTATGCCAGCCTCTGCTGCTGCAGGCTCGCCCCACATTCCATACCCCTCCCTCCCACTGGCCTGAGTGAGCCAGAGCCCCCTAATCAGCTGCTCCTTTAACCCCTACCTTTCTGGTCAAAGAACAGACGCCCTCAGGCGACCTACATGCAGAAGCGGGGCCAAATCCAAAGCTGAACCCCTGGAGCTGTGCGAACAAAGAAGAGAAAGGGAAATCTCTCCCAGCAGCCTCAGGAGCAGTGGATTAAATCTCCACAATCAACTTGATGTACCCTGCATCTGTGGAATACCTGAATAGACAATGAATTGAGGTGGTGGCCTTTGGGAGCAACTGTGGACTTGGGGTTTGCTTTCTGCATCTAATTTGTTCCTGGTTTTATGTTTGTCTTAGTTTAGTATTTAGAGTTCATTATCATTGGTAGATTTGTTTATTGATTTGGTAGCTCTTTTTTTTAATATATATATATATATATTTTCCTTTTCTCTTTTTGTGAGTGTGTATGTCTATGCTTATTTGTGTGATTTTGTCTCTGTAGCTTTTCTTTTACCATTTGTCCTAGGGTTGTGTCTGTCCTTTTTCTTTTTTTTCCTTAAGTATAGTTTTTAGCGCTTGTTTTTTTTTTTTTTTTTTTTGTGGTACGCGGGCCTCCCTCTGCTGCGGCCTCTCCCATTGCGGAGCACAGGCTCAGCGGCCATGGCTCACGGGCCCAGCCGCTCCGCGGCACGTGGGATCCTCCCAGACCGGGGTGCGAACCCGGTTCCCCTGCATCGGCAGGCGGACGCGCAACCACTGCGCCACCAGGGAAGCCCTTAGCGCTTGTTTTTATTGGTGGATTTCTTTTTTGGTTTGGTTGCTCTCTTCTTTCTTTCTTTCTTTTTTAAATTACTTTTTAACTTTTATTTTTAATAATTAAAAAAAATTTTTATTTTAATAACTTTGCTTTATTTTTCTCTTTTTTTCTTTCTTTTTTTCTCCCTCTTCTTCTGAGCCATTTGGCTGACAGGGTCTTGGTGCTCTGGCCGGGTGTCAGGCCTGTGCCTCTGAGGTGGGAGAGCCGAGTACAGGACACTGGTCCACCAGAGACCTCCCAGCTCCATGTAATATCAAACGGCAAAAGCTCTCCCAGAGATCTCCATCTCAACGCTAAGACCCAGCTCCCCTCAGTGACCAGCAAGCTACAGTGCTGGACACCCTATGCCAAACAACTAGCAAGACAGGAACACAACCCCACCCGCTAGCAGAGAGGCTGCCTAAAATCATAATAAGTTCACAGACACTCCAGAACACACCACTGGTCGTTGTACTGTCCACCAGAAAGACAGGATCCAGCCTCATCCACCAGAACACAGGCACTAGTCCCGTCCACCAGGAAGCCTACCCAGCCCACTGAACCAACGTTAGCCCCTGGGGGTGGACATCAAAAACAACGGGAAGTACGAACCTGCAGCCTGCGAAAAGGAGACCCCAAACACAGTAAGTTAAGCAAATTGAGAAGACAGAGAAACACACAGCAGATGAAGGAGCAAGGTAAAAACCCACGATACCAAACAAATGAGGAGGAAATAAGCAGACCACCTGAAAAAGAATTCAGAGTAATTATAGTAAAGGTGATCCAAAATCTTGGAAATAGAATGGAGAAAATACAAGAAACGTTTAATGACAATGTAGAAGATCTAAAGAGCAAACAAACAATGATGAACAACACACTAAATGAAATTAAAACTATTCTAGAAGGAATCAATAGCAGAACAACTGAGGGAGAAGAACGGATAACTGACCTGGAAGATAAAAGAGTGGAAATAACTACTGTAGAGCAGAATACAGAAAAAAGAATGAAAAGAATTGAGGACAGTCTCAGAGACCTGTGGGACAACATTAAATGCACCAACGTTCGACTTATAGGGGTCCCAGAAGAAGAGAAAAAGAAAGGGACTGAGAGAATATTTGAAGAGATTATAGTTGAAAAGTTCCCTAATATGTGAAAGGAAGCTGTCAATCAAGTCCAGGAAGTGCAGAGAGTCCCATACAGGATAAATCCAAGGAGAAACACGCCAAGACACATATTAATCAAACTATCAAACATTAAATACAAAGAAAAAATATTAAAAGCAGCAGAGAAAAACAATAAATAACATACAAGGAAATCCCCGTAATGTTAACAGCTGATATTTCAGCAGAAACTCTGCAAGCCAGAAGGGAGTGGCAGGACATATTTAAAGGGATGAAAGGGAAAAACCTACAACCAAGATTGCTCTACCCAGCAAGGATCTCATTCAGATTCGATGGAGAAATTAAAACCTTTACAGACAAACAGAAGCTAAGAGAATTCAGCGCCACCAAACTAGCTTTACAACAAATGCTAAAGGAACTTCTGTAGGCAGGAAACACAAGAGAAGGAAAAAGACCTACAATGAAAACTGAAAACAATTAAGAAAATGGTAACAGGAACATACATCTTGATAATTACCTTAAATGTAAATGGATTAAATGCTCCAACTAAAAGACATAGACTGGCAGAATGGATACAAAAACAAGACCCATATATATGCTGTCTACAAGAGACCCACTTCAGACCGAGGGACACATTCAGACTGAAAGTGAGGGGATGGAAAAAATACAATCATAGTAGGGGACTTTAACACCCCACTTTCACCAATGGACAGCTCATCCAAAATGAACATAAATGAGGAAACACAAGCTTTAAATGATACATTAAACAAGACAGACTTAATTGATATTTATGGGACATTCCATCCAAAAACAACAGAACACACTTTCTTCTGAAGTGTTCATGGAACATGCTCCAGGATAGATCATATCTTGGGTCACAAATTGAACCTTGGCAAATTTAAGAAAATTGAAGTTATATCAAATGTCTTTTCTGACTACAACACTATGAGACTAGATATCAATTACAGGAAAAGAATCTGTAAAAAACGAACACATGGAGGCTAAACAATACACTACTTAATAACCAGGAGATCACCGAAGAAATCAAAGAGGAAATCAAAAAATACCTAGAAACAAATGACAATGAAAACATGATGGCCCAAAACCTATGGGATGCAAAAGGCAATTCTAAGAGGGAAGTTTATAGCAATAGAATCCCACCTGCTTTTGCACAGCAAAGGAAAACATAAACAAGGAGAAAAGACAACCCTCAGAATGGGAGAAAATATTTGCAAATGAAGCAACTGACAAAGGATTAATCTCCAGAATTTACAAGCAGCTCATGTAACTCCATATCAAAAAAACAAACAACTCAATCCAAAAATGGGCAGAAGACCTAAATAGACATTTCTCCAAAGAAGATATATAGATTGCTAACAAACACATGAAAGGATGGTCAACATCACTAATCATTAGAGAAATGCAAATCAAAACTACAATGAGGTATCACCTCACACCAGTCAGAATGGCCATCATCAAAAAATTTACAAGCAATAAATGCCGGAGAGGGTGTGGAGAAAAGGGAACACTCTTGCACTGTTGGTGGGAATGTAAATTGATACAGCCACTATGGAGAACAGTATGGAGGTTCCTTAAACAACTAAAAATAGTACTACCGTACGTACTAGCAATCCCACTACTGGGCATATACCCTCAGAAAACCATAATTCAAAAAGAGTCGTGTACCACAGTGTTCATTGAAGCTCTATTTCCAACAGCCAGGGTATGGAAGCAATCTAAGTGTCCATCAACCGATGAATGGATAAAGAAGATGTGGCCCATATATACAATGGAATATTACTCAGCCATAAAAAGAAACAAAATTGAGTTATTTGTAGTGAGGTGGATGGACCCTGAGTCTGTCATACAGAGTGAAGTTAAGTCAGAAAGAGAAAAACAAATACCGTGTGCTAACACGTGTATTTGGAAACTAAAACAAAAAATGGTTCCGAAGAACCTAGGGGCAGGACAGGAATAAAGATGCAAATGTAGAGAATGGACTTAAGGACAGGGGGAGGGGAAAGGGTAAGCTGGGACGAAGTGAGAGAGTGGCAGATGATATGGGGAGGGGGAAGGGTAAGCTGTGACAAAGTGAGAGAGTGGCATGGGGATATATGTATATGTATAGCTGATTCACTTTGTTATACAGCAGAAACTAACACACCATTGTAAAGCAATTATACTCAAATAAAGATGCTAATAAATAAATAAATAAATAAATAAATAAATAAATAAAAACATGGAGTTAACAGTGATATTTGGAAGAAGGCACCTAGTGACACTCGATGGGATTTGCCATAAGTTTGGCCAGAAAACATGGCTTTCCCAGGACAACTTGGCTGTGATGAATGATGTACTACGTCTGCGCTCAGTCTTCTGTTGTGGGTGACTTTGATTACTTACCTTTCCTTCTTCATGTGTCCTATGTGGAAATGGTTCCTGACTCTGCATCTGACCATTACAATGGGGAGTTACAGTCTTTCTGACAGGTGGCGATGCCGTTAGGTTCCCTTATAGGACCCGTAGCTTTGTCTTGTTTGGGGCTTGGTGAATATGGGTACAGTTTTGGTTGTCATAGTTGGGTTGTGGGTAGGAGGCTACTGGCATCTAATGGGGAGGGGTCTGCAATGCGGCTGAGCATCCTACAGTGCACGGGACAGCACCCCTCCAACAAGGAATTATGTGGCCTAATAAGTCAATAGTGCTCAGGTGGTATGTTTTCGATGGGTTGCTAAGAAATGTGAAAGATTTCAGGCAAGAGTGATAGTGGGAGAAATGAAAAGCAGATATCTAGAAGGAGAGGAAAGTGTGTGTATATGACGGGGAGGAAGTTGAGTAGGAGCTATAGAACTGATGTGTGTAAGGTGGTACCCGGACCCACCAATCTGAGTTTTGTAGATATTTTTGGAAGAAAATAAAATGCCTAGGTTCACACTTTGTATCCTGCTTTGTGCAGTTAACCATGTAAGATAAATATGTGCAATAAATAATTGAAAAACTCTCAATATACCCACTGTCTTAAGTCATACTCAGAGGATTCTGGGAGTTGAACATCCTCTTTAGGAATCAGGCTCAGCTCCTGGCAGATAGTAGGTGCTCAATAAATATTTGCAACCAGAGTGAGTTAAGGGGAAGAGGAGAGGGAAACGTAATGGACTCAGAGGCCACTGGAGCAGCTGCCCTGGGTCTACTGCACACAAGCCAACTCCATGGAAGTTCCCCGTTGAAGAAGGTCGGGAACCGTGGAGGACTTCTGCCATTAAGGCTTGTGTTCGGCTGTCTTTACTAAAGCTGTGCCTGTGTCTGCCCTGGCATCCAGCATTTCCACTCCACAGTGTGCAATCAGCAGAAATGCTTATGCATATTTACTAAGTCATGAGCTTTCAAGAATGTTCACAGAAGTAGTACCATTCATAGTAGCCCAAACTGGAAGCTACCCAAATGCCCATCAGTAGTAGAATAGATAAATCCATTAAAAAAATTACTAATGGACTTGAGGACATGGGGAAGGGAAAGGGTAAGCTGGGATGAAGTGAGAGAGTGGCATGGACATATATACACTACCAAATGTAAAATAGATAGCTAGTGGGAAGCAGCCGCATAGCAC
>NC_041231.1:15788987-15796491 GCF_002837175.3 Physeter macrocephalus
GCTGATTCACTTTGTTATACAGCAGAAACTAACACACCATTGTAAAGCAATTATACTCCAATAAAGATGTTAAAAAATTGCTAATGATGAAATATTTCAAAGTACAATAGGGTATAAGAAAAATAGGCATTCTAGTTCCTACCACTCAGATTTAACAAAGGTTAACATTTTCCCTGTTTGTTTGTTTTTCTTCTTCTTCTTCTCCTTTTAAAAATTTTTTTATTTTTTATTTGAGAAATAGGACCTTCTGGTGGCCTTAGTGTTGGGGGTGGGGTAGAGGTGGGTGAGTGATGTAAAGATACTGGAATGTAAGAGTGAGATGACCTGGGCTTTCTCTGCAGGTCTTCCCTTGACATGGAATGAGTTATCTGTCACTGGTGCCTAAACATCAAGCAGAGTAGTCAGCGAGAACATCTCCCCATTAAAGATTCCGCAGTGCCACAGAAGAAATAGGAAGAAGCCATGCCTTTCACCTCTCCTGCTCTCTGAAAAATAAAACACTTTGCAGTAGTGTCCTTTAAGGACACAATGCCTCTTTTGTTGAAATATAAAAGAATCTGGCTTTTTCCATCAGTTTGTGATTGGAATACCATGAATGTTTTGATTGCGCTGATGTGAAAAAAGAACAAGACAGGGTTTGGTGTTTTCAGTGATTGCTGTAATTGTTAGCAGGAACACATTCCCCCTTCTCTTCTGCTCAGGCTGGCTCATCAGGACGCAGAGGATTGAGAGTAACATTGTCATGGGCATAACCTTGAGTCTGCTCTGGTTTATATTAGAAGAAGCATTTGCAAACTTCTTTACTTAGTATTAGCATCCTTGACGATGGTAACTTTTTTGTAACTCTTCTTGACTGTCATGAGGCCCATGGTTGAGACTGGTTCCCTTTACCGAGTGCTTGCTAAGTGCTAGGCATAGTCCTAAGCCCTGTGTGTATGTTCTGTTTCCTGCTTGTAATACCCACTGAGGTAGGCATTGTTACTGTCCTCACCAACAAATGAGAAAACAGGTGTGGGGAGGTTGATTAGGTTGCTGGGGGTCACCCTGGGAGTGGCAGAGCCCTGAGTCACATCTCATTTTGCCTGACTCCAAAGCCAAGTTCTCAGTCAGTCACTAAATGAGGGCCACTTGATATTGGTATTTGGGTTAACAGAACTGTAAAGTAGGAGTTAAGGTTCTGGGAACAGGATCTGGGCTGAGCACTTCCCAGTCCTATCTAATGCAGCCTCCTCTGAGTCTGAGGTAGGTGAGGCAGGCGGGCCTGCTCCCATTTCACAGATGAGGACTCTGGGGCCAGGCAAGCAGTGAGCTTGCCCAGAGCCATACAAGTAATGTTGGGCTGGATATTAACCAGGGTCTTTTGAAAACACACTCCAGGTCTTTATGCTATGCTTCAGCTTGGTCTCTGACTACCTTGGTTGACCTTCAGCCCTGCACTTAACTGTAAGATTAATGCTGTTTCGCCATCTTTTAAATAGGAGCAGTACTACCTGTCTCACTTGTTAGAGATTATAGAGGGTTAGCTAGCAGTGTGTCTTTTTTTTGTTTTTTTGCGGTGCGCGGGCCTCTCACTGTTGCGGCCTCTCCCATTGCGGAGCACAGGCTCCGGACGCGCAGGCTCAGCGGCCGTGGCTCACGGGCCCAGCCGCTCCGCGGCATGTGGGATCTTCCCGGACCGGGGCACGAACCCGTGTCCCCTGCATCGGCAGGCGGACTCTCAACCACTGCGCCACCAGGCAAGCCCAGCAGTGTGTCTTTTAAAATTCTTGGAGACACACACCATTTATATACATATTTATTTAATCACTGTGGTGCTTTATGATGTGAGATAATGCTTTTTTTTTTTTTTGGCCACAATATGTGGCTTGCTGGATCTTAGTTCCCCAACCAGGGATTGAACCTGGACCACAGCAGTGAAACATCAAGTCCTAACCAGTGGACCGCCAGAGAATTCCCGAGATAATGCTTGTTTGTTAGATTTAGTTACATATAAATCTTTATTTTTGATAATCTGGTAAAGTTATTTGGTAAGTCAACTGGAAGTTGAAGACCTTAAGAGAGATTTTTTTCTGCACAGACTGAGTCAGTGTTTTTCTAGAGGCATCATAGCTAACCTCAGCTTATTCTGGGTTGCTTTGAGGTGGCAGCTGCTCCCTGGTGGTTACCTGTTAAAGGCGCTAACTGGAGACACCCAGAAGGGCCCGACTCTACTGTCCTGCTCAGGTGAGGCTGGTGGGTCTTTCCCCAGATGACGTGTTTCATTCCAAAATAGGTTCCTATGCTGTTGAAAAGAAACTCAGTGGCCATCTTCTATAAAAGAGTGAGTATGACAAACTCTACTCACTTGGTCGGTAGGAAAATAGGATGGCAGGAAATACTGTATGTACAGACCCAAACATAGCACCTAGCTCACAGAGAGCTCTTAATAAGTGGCCTTCTTCCTCCCTCATTTGGCCTGTCAGAGGGTTCCCTCGTGGAGATTTTTTTCCCCGTTTGACAGGCTTATTACAAATGTCGTGACATGTTTAACCTTTACAACTTGTCTGTTTGCTCTCCCTCATGAGTGGGTCATTGTGAGGAAGGAAACCATCTGTCTTACAGATAAGTGGTAGTGTCCTGCCAGGTGGTCACTGTAGAAGCTCAGGCCTTGGGTTTAGGACTCATGTTATCTCCAGTCCTGGACTGACATACTTTGAAGCCACCGTCTGACCAAAAAACCACAGAGCTGCAAGTCGGTCAACAAGTCTCCAGGGTGGCAAAGAAATAATTATCTCAAGCAAAAATGGATAGCACTTGAAGCCCTGAAGACACAGAAAGGTTTGGGTCAGGACTCAGCATCTCAACAGCCCAAGAAAACTGTTCTCCTAACCCAATTTTTCAGATGGGATTTTTGAGCTTCTATTTTTGACAACATTCCCGGTTATTGACCTCATTGTCAGGAAGCTGGAAGTACATGAAGTTCGGCTTTAGGGATATAGCCCCTTGAAAACGTCAGAAATCTTTCAAAGCCTGAGGTGGTAGGAGTAGGACGGGAATAAAACACAGACCTAAGCATGGACTTGATATGGGGAGGGGGAAGGGTAAGCTGGGACGAAGTGAGAGAGTGGCATGGACATATATACACTACCAAACGTAGGGTGGATAGCTAGTGGGAAGCAGCCGCGTGGCACAGGGAGATCAGCTCAGTGGTTTGTCACCTCCTAGTGGTGGGATAGGGAGGGTGGGAGGGAGGGAGACGCAAGAGGGAAGAGATATGGGAACATATGTATATGTATAGCTGATTCACTTTGTTGTAAAGCAGAAACTAACACACCATTGTAAAGCAATTATACTCCAATAAAGATGTTAAAAAAAAAAAAAAGCCTGAGATGGTAGCCTCTGTGGTAGAAATAGACCGTGAGGTGGAAAGTTGTAGGATTCTTGGGTACCTCAGGTTGACGGCCTCTTAGGTCCCAATTATTTTCTTCTTTCCTGGATTTAATAGTAGAAGAAAAAGCGAAGGGTAGAAGGAAAACTCAGAGTGGAATGTATTATATCCACTGACTGAGTCCTTCTTCTGAGAAAAGTGCGTGTCTTACTATCAGTGCTGAAAACAGTGACTGGCATGTAATAGGTACTCAATAAACGCTTGTAAAGAATAAGTGAAAGTCGTGGTGTAATTACTGTAGGGAATTCAAAGATGCTTAAGAAATAGCCTAGGAATGTAGAGTCCACCTGAGAAAGAGTGAGCAGCGAATTAAAGTTATCTGGTGCTGGGTAAATATATTTATCCCCTTACTCTCAAACTTTGCCCCTAAGCTTCTCTACCCCTCTACCTTTAGAAAAAATAAAGACTTACTTGGAATCTGCTAGATTC
This sequence comes from Physeter macrocephalus, assembly GCF_002837175.3. Classification (NCBI taxonomy): domain Eukaryota; kingdom Metazoa; phylum Chordata; class Mammalia; order Artiodactyla; family Physeteridae; genus Physeter; species Physeter macrocephalus. The sequence goes on from NC_041231.1 coordinate 15,792,844, forward strand.
CTCACTTGATAGAGTGAGGCACATATAGCTGACTCATCTGTAGCAGAAAGACACAAAGTTTAAGGCCAAGTATCACAGATTGGATTCTCTGGAAACAGATGCTGAGATAGAGCTTGGTGTGCAGAATATTTATATAAGGGGTTCCACACCTGTGGAAGGGATGGGGAGGAATCAGGATTGGGCAGAGAGAGAAGCCAAGACTACAGGGCAGGTCCAGGACGTCCCACCCAGTCCCTGGGGCTCTGGGGTATAAATGACCCGTAGGATTTAGCTATGGTGAACTCACAGGTCTGCGCCTTTATGTCCCTGCCGTGGTTGGTCATTGCTGGCTGTGAGGCGGCTCTTTGCAGCTCTCCTGAAGGAGCCGAGAGCTGGAAGCTTCTGCTAATGCCACGCCCAGCAGCTGGAAAATCATTCCTTCCTCTTAGAGGGATCTGGCTGGTGCGTCTCCACACCTACTGCACCAAGTGAGATTCTCTGGGGGTCCAGGCCTGCCTGCAAAGTGAAGAAATGTTTTGAGTCTTGTTCCAAGGGGGATCATAACCTCTTTGGGAGCCTGAGATGTCAGAAACCCGTGGTAGAGGGTGACAGATGTGGCCCGGCTGGGGCTTGATTTGGGGGCCAGGCCCACCTCAGCATCACAGATTGAGGTGAAGGTGCTGATGGGCACTTTGCCGAAGCCGGTCCTGCCGGTTCCGGTTCCAGTTCCGGTTCCGGTTCCTGCCCTGCTCACTCTGCTCTCGCTGTTCCCCAGGCCAGATCACCCGGTTCTTCACGTCTCCTGGAACGACGCCGTCGCCTACTGCACATGGGCAGGGAAGCGGTTGCCCACGGAAGCCGAGTGGGAGTACAGCTGTCGAGGAGGCCTGCAAAATAGGTACTTGGAGGGTCTCGTCTTTGCCTAACAGTATGTGGACCTTTTTCTAAATCTACGGAACTTACTTTGGCTGGACAGTTGATTTAAAACCACAGCCAGATAGCAGCTTACTCCTACTGGGCTTTCTTCCCGCCTGTGAAGTTACTTAGGAAACACGGATGCAGGGATCACCACCCCCTGAGAGTCTCCCAAAGCCATGTGTGCGGTGAGGTGGGCTACGGCAATTGAGCCCCCATCCCTGTGTCACATAGTCCTCCTTAGAGCCTCCTGGCAGGCTGCCTTGCTTTTTGGATTTTCTTATTTTAGGCATCTCCTGAAGCAGCAATATATCTTTGCTTCCAGAGCCATGAGACAGAAAACTCATGTCTGGGTCACATCTTCTAGGAAAGGCTCCTTAAAATAACGAAGGCTTTATAAAAAAGTGCGGTGTGATGTTGCCTGATCATGTTTCCATATAAGTCCAGGATGATGTCTGCTTTCCCAGCCTCCTGTAAGCCCTTCTTTTAGTTCTGTGATTTATTTCAGGCCTCCTGAGTCCTCGGGAGAGACCAAGGTTGTTGTGAACTTGACATGAACTGGTTGTGCGGAAGTTAAAAAAAAAATCCTGATTAAAAGCTTTATGTATTTTTTTTTTTTTTTAAAATAGCTCACTCGGAACAAGCAAGCAATGTTCTCTCTTTCACTGCCTTCCTCCTCTTGACTTTCGTCCAGAAGCCTGTGTCTGTTTGACAGGCTGATGCCTGTGTCTCTTCTGACAGACTCTTCCCCTGGGGCAACAAACTGCAGCCGAAGGGCCAACATTATGCCAACATTTGGCAGGGCGAGTTTCCTGTGACCAACACCGGAGAGGACGGCTTTCGAGGGACTGCGCCCGTGAGTAGTGAGGCTTGTGACGGATGGCGGCGGCTGCAGCACACCGAGAAACCGCCGGCAATGAGCGAAAGCGCCGCTCACTCTCTGTCCCACGTGCTGCCACTTTCCTGCCTCCTTCCACCACCGCACGTAGCAAATACTAATAATTAACCAGACGTTCTTTTTCTGTAACACCTTTTTCTTTCTGATTCCATAATACTTGTTGTGGAAACTTTGAAAAAGCAAGAAGTGTGCAGAGGAGAAAACTGAAAGGGTCTGGAATCCTACCACCCAGAGATCGGTAACCCCGGTTAACGTTTAGGTGCATTTCCTCCCATTGGTCTCCGGTGTTAACGATGCTCCTAATAATGGCTAGTAGTTAGTGAGCGCTCGCAGAGTGCCAGGCACGTTGCTGAGCCATTTGCATGAATTACCTCATTTAATGTCTCTTCAGCTCTGTAAGGTAGGTACTGTTATCCCCATTTTCCAGGTGAGCATTCTGAGGCACACAGAGGTTAACTAACTTGCCCAAGGTTACACAGCTGGAAAGCAGCACAGCGGGGATTTGAACCAGGTCGGTTTGTTTTCAAAGACCATGCTCTTCACTACCATAGATGCCAGCATAAATGTTTCTGGTGTATATGTGCCTATATATTTTTTACATATTGCTTTTGGGTGATACTGTAATATTTAAAATCCCACTGTTTTTCCCTGTATAATATCAGCAACGTTTTATCTGTCATTAGCAGTTCTTCACAAATACATGTCTTTTAGCAGCTGGATAACTTGTCATTTGAATGAACCCTAATTTATTTACCTCTCATTTTTGCAAATTTACATTATATCTGTTTTTCTCCTAAACAACACTGAACATCTTATGCATAGATATTAAATTGTATCTCTGATGATTTTTTAAAAAATTATTATTGGAATATAGTTGATTTACAATGTTGTGTTAGTTTCTGCTGTACAGCAGAGTGAATCAATTATACATACACATATATTCACTCTTTTCTAGATTCCTTTTCCATGTAGGTCATTTCAGAGTATTGAGAAGAGTTCCCTGTGCTATACAGTAGGTCCTTATTAGTCTGATGATTTTTTAAAAGATAGATTCCTAACAGTGAAATTAATGAGTCAAAGACTAGAAAACTTTCTTGATAAGGGTTTCAGATATATAACCAAACTCTTTTCCAGACTGCGTATCGCATGTTTCCCTCCGTGAGCGTTCCTTTCTTTCTGCTCTTTTGTCAGCAAAACCATGCATTAATGAAGCAATGTTAAAAGCATTTCGTTTTCTCTCTTTTTTTTTAACGTCTTTATTGGAGTATAATTGCTTTACAATGGTGTGTTAGTTTCTGCTTTATAACGTAGTGAATCAGCTATACATTTACATATATCCCCATATCACCTCCCTCTTGCATCTCCCTCCCACCCTCCCTATCCCACCCCTCTAGGTGGTTTGTCTGCGTCTTTATTCCTGTCCTGCCCCTAGGTTCTTCAGAACCATTTTTTTTTTTTAGATTCCATATATATGTGTTAGCATATGGTATTTGTTTTTCTCTTTCTGACTTACTTCACTCTGTATGACAGACTCTGTGACCATCCACCTCACTACAAATAACTCAGTTTCGTTCCTTTTTATGTCTGAATAATATTCCGTTGTGTATATGTGCCACATCTTCTTTATCCATTCATGTGTCGATGGACACTTAGGTTGCTTCCATGTCCTGGCTATTGGAAATAGAGCTGCAGTGAACATTGTGGTACATGATTCCTTTTAAATTATGGTTTTCTGAGGGTATATGCCCCGTAGTGGCATTGCTGGGTCGTATGGTAGTTCTATTTGTAGTTTTTTAAGGAACCTCCATACTGTTCTCCATAGTGGCTGTATCAATTTACATTCCCACCAGCAGTGC
>NC_041231.1:15797112-15798017 GCF_002837175.3 Physeter macrocephalus
GTTCCCTTTTCTCCACACCCTCTCCAGCATTTATTGTTTCTAGAGTTTTTGATGATGGCCAATCTGACCGGTGTGAGATGATATCTCATTGTCGTTTTGATTTGCATTTCTCTAATGATTAATGATGTTGAGCATTCTTTCATGTGTTTGTTGGCGATCTGTATATCTTCTTTGGAGAAATGTCTATTTAGTTCTTCTGCCCATTTTTGGATTGGGTTGTTTGTTTTTTTGTTATTGAGCTGCATGAGTTGCTTATAAATTTTGGATATTAGTCCTTTGTCAGTTGCTTCGTTTGCAAATATTTTCTCCCATTCTGAGGGTTGTCTTTTGGTCTTGTTTATGGTATCCTTTGCTGTGCAAAAGCTTTTAAGTTTCATTAGGTCCCATTTGTTTATTTTTGTTTTTATTTCCATTTCTCTAGGAGATGGGTCAAAAAGGATCTTGCTGTGATTTATGTCATAGAGTGTTCTGCCTATGTTTTCCTCTAAGAGTTTGATAGTGTCTGGCCTTACATTTAGGTCTTTAATCCATTTGGAGTTTATTTTTGTGTATGGTGTTAGGGAGTGTTCTAATTTCATTCTTTTACATGTAGCTGTCCAGTTTTCCCAGCATCACTTACTGAAGAGGCTGTCTTTTCTCCATTGTATATTCTTACGTCCTTTATTAAAAATAAGGTGACCATATGTGCATGGGTGAATCTCTGGGCTTTCTATCCTGTTCCATTGATCTATATTTCTGGTTTTGTGCCAGTACCATACTGTCTTGATTACTGTAGCTTTGTAGTATAGTCTGAAGTCTGGGAGCCTGATTCCTCCAGCTCCATTTTTCTCTCTCAAGATTGCTTTGACTATTCGGAGTCTTCTGTGTTTCCATACAAATTGTGAAATTTTTTGTTCTAGTTCTGT
>NC_041231.1:15798110-15801745 GCF_002837175.3 Physeter macrocephalus
TCCTGCTACTTTACCAAATTCATTGATTAGCTCGAGTAGTTTTCTGGTCGCATCTTTAGGATTCTTTATGTATAGTATCATGTCATCTGCAAACAGTGTCAGCTTTACTTCTTCTTTTCCAATTTAGAGTCCTTTTATTTTTTTTTTCTCATCTGATTGCTGTGGCTGAAACTTCCAAAGCTATGTTGAATAATGGTGGTGAGAGTGGGCAACCTTGTCTTGTTCCTGATCTTAGTGGAAATGGTTTCAGTTTTTTTTCACCATTGAGAATGATGATGGCTGTGGGTTTGTCATACATGGCCTTTACCATGTTGAGGTAACTTCCCTCTATGCCTACTTCCTGGAGGGTTTTTGTCATAAATCGGTGTTGAATTTTTTCGAAAGCTTTTTCTGCTTCTTTTGAGATGATCGTATGGATTTTATCCTTCAGTTCTTTAATATGGTGTATCACGCTGACTGATTTGCATATATTGAAGAATCCTTGCAGTCCTGGGATAAACCCCACTTGATCGTGGCGTATGATCCTTTTAATGTGCTGTTGGATTCTGTTTGCTAGTATTTTGTTGAGGATTTTTGCATCTATGTTCATCATTGATATTGGCCTGTAGTTTTCTTTCTTTGTGACATCTTTGTCTGGTTTTGGTATCAGGGTGATGGTGGCCTCGTAGAATGAGTTTGGGAGTGTTCCTCCCTCTGCTATATTTTGGAAGAGTTTGAGAAGGATAGGTGTCGTTTTCTCTTAACACAGTCAGGAAAGATGTCTTGTGGTGAGGAAATAGCACCTTACTGGTTTTGTTGTTACAGAGAATAATTTTCTTTCAACAATCTTTCAAACAGTTGTCATTTTAAAAATATTTGTATTTTCGTTTCACATGAATATAATTCTTCCAAAATGTATTTATGAATGTAGCACACATATATTATTTGGAACATGACCAAATGATCCAGAATTTCAACTGAAATAATAAACAAGTGAGAAAGACCGAGACATTGGAAAAGATGAAGGGTGAGGAGACACTTGACCTATCAGAACTTTAAAAATATTTTGAGCCATATAGTTAAAGCAGTATAGTTTTGTTTTGTTTTGCTTTTTTTGCAGAGTTAATGTAAAAAAAAAAGTTGCATGAGAATACGTTGCCCTTAAATAAGCACATGAGTGCATATGTGTGTGCTTCTAAAATTCTATATGTATGAGTTAGGTATATGATAAAGGTACCGACACAAACCATTGTGAACTGGATGTATTATATTCAACAGGCAAAAGACTAATCAGGCCATCTAGAAGTTGGTTCTTCTCAAGTTTCCTTCAGGATCGCTTGTGCTCTCATGGGTGCATAGTTTTAGTCAGTAAAGTGAGTGATTAGAGACATTGGGGTCTAAACTATCTCAACCTGTTCTCAACCATTTCCTGGGTAAGAAGCCCAGCCAGTATCTCATGGGCTACCTTTTGTCGGCAGAACAGTTCTGCAGGATGAACAGAATAAGGTGCCCGATGAGGTTGCTCATGACACCCCAGGAAAGATGATAGTTGGTGCAGAAGCAGGACAGTGGCCATCACGTGGTTTGAGAAGGGCCTCGGCAGCCTGGATGTCCCTCTTCAGTGGGAGTCTGTGTGAAGTAGGACCACTGCCCTTAGCCTTGAAGCCTATGGCATGGGCTTCTGATGGACCACACAAATTATATTAGCGCCTGCCAGTTTTCATAAAAGGCCATGAGAAGCTGTATTGGACAGTTATGAATATTTTACAGCACTTAATGGCTACAGAATTTCTTATCATTATTTAAGCACATGAGCCTCCAAGGAAAATAGTCATTTATTCTCAAGTCAGTGCACCTTTTCAGAAAACACCAGTTTCCGTATGAAATAAGGATACTTTACAGATATTTAGAGTTGGAACATTTAACTGTGGGTTCAACAGATGTCTGCTTGGAGTATTCACCAGAACTTACCTGAAGAAGTTGCCATGGAAGTTCCTAAGACAAAATTAGAACAGTTACCAGGAGCCCGCAAATAAACAATTTGAGAAACAGGACCTGAGGAGAGAAAAAGCAGCAAGTTATAGAGAGGCCACTTCCACCTGTGTTTGGAATGAGACTTGCCAAGATCTTTACCTTCAAATTGGGACTGTTTACCCAGAGAATCATCTCAAGTCCTCCTTAGCCGCCTTGTGTCCACAGGCCCTGGTCAGGTGAGAGCAGGAATTGAACTTTAATGATAGGATGGACTACAGTGAAATAGCTCCCTCCCCTGCTATTTTATGTATTTTATTATTTTCACTCTGGTTGTAAACTGAGCAGACTATTCTGACCACAGTGAATTTGAAGAATTGGATTTGTATTTGGTTAGGCCTCTGTTGTACAGTTGTTAGTATGTTTTGGTTTTCATGCCTATCAGCTCATTCACCTGAAAATAAACATGTTTGAAGTATTTCTCATGTACATTTGTCTTCTTCTGAGCTTTCTGGAAGGAAGCTTTGGTTGGTGTGATTAATTTAACCCTGAGCATTTAAAATTTTTATACTCTCATGTGGTAATTTTGGGAGTGGTGACATCCTGATTTTACCTCACTTAAACATCATATGGTTGAAAGAGGGAAAACCCCTCAGTCCTTTGAGTAGATGCTCTTATTTCCTCATCTTATACTTTAACCGCTCCACATAGGCTAACTTGCTTGCTCAGTGGTTGCTGCGTGTTGGCACATAAAGGGGACCTCAGGCTGACTGACCTGAGAGCCCCTCCACTTGTCTGCTCTCTGAGCCTGAGAAATGATTCCTTCTTCCAGAACGCTCGTTCCATCTCACTTGCTCTCGCGTCCCTTGCTCCTTCCCTTCTTTCCCTGAAACAACTTATTTTTTTCTTTTCCTTCCTTCTCTTTCCAGCTGTTATTCTGTCTTGCTCTTCCTGATCATCTCCAAATTCTTGAAAGGACAGTGTATCCTCTGGCCTTTCCTCCTTTACTCTCTCTCTGTCTTTTGAACTCTGACCTCAATTCCCACAAGGTACCTCTACCTTTGTTGAGGAGGGTTCACCTTCAGCCCGAAATCTCTCCCTCTTGGGAGTTCCTGCACCTTTTCTTTCATTATCTTACTTTACTCATCCCACCCTGCCTTTCAGGATTGGATTTTTTATTTTTGGTATCCTCCCCCTTTCTCCCTCATTAAAGCTCATTCGTGTCTGTGTCATCAAACCCTTCCTGCTTTCATTCGACACGCATGGAATTACTGAATGAAGCAATGAATAGGTAACACTGTTTCCATAATGAATGCTGAGTAAGGAAGCAGAGTGGTAAAAATTTTCAGCTTTCCACCTCGCCTGGATTAAGTTTTTTTCGGAGTAGCTTCATAACTTTGAAGTGCTCTGAATTGCCCAACTTTGAGATGCTTCCATATTTATGTGTCAATCTAAAACCTTCTGAAGCCAAGTAGAAGTGAATGGTATTCCTTTTAGTTCTATCTCATTAATTGGGAAAAAAACATGGATTAAAAAAAAGATTTTTTAAAAAAAGAACCCCAAAGATAACTTAATATTTTTTTCATTTAAAAAATAAAAGTTTTCTTTTTTTTTTTTTTTTTTTTTTTTTTTTGTGGTATGCGGGCCTTCCTCTGTTGTGGCCTCTCCCGTTGCAGAGCACAGGC
>NC_041231.1:15801762-15825729 GCF_002837175.3 Physeter macrocephalus
AGAGCACAGGCTCCGGACGTGCAGGCTCAGCGGCCATGGCTCACGGGCCCAGCCGCTCCGCGGCATGTGGGATCCTCCCATACCGGGGTGCGAACCCGGTTCCCCTGCATCGGCAGGCGGACGCGCAACCACTGCGCCACCAGGGAAGCCCAAAAGTTTTCTTCATGTATGAGAATTTCTATTACAATATGTTAGGAAAAATTTTGAGTCCCTAAAATAGCAAAACTGTTCTGTACATATTTACTATTCAGTCAAAGATTTTTCTCTCCTCCTCCCCACCCTCTTTCTTACACAAGTGTTGCACTTTGGTACCATGTCTGTGACAGTATTATGTGGCAGCCTGTCTGGTCTGCCTTTGAAATGTGATCAAACTACTTGCTGAAGAGCCTGTGCAGCTTACCTCATACTTCCACGTGCCAGAGATTGCAAAACCTCTATGTATTACGGATACGCTTGGTAATGAATTCACATTTTCTTTATAAAAACAAGTCCCCTCAGTGTTGCGATGATAATGACTGAGGCGTAAAGATAAGCTGGTGAGTTGGAGGGGGCTGGTGGAGAGGAAAGAATTGGCTTGGGGTCTCTCAGTGCTAAAAAGACGTCATGGCCAGCAGAGCTCAGCTCTGATGACAAGACTGATACCGGGTCTAATATGGTGTTTCTGTTATGCTTTTGAAGGTCTAAAGATCATTTACCCCTCACTCCCCAGTCAGATACAGATTTGACTTATGACCAGTACTAGTCTCTCTATTAGGAATAATTTCATTGACTTTCCTACCATGTAATGTAAACTCTTCTTAGGTTTCTAAACTCCCTTTGAGAGCTCAAAGCTGAAAAATATCTTTCTTTGTTTCTACATTGGCCAGATTGTATTTTCACTGTTGGAATGAGAATTAATATTCATACTGTAAAGTAAGAGTTCTTTGTACATTTTTGTACCAAAGAGGTTTTCTAGACAAGATGAGTATTTTGACAACATTTCCCCCTTTTCTTAATTTTTAGGTTGACGCCTTTCCTCCCAATGGTTACGGCTTATACAATATAGTAGGGAATGCCTGGGAGTGGACTTCAGACTGGTGGACCATTCACCATTCTGTTGAAGAAATGATTATTAACCCAGTGAGTATCAGTCTCAGAGTATGTATTGTGAAAAGGTTACATCCATACCCTGGGCAGTCTGTGGCAGTAATTTCATGTGTTTCGGGTATTTATTTTCTATTGACATTAATCTTGGAATTTCCCCAAAGGGATATTAAGCACTTGTCTCTTATTTCAACCTTAAAGCATTGTGTAGACATGTCTGTGGACATTTTATATGCTGCTGGATTGCAATGGTGATAATGATTTGAGGGAATCTGTCTATAAGTTTAGAAATTATTTCAGCCTCATAAATGTGATCAAAGTGAGATATATAAATAAGTAGGCAAGATTCATTAATGTTTATTAATAACTAGTGAGATCTGGTAGATGGTATTTATCATCCAGCTAATTGCGTGAGTTTTCACTGGTTGAAATTTTGATTGAAGAGCGTTGTTTGGAGAGAATGAGAAAGGATGCTTTCTGGGTGAATGTTGAATCAGGAAGATGAGTCATTTCATGATTATTTGCTGAACTCCACAGTATGTCAGTTTAGTGCATCATAAACCTTGGGAGTTTAGACAACCATGTTTAAGTTTTACCTTTTCTGGCATGGGAGGAATGTTGATTGCAGTTAGTGGACTACTGTGCCTCTGAAACCAAGCTTTCCCAGCAGAATATACAAAAACTGAGATGCTACAAAAAACTGGGCATGTGGGTGGGAAGTACTTCCTTTAAAAAGAACATGTCTGATTATTTCTTGTGTAAACAGATTGGGGGGAAAATACCATTTAAAAATCCTATCTCTAGCAAACTAGACATTCATAAGTCAGATCCAAGAATGTATATTTATACCAAAACTAGCTAGACTGGGAACTTAATATGTTTAGTTTTAAACCTTAACCTCTTGAAAAGGCACAAAATGTAGTGATAAAGAAAATTAATTCTTCGATCTCTTCTCAGTGGAGTGTTGAACAGCTCAGAGTAATTGAAGAAATTGTCAGGCTCTGTGCCTCGGGCCATTTTTCAGAATACGGGGATACATTTGTTTGATATGCTTGATTTTTCTTCACAGAGTAACACATGGATTGCTCATGAATAATCTAGAGACAGAAATCTACTTTCTTGTGGGCAGATGAAGGAGCTGAATTTTTCGGAAACTGTCATTTCCTCCTTGTTTTCCTTGTACTTTCTGGCAGGGCTGGTGGAAGTAGTGGTCGAAGACAACCCATCTCTCCAAAATGAGAACAAGGTTGTGAAGTTCTCAGTGCGTTTGTGGTCGGGAGACGCCATTCTCTACTGGCAAGATGTGACTTGGCGTTTGCTGTCAGAATCAGAAATAGAATTTTTTTCCCCCTCAGATTAAAGCATCTGCATGTTTGGAAGGGGGTGCACGAGGCTTCAAAATGCTGGCAAGTTGTGAATGTATCTCTCTGACCATCTGTTGTTGAGCTGAGTGCTTATTAGTTTCAGTGTTATAATTGCTTGTGTTTCTTCTAAGGATTTACAGAAAAATCCATATTTTTCTTGTTTTCCCCAGTCCCAGGCTCTATCTCAGATGTTGTCTTTGGTCTATAAATCATTCTCCTTGTAGGTTTCTCTCTGTCACAGAGGCCTCATTTGCTTCCTTATTTGACTGGGATAAAATTCAACAGTTTTGAGAACTAAATCCCAACTCCCTTGCAAACTGACTCTTTCATTCAGATCTTCACAGCTCTCCTTCATTTGTAGAGCCACTGCCTGTCTCTTATCTGCATTACTACATCAGCTTCCCAGCTGGGCTCCCTGCCTTCATTCTTTCTGCTGTACTGCAGCTGTAATGATCTTTATAGAGGACACGCTTAATGCTGTCACTCCTTTGTTTAAAATAAAGTACAAACTCTTGACCATGACTTCTGAAGGCTAAAATAATTTAGCCCTTGCTGATCTCTCAATGGCCACAGCTTTTTCTTCTTCTTTCAACATTTAATTATGAAATGTTACAAAAATTCAGACAAGTACAGAAAATAGCATAACAGATACCTATGATATCGACCATTTTGATTTAACGTATATTGACAGTATATTGTATTTACTATATTTCTTTTAGCCAAAGAACAAGAACAAAAACTAGTCAACACTTGATATTTGTCAGTATTTTTAATTTAAGCTATTCTGGTCAGTGTACAGTGCTATGTCACTGTGGTTTTTTAGTCATCGTATATGTATATATATATTAAAATTTGTTGAAGTACAGTTGATTTACAGTGTTGTGTTAATTTCTGCTGTACAGAAAAGTGATTCAGTTACACATAAATGTACACATTCTTTTTCATATTCGTTTCCATTATGGTTTATCACAGGATATTGAATATAGTTCCCTGTGCTCTACAGTAGGACCTTGTTTATCCATTCGAGATATACTAGTTTGCGTTTAGTCATCATATATTAAAGTCTGTCTCTGACAACTGTCATATCTGGCCACTCTGTTGATCTGCTTCTGTTGTCTGTTGTTCTTGAATTTTGGTCACATCTTGTTTTCTCACATGCCTTGCTATTTTTGATTGAGTACCAGACATTGTTTAAGAAAAACTGTGCTGATTATTTGAGATCTGGATAGTGGGATCATTCTCTTGAGTGGACTTACCTTTGCTTCTGGAAGCTTCTATTTCATATTAGCTTATTCCAGTCAGGAATTGAGATGATTTGAAGCTGAGCTTCAGTCCCTGTGAGGGCTACTTGGGTATAGTTCTTCAGGGTGCCAATGAACAGTCTAGGGGTTTTCCATGACTTTTCTTCCTTGTAGGGCGCCGAGCTCCAGGTTTTTTTCCTTGGCCTATTAAGTCTATGCAAAGTTCTGTTCAGCTTCTCAGCATTATAGCTGCTGCCATTGGAATCAATAGTCCTCTGGGAAAATGGGCTCGCCTCTCTGGGCTTCCCTTCTCTCTGGGGTTTGAGCCCTGCAATTCCTCACAGCTCTTATAGTTCTCATCTGATCTGTTTAAACTCCCAATTGTCTTTGTGGTCTTTTTTTTTTTTAATTAATTTTTGGCTGCGTTGGGTCTTTGTTGTTGCGCGTGGGCTTTCTCTAGTTGCGGGGAGCAGGGGCTACTCTTCGTTGCGGTGCGCGGGCTTCTCATTGCGGTGGCTTCTCTTGTTGCGGACCACGGGCACTAGGTGTGTGGGCTTCAGTAGTTGTGGCACACAGGCTGAGTAGTTATGGCTCGCGGGCTCTAGAGCGCAGGCTCAGTAGTTGTGTCACACGGGCTTAGTTGCCCCGCAGCATGTGGGATCTTCCCGGACCAGGGTTCGAGCCTGTGTCGCCTGCGTTGTCAGGCGGATTCTTAACCACTGCGCCACCAGGGAAGGCCCTTCTTTGAGGTATTAATTTATTTGCCTTTCTTCCCTGATGGCCTGTGTATCTCCAGTGCCTAGCAAAGAACCTGGTACATAATAACTGGTCCTATGATAAAGCCAATTCCAGATACCTAGGATCAAGAGAGTTTGGTTACTGTTCATACTCTAGGTGTTTCAAAAGCAAAGACTAGTTAAAAACAGATATTTTCAGGAAAAGCTTTGGACCAAAATACCCATGTGATTAGTAAACATTTCAACCCAGGAACTGACCTCTTCAGTGTCATGTGTATATTTTAGTTCCAAGACTAAATCATAATGGCAAATCATTTTAAATCTTCTTTGGAGAGCTTAGGAAAAGTCAGTGCCCTGTATGCAGAGGCTATTCGGGGATTATCTTTTTCTTGTTCAGTGACTTCCAGGGAGCAAAAGTTAATCATTAGTGTTTATTTTATTGGGTAGTCGTTTATGGCAAAAGCAGGTGGTGGGAACACCTTGTGTGCTTTGTACACACAATCCTAGGAGAGGCTGAGCTATTTGGCCATATGGAGTGAGGGTCAGTTTGGTCTTACCTGGTAGAAGGTTCTTGGGAGTGTGCATGCATGCGTGTATGTGTTTTCTGGAACTGCTTAGGGTGGCATCACCTCTTCCCACACAGACACAATCCAGAGTGTGGCTGTTGATACTACTGCTTTTTTTCACCCAATAATTATAATAATAAAAGATGATTTGTGTTTTTTTTCCTTTTCAGTTACCTAACCCGGAGACCCTTATTAATCTGTGGCAGTGTGTGGTGCTTTCAGTAAAAGACTATGTAGAGCTTATATAGCATCCTGATTTCCCACCCCTGCACCCTCACTCGCACTACCCTGGTATCATGCTGACTTGTTCGCTGATGATGTGAAAGGATGGAGTGATCTATAATATCTTTCCCACTCTTAGAGGTACACAGTTTCATTCAGGCAGCTTTTTTTTTTTCTAAGGGAAAGAATTGTAGTCTTAGAATTAGTCAAAGTAATTTGGATTATAGCTCTGCCACTTAATAGTAAAGGAATCTCTCTAAACTTATAATATAGCTTAAGTTTCCTTATCTACAAATTGGGAATAACTATACCTATCTCATGAAATTGTTGGGAAGTTAGATTTGATAATGTTGTATGTAAAAATACTTTATACCCCAAAAGTACTATTGTGGTGGTGGTTTACTCTTTTTGTTTAAATTACTTTGGGGTACCTAATTGGGATATTGTATGCTTCTGTTCAGCAGAATTAATGAGGAATGTTGGAAGCAGAGGGGGAGAAGATGATGTTTATAAATAATGAATGCCTAATATTCCTCCTATCCTTATCTTTTGTTAGCGTATCACATAGTCATCCTTACAATGAAAATCTAACTTCATGGCCCATTAAAGTCCAATGGGAATAAAGTTTTCTGAAAAGTATTCCTCCTTTGAATGAATCCTGCTGCTTGCCAAATTCTATTAGCCAGAGATTCTGTTTGTTTTGTTTTTGTCAACGTGGAGTTTGATTGTTCCGTTAGATCGTATAGCTCTAGACATTTTGGGAAGTGTGTTCCGTGTTGCAAGTGTGCCTTGTTGTGCTGTGGAATTGAGCAGGAGGCTGTAAGCCCTCCCCGTGTGCCAGCCGTGGTTTGCAGTTTGCACTCTGCTCATTTTGAAGGACACACGTCTGAGCCCTTGCCCATCTCACAGGGCACATGCCAACCCTCTGGCCTGAGGTGCTGGCAGGTGCCTAATGGCCAGTCCTGCTTTTGCCATTGGGTGACTGGACTTGGGGCTTGGACTTGCGTTTGCCCATCCTCTAAACCAGCGGTTCCCGTCCTTTTTGGCACCAGGGACCGGTTTTGTGGAAGACAGTTTTTCCACAGACGGGGTGGGGGATGGTTCAGGCGGTGACGTGAGCGATGGGGAGCCACAGATGAAGCTTCGCTCGCTTGCCTGCCACTCACCTCCTGCTGTGCGGCCCGGTTCCTAACAGGCCGCGGACCGGTATCGGTCTGCGCCCCAGGGGTTGGGGACCCCTGCTCTAAACTCCACATTTGGTTGTTTCTCTTCCCAATAACCCCTCCTCTGGCCTCCCACCACTACATGGATCAATGAATTTTGTACATCAGAAATGTTAGACCCCTGGGGCTTCCCTGGTGGTGCAGTGGTTAAGAATCCACCTGCCGATGCAGGGGACACGGGTTTGAGCCCTGGTCCGGGAAGATCCCACATGCCGCGGAGCAACTAAGCCCGTGGGCCACAATTACTGAGCCCGCGCTCTAGAGCCCGCGAGCCACAACTACTGAGCCTGAGTGTCACAACTACTGAAGCCCGCGTGCCTAGAGCCCGTGGTCTGCAGCAAGAGAAGCCACCCAATGAGAAGCCCGCACACTGCAACGAAGAGTAGCCCCTGCTCTCCTCAGCTAGGGAAAAGCCCGTGCACAGCAACAAAGACCCAATGCAGTCAAAAAAATAAAAATAAATAAATAAACTTAAAAAAATAACGTTAGACCCCTGCTCAGCCTGTCTCCTAGTCCTCCTCTGCCTATGGCGTGAGCCTGTCCTTGTCTCAGCTGGGCAAGAAACAGTAAATATCACATCATCTTTTGTTGACATTGCCCCACCTGTCGACTGCCCCATCGGCAGCCTGATCAGTGGAGCAGGCATGTACCCAGGATGTGCTAGGAGAAGGAGTTCACTGAGGATTTTTATCTGCCGTAAGGCCTTCATTCACCTATTTTCTATGAGGACAGTTTAGAATAAATCCGTTTGATGTAGAAGTGACCTGGCATTCAAAATGAAAAAGGCATGAAAGTGTTAAGGAAGTTGATTTAAACTTGATAATAAATTACTGTGGTTGTAAATGATATTTAATAAATCCCAAAGGGAAAGCAGGGCAATCAAAAATCATCAGTCTCTAGAGGCCGTGCTTATGAAAAGAATTTTATCTTCTTCTCCCTAGTGGAAGATGAAAATCATTCTGGAGGAAAAGCTAATGTTTATCCATTGCCACTGCTCTTCATGGTTCTGGAGCAAGGTCGATCATTCAACAACAATAACAAAAAAAAACCTGTTGAAAAATAGAAGGAATAGCTTGAATGTATATGGCTCAGATATTTAGATCCTGTAAACACATTTTCAAACACATTATCCAAACACATGCTTCTTGCTTGAAAAGGGTGAATGCTAATTCCAGTTGCTATTTGGAAGGTGGTAAAAATGCTATTCACAATAGTATTACCGTCACAATCTCATGTTACATCTCTGGACTCTTCCTGATCAAATAGAGCGGGACACCCAAATGTATTGTGGCCTCCTCTCTTAGTTTGGAGGATCGGTGGATCTTGGAGGGAAGTGAAAACTTCTAGCTTCTACCCCTGCAGGAACCCTTTCTTTGGTACCCATGACAGCTATGGTCCTGCATCCTCGAGCTTCAAACTTCCTGGGGCCAAGAATGCCCTAAGGTCTGGGGCATCTAGTTGTGTTATCAGGTGTTCTCACTGTTTGATGTTCTCCCATGGGCACCCAAACATTCCATCCCCGGAGTTTCAACTCACTGGTCCTCCTGCAGTTGGTGGAATACAGAACACAGCTTCTGTCTTGTGCAGACAGGTATCTGAAAGCTTTTCAGATACCTGAAGAGAGTCATAGCCTGTGCCCCCTCATCTTTCTCTTTCTAGATAAACATCCCCATTCCTTCAGCTGCACCTTGAATAACTTGGTTTCCAATCCAGGGCAACCCAGGTTACGTTCCTCTGAATAATATGAGTGGTTAAAAAAGTCCCATTTTCTAAATGGGCATCTGCAAATGTACACAGCATTCTGGATGTTCCCTGGTAGATGCAAATAATAGCGGGGCTGTCCTTTTTCCTCCTTGCGTGTCATCAGGTCTCAGATTGTGGTGGGAGTTAAAGGTTGAGCCAGTGGAATTCAGTAGAGCCAGGTTTGGATTTTATTACTGTCACTGGGGTTTACCAGGTGTGTGACTCTGGGCAAGTCACTTAACTACTCTGGGGCTCAGGTTTGCTTCTTTCGTAAAGGGGGATGTAGACTCCTACTTCATAGAGTTGTTGTGAGGAACTGAGAGAGTGTTTGTAGCCACTTAGCACAATGTTTGGCAAACAGCAAGCATACAATACACGGCAGCTTCTGTTTTCAGCGTCGCCGGTTCTCTCCTCCTCCTGCTGTGGGTGCTCTTGCTACTATGTGTAGTAGTAGCAGCAACAAGAGGAGCAGCTTGTAGTAGCCAAATAAAACTTCCCTTTCTTCCCCCAATATATTGATTTTAGGCTAGGTCTCCCTAAATATTGTTGTTATGCAGCTATGTTTTATGCATTTATTTTTTTAAGTAGTTTTTAAACTTTTTTGAATCTTCTCTTTATGTTATATAGCTGTTTTTTAAAAAAAATTATTTTATTTATTCATTTTTTTTTTTTGGCTGCATTGGGTCTTCCTTGCTGCATACGGGCTTTCTCTAGTTGTGGAGAGCGGGGGCTACTCTTCATTGCAGTGCGCGGGCTTCTCACTGCGGTGGCTTCTCTTGTTGAGGAGCACGGGCTCTAGGCACGTGGGCTTCAGTAGTTGTGGCACATGGGCTCAGTAGTTGTGGCTTGTGGGCTCTAGAGTGCAGGCTCAGTAGCTGTGGCGCACGGGCTTAGTTGCTGCGCGGCATGTGGGATCTTCCCGGACCAGGGCTCGAACCCGTGTCCTCTGCATCGGCAGGCGGATTCTTAACCACTGCGCCACCAGGGCAGCCCCATGTAGCTGTGTTTTGAAATGTAATGAGGAGCCTATCTCTTCTGTCCATCAAATTCCATTTTTTTTTAATGGGTTTCAACCTTCAGAGACTGCTTACAGACCTCATTGTGACTATCCGCTCTGTCATTTATGGTAGTGGTTTTCCCTTCCAGCTTCTTATAATCAACCAATTTGGCTGTGGTTTTGTCAGTGACACCACGTGAATGGGACGAGGCTCAGGGCAGAGGTCAGCCCCGGGGTCAGGCCGCATTTCCTGAGGACTTATACTGTGTTATGGGGCCGAATCGGCTCTCGGGGATGCAAAGGTGCATGAGACGGGCCGGCTGTTAGGGAGCGCGTAGTCCAGGGAGAGGGTGGGTAGTGATCAGGTACATCACGACGTGCTGTGGTGAGATTTGCTGCTGATGTGGTTGAGGTACGGCCTCCCTGAGCTCTTTTCTCTGCTGGTTGGAGCCGTGAAGCCTTCTCTGAGGAGGTGCTCTTAGAAAGGACGGCAGCAGTTGTGTGCCAGGTCCTTGGCATCCAGACACAGGAAGGACATGGCATGGCCTTGTGAGGAATTCATGGTAAGCAGAGAAAGGGTTTTCATTCTTTTATTTCCCTGCTGCTTTCAGTTTCTTGAAGTAAAGCCCTGAAGCCACAGCTGCCCTCTGCTTGCCCTTCAGTCCTGAAGCGCCTTGCCTTTTCCATACTCACGGTGAAAGTAAAAGTAAAAGCAGTGAGCAGGTTGTGTGTGTGTGTGTGTGTGTGTGTGTGTGTGTGTCTTTCTTTTAGTTTTGCCACAGTGTATTTTTCTTCTCCTTATGGGCACAGTCGAGCTGTTTCAAGAATTTCTGTTAGCTAACCAGCTAGGGCCTTTGGAGAGTGACTTGTGAATTGCTTTCCTAGTTTGGCATGCTCAGTAGAAGGGCTTTTATGAGCTCTCTTTTTCACAGTGTAGAGCCCTCCTGGGGGGGGAGCCATATGCTCTAAGATTGGGATGACAGAAGGTCGGCATATAATGGGTTGGGGTTATAACAAAAACGTTACAGGCAAAGCGCAAAGAGTTTGCTAATGTGGTTATTTGCTGTCCTCAGTCAGGTTCTTCCTGCTGCACTGAATAACAGAACCATGGCCTCGTGATGGAAGCAGAGGTCAGCAGCCTGGGTTTCCATCTGAGATTTAGCTTTAAAATGTCAAGGGGCCTTAGGTGAGTCATCTTGCCCTTGTCTGGCTTACTGCTTCACCTGTAAATTTTGCTGGGGATGTAGCAAGCCATTCCTAGGGTACAGTAAATCTGGACAGCAGCCCTGGAGTCTTGTGCTGGCGTGGAAAACAGGCAGTGCTGGATGAAGAAGCTGGTAGGAACATGGTTAAGAGGACAGGTTTTAAAATGATTCACACCTCGTTCTACATCCTAGTTTTGCCACTGATGGCATGGTGGCCTTGGGAGAAGGGGGTGACATCTTTTGATTTTGTTTCCTCATCTATAAAGTGGGAGTAACGATAAAATTTAAGGACATTGGGTTGTTCTGAGAATTCACAAGAGATTCAAGCACATGGCACTGTACCTGCACAGTAAGCACGGTAAGTAAATGAGAGCTAATTACTTTCCAAACACCCCACAGTTGGAACATTTCCATTTTGAAAATCCTTTCCCCTTCAGCACATCCTCTTGTTTATTATACCAGATTATGTTCTTTTCTTCCATTTATTTATTTATTTATTTATTTATTTATTTTTTTGTGGTATGCGGGCCTCCCTCTGCCGTGGCCTCTCCCGTTGCGGGGCACAGGCTCCGGACGCGCAGGCTCGGCGGCCATGGCTCACGGGCCCAGCCGCTCCGCGGCACGTGGGATCCTCCCAGACCGGGGCGCGAACCCGGTTCCCCTGCATCGGCAGGCGGACGCGCAACCACTGCGCCACCAGGGAAGCCCCCATTTATTTAATAAGCATTTATTGAGCACTTGCTTTGTCCTAGGGGCAGACATAAATGTCACACCATCCTTGCCTACAGAGAGTTTGAGTTTCATAATCCCTAATTACGGTTCCTTTCTTCCATGATACTAGGAAGACTTTGCCCCACTGACGCTTAGGAAATCAGAACTGAAGCCCAGGCTTTTGGCTTCCTTTCAGAGGTTGTTTATTCCTTCTCTGCACCTCTGTTTACCTGGAAGGGGCCACGGGAAAAGGAGGGTGGGGACCTGCAGAGTCTTTGTCACTTGGGTCCCTTATTTATTTGGGTCCACAGCTGACAGGCCAAGTCTGAGCAGCATTTCTGGACAGAGGCAAGTACTTGCCAAATTCTAGGTGGAAGAGGCCTCCATTATGGGTCTGTTGCACAAAGTTTTTCTCTCCTTTCCTGGTGTGGTTTGCAGATGAATTGACAGCCGGAAGTGCAGGCGCTGTATCCAGAGCCAGAGCCTCTGCATCAGGCTTGGGATCCTGGCTTCTGCCTCCGTGGGCCTCCCTTCCCATCTCCTTCCTACTCTAGGCCTTCCTGGACAGATTGTTTTTCTTGGTGTTGCAGTGACTCCCTCAACACTCCCCCAGTATCTCAGCCCCTAATTTATGCTTAACATTTTCGGCTGAGGCCTCTGTCTCATCATGCTTGACAGTCAACAAAGGTTAGTGTATGTGTATATTCTGGCACACTGAATAATTCTCTTCTTTACCATTTTTCACATATGACAGTCTATAGTCGTAAACACCTTGACCACAGCACTCCTAAACCAGAGGTGGAATCATTGCACACTGTTTGGGAAGAAAAAGTGTGGTCTCTGTCAACCTGGAGACAGTGCCCCAAGCCCTTCTGCACTCTAGCTTTCTAGATTATTACAGTAAAATGTTTGGGTTGAAGGAGAAGAGGTATGCTTCAGACCCTTGTCCACAGCATGAATTTACCCCAGAGCTGCCCAGTGCTTTTGTGATGATCCAAGTCAATGTTCTTTATACTTTACATTTATGTTTGGTTTTTTTCTCCTTGAAGAACTCAGAGTCCTCTCTGTCTCCCTCCCTCCCTCTTTCTCAGAGACTCTTGTGTCTTTCTCATACCCACAAAATATTCCTGATTGTGCAAAAGGAGACATGTGGTTTTAGTCTCATTTCTTATGATAATTCAGAGAGTGGAAAGAGGTTCTCACTTTGCCCCAGATTTGGAATTTGATTTGCAGAGTCAGGATTAAATCCCAGGTCTTCTGATCTTGAGACTCATACAGTATTTACCAGACTCCAGATGTTACTTGAAATACAAAACTTGAAAGGATACTTACTTCCTTATAGTATCTTACCACAAACTGCATACACTAAGTCAGTAATTTCAGAAAGTGTTATAAATGTGAAAGTTAATTTAAGAGATGTGAATTGCTGTGTCATACAGTGGCTTCTTCCAGAGCAAGGGAGAGGCAGTGAATTATGCCTATGGATTTTTATATCTTGAGATTTTAAATCAGTTTCTTGTCCTTTTTACCTTCCTAATCTCTTATTTCCACTAAATTGTTCTTTAAAAGTATTGATTCGGCAAGTCAGTTTTTGCACTGAACATTTAACCTGTTAATGAATTGTGAAGTAATGTTGCGTCATCTTCCACTTCTATAGCTTCACCTTTCATGCTTTTTCCTATGCCATAGTGTGACTCATTTGTCTTTTCCCTAAGGATCTGGAAATAAAACATGTTACTGAGAAGAGAAAAATAGAACAGTTCAATCATCTTTTATATCAGGTTATTCTGGGGACTTTTTTCATGTGGATATGTGGACATATTGATAGTATAGGTACATACATATCCACATGTGTGATTTCTATATAAATATATACTTTTATTCTTTCAGCAAAATTTATTGGCAATCTATTGAATACCAGACTTATGTGCTGGGTTCTGGGAATCCCACAGACCTGATCCGCTTGCCCTCGTGTAGCCTGCAGATGTTGAGGAGTCAAGCAAACACACCTCGTTATATATATGTGCTTATGTATTTAACTATATGTGAGGAGGAAGTATAGCATGATGGTTAAACTCAGGCAGTTTTGAAGTCCGACCTGGTTTCCTATCTTAGCCACTTACCAGCTGATTAACCTGGGGCAAGTCACTTAAATTCTCAATCAGCTTCCTCATCTATAAGTGAGGAAATAGTAGTTACCCCTTGTAGAGTTACTGAGAGATTTCAATGAGATACCACAAAGAAAATGTTTAGTGCAGTGACTGGTATGTGGTAAGCACTTGATAAATCTTAATTGTGGCTATTGTTTTTATGTGTAATGAAAATTCAAATACAATGAGCTAACAAGCTACGAAATGACACCTCACTCTGAAATCTAATTCATGAAAGACATTTATTCTGGACCTTTTTAGGGATGGGGAAAAGAGATAAGACATCTGGTAACATGCAACTGTAAATAACACTTCTTTCCGTGGACAGTCTCTGCTTTATACTCACTAAAAAAAGTGAACACTGCTTCTAACGAAGTGACAGAACTTAGAGAATTGGGCACTTAGCACTTGTCTACTTTTGCAAAGTACAAAATAAAATCATGGAAGTGTTCAAGTATTCTTTGCAAAATAATGTTTAAAAATACTATTTGGTATAAACTAATTGCTTATACTCTCTCATAACTTGCTAATGAGTTGTCACTGAAGAAGACAGTAGATTGTGAATGTAAGAGAACGTGATAAACGAAATCCTCAGGAAGACTAAACTGCGTTTTTCTTATTTCTCACAATGCTTTAGAGCCACATCTGGCTTTGCAAGCAGGACTGAACGGTTTCACACCATTATTCTGAGAGATGGAAGTGACTGAACCTGGAGTAGACCTTTCAGCAGATGTAGCTGGTACCCTGTGATCTTGGTGGCTTGGTTTTCATTGACCCAGAAGCCACCTTTCTTTAGGATGATGCTACTATATACCTTGCCTTGTTTAGGATGAAACAAACTGATTTCTCTATACTTTAGAACCAACCCCTCCAGGATTGGATAGACCATGAATGTTCTTTTGTGTAGTACATTAGCATATTAAGCTTTCAGAAATTAAAGAACCATCTGCATTATTAGACAACAAACTCCATTTAACAGTGTACACCTGTTAGCAGATGATAAGAAAGTTAGCTCTTCGTTGCAGAAATCCAATGTGCTGCTTATTTTCTCTTAATAGTTGCTTCTTCTGTGTTTAGGTTGACTGGTTTTTAGCACTTAGATATTTCATGGCCTTGTGTTGAAGACTACCGCTTATTTGCACAATTATTATGGTCTGTATCTCTGAAACAAATCATATGTATCTACCGTTGTATAAGTCAGAGTATTAACCATTTTCCTGGACTTTGCCGCTCTTTCTTCTCTCTTTCCTTCCTACCTAGAAGTTTCTACCTAGAAGGTGTAGAAGTTGAGGCCCTTGGCCACCTCATACCCACTAGGATGGCTACTATTAAAAAAAATAGAAAATAACAAGTGTGGGTAAGGATGTGAAGAAATTGGAACCCTTGTGCACTGTTGGTAGGAAAGTAAAATGGTGCAGCTTCTTGGAAAAACAGCATAGTGGTTCTTCAGAATGTTACAAATAGAGCTCTGATCCAGCAGTGCCACTTCTGGGTATATACCCAAAAGAATTGAAAGCAGGATCTTATTTTTTAAAATTTATTTTATTTTATATTTTTTAAAATTGGAGCATACTTGATTTACAATATTGTGTTAGTTTCAGGTGTACAGTAAAGTGATTCAGTTATACATATATATTCTTTTTCAGAGTCTTATCCCTTACAGGTTATTATGAAATATTGAGTATAGTTCCCTATGCTATAAGTAGGTCCTTGTTGATTTTCTGTTTTATATATAGTAATGTGTGTATGTTGATCCCAAACTCCTTATTTATCCCTCCTCCTCTTTTCTACTTTGGTAACCATGAATTTGTTTTCTATGTCTGTGGGTCTATTTCTGTTTTGTATATAAGTTCATTTGTATCCTTTTTTTTTTTTTTTTTTTTTTTTTTAGTTTCCACACTTAAGTGATATCATATGATATTTGTCTTTCTCTGTCTGACTTACTTCACTTAGTAGGATAATCTCTAGGTCCATCCACATTGCTGCAAATGGCATTATTTATTCTTTTTTATGACTGAGTAATATTCCATTGTATATATGTATCACATCTTCTTTATCCATTCCTCTGTCAGTGGACATTTAGGTTGCTTCCATGTGTTGTCTCTTGTAAATAGTGCTGCAGTGAACATTGGGGTGCATGAATCCTTTCGAATTATGGTTTTCTCTGAATATATGCCCAGGAGTGGGATTGCAGGATCATATGGTAGCTCTGTTTTTAGTTTTTTATGGAACCTCCATACTGTTCTCCATAGTGGCTGTACCAATTTACATTTCCATCAACAGTGTAGGAGGGTTCCTTTTTCTCCACACTCTCTCCAGCATTTATTATTTATAGGCTTTTTGATGATGGCCATTCTGACCAAAGTGAGGTGATAACTCATTGTAGTTTTGATTTCTCTAATAATTAGCGATGTTGAACATCTTTTCATGTGCCTTTTGACCATCTGTATGTCTTCTTCGGAGAAATGTCTATTTAGATCTTCTGCCCACTTTTTGATTGGGTTGTTTGTTTTTTGATATTGAGCTGTATGAGCTTTTTATATATTTTGGAGGTTAATCTCTTGTCAGTCGCATCATTTGCAGATATTTTTCTCCCATTCTATAGGGTGTCTTTTCATTTTGTTTATGGTTTTCTTTGCTGTGCAAAAGCCTTTGACTTGAATTAGGTCCCGTTTGTTTATTTTTGTTTTTATTTCCATTACTGTAGGAGATGAATCCAAAAAGATTTTGCTGCGATTTATGTCAGAGTGTTCTTCCTATGTTTTCCTCTAAGAGTTTTATAGTGTCCAGTCTTACAGTTAGGTCTTTAATCCATTTTGAGTTTATTTTTGTGTATGGTGTTAGAGAGTGTTCTGATTTCTTTCTTGTACGTGTAGCTGTTCAGTTTTCCCAGCATCACTTATTGAAGAGCCTGTCTTTTCTCCATTGTATATTCTTGCCTCCTGTGTCACAGATTAATTGCCTATGTAAGTTTGGGTTTATTTCTGGGCTCACTATCCTGTTCCATTGATCTGTGTGTCTGTTTTTGTGCCAGTACCATACTGTTTTGACTACTGTAGCTTTGTAGTATAGTCTGATGTCAGGGAGCATGATTTCTCCAGCTCCATTCTTTCTCAAGATTGTTTTGGCTGTTTAGGTTTTTGTGTTTCCATACAAATTAAAAACAAAAATTTTATTCTAGTTCTGTGAAAAGTGCCACAACACTTCTGACACTAAATGTATAGGTTTTTTTCCATACCAACAGCCAAGTCCAATTCTCTGGACACCAATGGAATGTCCTTCGATTCAATTTAGTCTGACACTAACCACCTGGAGTCAGCACAGACTCCAAGGTTTAAGGGCTCAGTCCCACAAGTCTGCTGCCACTTCAGATGCCAATCCAAGTATTGGGTGCTCTGGGTACCCACACTTCTGCCTGAGCTGGCTCCTAAGTCGGGAGTTCTCACAGCTCCCCTCTTTCAGGTTTGATAATTTTCTAGAACAGCTCACAGATCACTTAACTTACTATCACGGGTTTATTATAAAGGATACAAATGAACAGCCAGATGAAGGGGTACATAGGGTGGGGTCCAGAAGAGTCCCATGCACAGGAGCTTCTATGCCTGTGAAGTTGGGGTGTACCACCCTGCTGGCATGTGGATGTGTTCACCATCTCTGAAGCTCTCCAACCTCATTGTTTGGTTTTTTTTATGGAAGTTTCATTACATGGGTATAATTGATTAAATCATTGGCCATTGGCGATTAGCTCCAACCACCAGCCCTTCCCCCTCCCCAGCGATCAGGGAGTGGAGCTGAAAGTTCCAACTCGATAATAATGCCTGGGTCTTTCTGACTGACCATCTCCCATCCTGAAGCTCTCTAGGGCTCTCCAGCTACCAGTCATGTTATTAGCACACAGAAACCACTCATCACTCTGGAGAACCAGTACAAAGACCAAATATATATTTCCCATTGTATCACAGGGGGCTCTCCTGTCTTATTCTTCTTTCTAACCTTCTCGCCTCTTTTTTTTGGTGAATCTCTACTTTGGCCAAGAATCATTACACAGAAGCTCAAGTGCAGGGTAATCATCTACTAGTTCAAATAGTGTTGACATCTACAATCCCAGCCACTATTTAAGGCTCAAATGATAAAGCAGTGAACAGAGCAAAGTCCATGCTGTCAAGGTGTCTGCTTTCTAGTAGGAGAATGAAAGCAATTTGTAATTTGTCACCAAGTGGTAAGCGCTGGTGTATTTAATTTTTTCTGACACCAAATGTGTGTGTTTTTTCTGACCAAATACGTGTCATTTTTCCACACCAATTCTCCAGCACCAGCTGGGTGTCCAGAAATTCAATCCAATTCTGATACTAACTCTTAGAGTTATCCCAGACACTGCAGATTAAGGGCTCAGTCTTTCAAGACTCGTCCACTTCAGATGCCAGCTGCAAATGGGGTACCCAGGCTAGCCACACTTCTGCCTGGCAGACTTTGAATTTGGGGGTTCACATGACCCCTTCCTCAGGTTTGATAATTTACCAGAACAACTCACAGAACTCAGGAAAGCACTTTACTTATGATTGCTGGTTAATTATAAAGTATACAACTCAGGAATAGCCAAAAGAAAGACACATCTTTTCCAAGGGTTTCAGCTCTGTGCCAGGAACTGGGGACAAAGACCAGATATTTGTGTTTTGATACCACAGCGAGGAAGAAGGGGGATATATATATAGGGTAGGAAGAGAGAGAGTGATGGTAGGTGGAGGAGGGTATGATCTTTCAGCCTGTCTGGAAGCTTGTCATTTGACAGAGACACTAAATGGAGTGTGAAGTCTGAGGGAAGAGGCAGAAAGAACTGTAAGTGCAAAGGACAGTGATATCACGAGGGACCCAAGAAAAGGGATAATGGGAAACAGACCAACATTATGTTGCCTTAAGAAGCATGTCCACACGCAGTCTGGTGTGTACATAAAGACACTTTCTACCGACCTGACATTGTGGCTCATTGAGGTCTCATGGCACCTGTAGTTTATTTTGTAATGAAAGGAATATGTTGGATTTCCTCCTTATCCCTTTATTTCTGGGGTGTGATTTTTCCTTGGAGGTTTTTGAAAACCATTCCAGTAACACACAGGGGAAGATGAGACTTGACAAAGTAGGTCTGTGAAATGGAACAGTTGCTTCCATGGTATGAGGTTGAGACCCCCAAACCCAAGGGGGTTTGAGCCAGTGAAACCACTGAAGGCATCTGCAGTATCAATCTAAGTATGGATGTCTGTTTAAATGGTAAGTGTTGCTACTTTAAATGTGTATTTATTCCTAAGTGAAAGAAGCAGATGTCATATGCCAAGAGAAGTACTTTCGGAGAGGCACATATAACAGGGGGAGTTTTTTCAGCTCTATCCCAAAGCTAATGAATGTCTTATTTTTTAACAATGTGAACTCTCGACTCACAGTTTCCCATGGGTTTTAGCCATTTTCTTGCAGTGAGCTTGCGAAATATGGACAGCCTTGTGCTCTTCAAACTGGAACAGTGGAATAATTTATTTAAAAAATATGATACCACTTCAGCTCATAAGGGGCACATGGCCGAGTGGCTGAGTGTGAGCCTGGAACCATATGGCCTGGGCTTGACTCCTGGCTGCTCCACTTACTAGCTGTGTGTCATTGGACAGGCAGTTTAACCTTTCTGTTCTTTATTTCTCCATTTGTAAGATGGGGCTAATGATGGGGTGTCCAAACATTCCTAGCCTGTGCTCATGCCTGGCACAGTTGTTAATCGCGGCCCTGTTCACTCCCCAAAGTATCCTTATTTGGACAATAAATTATATAACTGCCCTACCAATAATAGAACCCTCATCAAAATATCGTTTTAAAGATGAAAAACATTAAAACAGTACCTGACTCTAATATGTGCTCAGTAAATATTAGCTGCTATTATTAGCTGCTACAACTGGCATCAGTGTTTTTAAGTATCCAGTTTTATGTATTATCCCCCAAAGCAAGAATTGTTACTATAGTCCTTGGGCTATGAAAGTGACATATTTTTTTGGAAAATGGAGGACCGTGGACGCTGAGAGCGAGTTAATACAGCTTTGCGAATTCTCTTCCTTTTTACCCTAGATTGGCTGAAACAAGTAGCATGGAGGAAATGACTGTTTTCATTCATTTCTCTAACAGGGTAATCACCATACAGCACATGCTGATTTGACAGAGAAAATACTGCAGGGGTTGTTAACTTGGACTGTGTGTTTAATGTGCTTTTCTTTCCAGTCCGATCTCTAGTTTCCTTTCTTTGACCTTTCTCTGCGTGTCACCCTCCTTTTTCTCTCCTCATGCAAGGTCTAAAGCTAATTGCAGTCCTTTCTGCCGGACCTTGTGCTGGGGGATGAATAAAATTACACATAATTGGAAAAGCTTTACTTGAAATACCGGTTTCAGCCACCCACTCTTAAAATCCCTTGTTATGTTCGACATCAGGTAAAGAAAGTGAGTTGGTCAGAGGCGCAGCTAGCCTGGAAGAGATTTGAGCTAGGCAGTCACAGGTGTGGGAGAGACCTTGACTCCTGGCCTTGTCACTTGCTAGCTGGGTGACCGGGGGCGCTCCATTTTTTCTGTCTCTCTGAGTTTCTCTATTCCTCATCCCTAAAGTGGGGATCATGGTACTTCCTGCTTCCCAAGGTTATTGTGAGTATCAAATGAGAGAAGAGGTATTAGCATGCTATAAGCAAATGTGGGCAGAGTTCCTTTCTTTAAAAATGGTTGAGGTGATTGAAAAGAGATCCGTTTTAGGAGACACATGAGCAGAGGCTTGAAGGAAAAGATTGAAAAGGCTGCTCCTGTTTGTGTGTTTCTGAGCTGCCTATTGCTATAGTACCCGGTGAGTTAAACAAGGGCGCTGCATGAAGTGTTTCAAACGGGCAGCAAGACCATTTTTGTTTAGTCCTAAACTTCAGGCTGCCAGAACCATGCCTGTGGGAGCCCGGGTGATAAGATAGCTTGAAGGCTTGACTAGAAGTGAAGTGTGCAGAGAGCCCAGCTTTTAGCCAATCTGTGCGAGGATGACTTAGCTCTCAAGGGAAGATGCATGCTTCTCAGGGTCAGAGAGTGGAGAATGAAATCTGTCCTTTTAAACTCCAAACCCCCTATACATAAACTTCTAAGGAAACTTTGACCCCTAGCATTTTGGGGCTCTGGAAGTTTTTTCTTCTTTGAGCTTAATCTGGTTTATGATTTTCTCTCGTTTAACTAAAAAATTGTTTTTATTATAGAAAATTTCAAACATGCAGAAGTTGAGAGAATAGTATATTAAACCCCCATGTCCTTAGTACCCGGCCTTAATAATTATCAACTCATGGCTAATCTTGTTTCATTTATATTTCCGTCCACTCATCCCTGCTCCCCTTCTCTCCTGGATTATTTGAAGCCAATCCCACTCCTCATATTTTATTTAAAATACCATCATTTAAAAAATTTGTTTACTTTCATTAAAAATAGCTTTATTGTGATATAGTTGGCATAAATTGTACATTTCTAAAGTGTACAGTTTGATCAGTTTGTATATGTATATATACATAATTATATATAAAAATATATATACTGATCAAAAAATAAATATATATACACACACATATCCATGAAACCACCATAGTCTAGATAGTGAACATATCCAACACCCCAAAATTTCCTTGTGCCCGTTAGTAATCCCTCCATTTTGCCTTCTCTACCTCTCATACGTGAGCAATTACTGATCTGCTTTGTGTCATAGTAAATTAGTTTGTATTTTTTAGAGTTTTAGATCAATGGACTCATACAGTGTGTACTTTTTTTTTTTTTTTTTTGTCTAGCTTCTTTCACAATGGCATAGTCTTTTATTCATTCTACAAATATTATTGTGCTCATGCTACTAGGTACCATTTTGGAAGCTGCAAGACGTCTTAGGAGGCTATTGTAGTAGTCCAGGGGAGAAGTGGTGGTTTGGAGCCAGGGTGGTTACTATGGAGATGATAGCTGCCACCCATTAGCCATCTGCCTTGGAGGTAGAGCTCATCAGACCAGCTGGATGTCGGGGTAGGAAGAGGGAGGAATTGAGAATTGCGCCTCAGGATTCTGGCTTGAGCAGATGGGTGGGGTGTAGTGAAATGGAGGAAGACTCAATGAGAAATAGGTCTGACCTTCCCCAATTTGATCCTTTACTGGGTGTCCGTTGTTTCTTCAGAGTTACTCTTGTTATCATTTGTTGGTCTTAAGAGGTATCTAATATGCAGATGAAAACAATATTTAAAACACTTTAAGGTATTCACGAGATTTCTGGGTCTTCTCACAAACGTTATTAAAATAAAGGCTAGCTGCCGTTGTCAAACTGAAAATAGTGAATCTCAGTTTTCTCCTCAGGTGTTTGTGGTATCGGTTGTACCAGGCAAGGGAAAGAGAAAGTAGCGCAAAGTCAAATCATATTTTCAGACTTTTAAAAGTTTCTTGGGGAGAAGTTCTCTCCACTCTTTCTCTGGCCCCCAGAATGTTTTCGTTTGGGTTTTACCATTAAAAATGTTAACGTTTTGCTAAATCGGATGCTGTGGTAACAGCCTCTGCATGCTGCGACTAGCTGTGTGAATTTCATTGTACTATACAATAGTCTGTCTTCCTTCTGCAGTGTTAGTAACAGGTCAGCTATTTTATTAGAACTTAGACTCCTTTTGGGGGGTTTGGTCTTAGAAAAAATGGGTCAAGTTATCACTGTGGTTTTCGAATTTTGGAAGTTACATGCCACTTGGTTTATGGGCACCTTCGGGAAGTCTGAGTTAGCCATGAACTAATAATGTGTAATAGTAAACAATAATGACTGCACATTCATTGTTTATTATTTGCTCAGTGCTTTCTATGCATTCTCTCTTTTAATCCCCACATCATTCCAGTGAGGGGATTTTATACGTGTATGTGTATAAGTAACCTAAATGTCTACTTTTCACCTAAAAAGCAGTTAACATGCAAACAGGAAACTGTGACCAATACCAAGGAAAAAGATTAGTTAAATAGAAACTGAGTAAGCACAGATACTGGATTTAACAAAGACTTAAAAGCAGCTATTATGCTTAAAGGATTAAGGGAAAATATATTCAAAGAATTGATAAAAGATACAATGTGAATCAACAAATACAGAATCACAACAGACAAATGGAAATGATAAAAGAAGAACCAAGTGAAATTTCTAGAATTGAAATTATAATAACCAAAATGAAGAGTTCCCTAGATGAACTTGATAGCAGATTAGAAATGGTAGGATGGCAGAATTAGGGAACTTGAAGTTAAATCAAGAGAAAATTTCCAAACCAAAGAACAGAGAGGAAAAAAAATTGGAGACAGGTCAACAGAGGCCTGTGTGACAGTATCAGACGTTTCAACATAATTTCAACACGTGTAATAGGACTCCCATATGGAGAGGGGAGAGAGAAAGGGACAAAACATTTTTGCAGAAATGATCTAAATACTTACAAAACTTGATGAAAATTATCTACAGTTCCAAGAAATTCAGTGAACTTCAACTAGGATAAACACAAATGAGAAATATACCTAGACATGTCATAGTCACAGTGCTGAAGGACAAAAAGGAAATCTTGAAATCAGCAAGAGAAAAGCACTTTATCACATACAGGACAAGAATAATGTGATTAATGACTGCTTTCTCATCAGAAACAGTGCAAGTCAGAACATGGTGGAATGATACAGTCAAAGGGCTGGAAAAAAACAACTATCAACTAAGACTTCTATATCTAGCAAAACTATCCTTTAAAAATGAATGTGAAGGAAGTCTGACTTGATTCTGGGAAAATAGAGTAGACATATATTTCCCTCTTCTTCCCACTAAATACAATTAAAACTCTGGACACTACCTAGAAAAGGAACATAAGAAGTCCCTGAAGAGCGAAAAGAAGGCAGAGTAGCTGCAGACCTTGGGACCCTAGGAATGACATGGTGGTGAGTTCCATGGATTTTCTTTTTGCCTCATATATCCCAGACTTGGAGCTGAAGAAGCCAGCAAATGCCAGGGAATGTAAACCAAAGAAGTCCCAAGAAAAGCCTGCTCTCTCTAGCCAAAGGGGAAATAGGGAATGGACAGTCTAGCAATACTGAAAACTTGTAGTCAGTAAACCACCCTACTCCATCTAAGCATGACAGAAAAAAACTGTGTTTTCTCACGCCTGTAAAGGCCAGGGTGGGGAGCCTATACTTGCACCCTCATGAGGCTGTATTGAGGTGACATAATACCTCTGCCAGGATGGTGTCAGAGAAGGCCAGGTTGGGTGCCAGGCCTTTCATAGTTGCCTGGCAGTAATGAGGCCACCCCTCTCCATGGTGTAAGTGGCTACTATTTGGGGAGCTGAAACTCTCACCTTCTCCAGTAATGAGCATCCCACATGAGGTGTCAGTGGAGGCTGAGTGGGGAACCCAGACTTCTGCTTCCACCTGGCAGTAACGAGATGGCTCCCTCCCTTCCCCTGCCAATGTGGCGTCAAAGAAAGCCAGGGAAACAGAATAGTTAAATAAGAGCTAGAGTCTTGTAACATATAAACATTATCCAGGTTTCAAGTGAATAATGACTTGTCATATCAAGAACCAGGGAGGGGCTTCCCTGGTGGCGCAGTGGTTGCGCGTCCGCCTGCCGATGCAGGGGAACCAGGTTCGCGCCCCGGTATGGGAGGATCCCACATGCCGCGGAGCGGCTGGGCCCATGAGCCATGGCTGCTG
>NC_041231.1:15825998-15837325 GCF_002837175.3 Physeter macrocephalus
GCCTGCGTGTCTGGAGCCTGTGCTCCGCAACGGGAGAGGCCGCAACAGTGGGAGGCCGACGTACCGCAAAAAAAAAAAAAAAAAAAAAAAAAATAGTGGTTTGGGCTTCCCTGGTGGCACAGTGGTTGGGAGTCTGCCTGCCGATGCAGGGGACACAGGTTCATGCCCTGGTCCAGGAGGATCCCACGCGCCTTGGAGTGGCTGGGCCCGTGAGCCGTGGCCGCTGATCCTGCGTGTCCGGAGCCTGTGCTCTGCGATGGGAGAGGCCACAACGGTGAGAGGCCCGTGTACTGCAAAAAAAAAAAAAAAAGAACCAGGGAGACACCAAACAAGATGAAAAAAAGACAATCGATACTAACACTAATGACAGAGATGTTAGAATTACACATTTAGCTAAAGATTTTAAAGCAGCCATGATAAAAATACTTAAGTGAGCAATTATGAACATGCTTGAAACAAATGAAAAAAGAGAATAAAAAATTCAGAAAAGAAATAGAGAGTAAAAATGGGAACTAAGGGCAAATTTTAGAGCTGAAAAATAGAATACCCAAAATAAAGCTTTGTAAATTGGTTCAGCAGCATAATAGAAGGGACAGAGGGGGAACAGAAAATCAGAGGGGGAAAAGAAACGGAAACAAATTATTCAATCTGAATGATGGAGAGAAAATAGAAAATGAATGAATGAATGAATGATGCCTCAGGGACCTTTATGACTGTAAAAAGATCATCTAACATTTTTTTCTTAATTTATTTTTTAAATTAAAAAGATTTTTTTAACATCTTTATTGGAGGATAATTGCTTTACAATGGTGTGTTACTTTCTGCTTTATATCAAAGTGAATCAGCTATACATATACATATATCCCCAAATCTCCTCCCTCTTGCGTCTCCCTCCCACCCTCCCTATCCCACCCCTCTAGGTGGTCATTTGTGTCATGGGAGTCTCGGAGGAGAGGGGAAAGAGCATGGGACTGAAAGAGTACTCAAAGAAATAATGGGTGAAAACTTCCCAAATTTGGGAGGAGATTAAACCTGTAGTCAAGAGGCTAAGTGAACCTTAAATAGGATCATCCCAAAGAAACCCATACCAAGACATGTCATAATTAAACTTCTGAAAACAGGAGACAGAGCAAAATCTTGAAAGCAGCCAGAGAAAACTGATACCTTATCTATAGGGGAAAGGCCAGTGTGAATGACAGTGGATTTCTCATCAGAGACCCTAATAAAGGGCAGAAGAAATGGCATGATACTTTTCCCCTGTATTCCCTATGGGCATGATATTTTTTAAGTGTTGAAAGAACTGCCAACCACGAATCCTTTATCTAGTAAAATGTCTTTTACGAATAGGAGGAAATCAAGACGTTTTCAAATGAAAGAAAACTGGAGAATTTGTCACCAGCAGACCTATCCTAAATGAATGTCTAAAGGAAGTTCACTAAACAGAAAGGAAATGATTACAGAAAGAACCTTTGAACATCAGGATCGAAGAAGGAACATAGTAAGGAGAAATACGGGTGCATACAGTAGGCTGTCCTTCTCTTGAGATTTTTAGGTTTTGTTTGATGGTTGAAGCAGAAATTATAACATTGATGTGTTTCTAAATGTATTTAGAGGAAGTTTTTAATGCACTTATAAACAGGGGATGCTAGAGGGTTGTGAAGGGAGGTAAATTTTCTATACTTCACTGGAATTGGTAAAATAATACCAGTAGACATATCTTATCCCAGTTATATGTATATATATATAAATGTAAATATATATAAAATATTTTAAATATATATAAACATAATATTTTATATATAATTATATATGAAATGTATCCACATATTTTAATAAAAATATAAAATGTGTTTTATATATTTAATATTTATATATTAATATATAATATATATTTGTTATATATTTATAAATATATTGTGTATGTATTTATATATATAAAACTGTGATAAAGCATTATAGGTAAATAAAAATGAATTTCTTTAAAAAAATGTTCAGGTAACCCACAGGAAGGCAGAAAAAAGAAAACAAAAAAAAATAGAGAACAGACAAAAACCAAAAAATAAAATGACAGTCTTAAGTGCTTAGATATCAATAATTTCATTAAAAGCTCAATGGTCTAAATACATCAATTAAAAGACGTTGGCAGGTCTTCCCTGGTGGCGCAGTGGTTGAGAGTCCACCTGCCGATGCAGGGGCCACGGGTTCGTGCCCCGGTCCGGGAGGATCCTATGTGCCACGGAGCAGCTGGGCCCGTGAGCCATGGCCGCTGAGCCTGCGCGTCCGGAGCCTGTGCTCTGCAACGGGAGAGGCCACAGAAGTGAGAGGCCCATGTACCGCAAAAAAAAAAAAAAAAAAAAAAGACGTCGGCAGAGTGGATTAAAAAACATAACCTAACTGTATACGGTCTACAACAAACTCACTTCAAGTATAATGATAAATAGGTTGAAAACAAAATGATGGGAAAAGATGTTTTAGGTAAACATTAATCAGAAAAAAGCAGTAATGGCTGTATTAATGTCATATAAAGTAGACTTCAAAGCAAAGAAAATCACCAGAGTCAGAGAAGGACATTGTGTAATGATAAAATGGTTAATCTACCAAGAAGACATAGTAATACTAAATATGTATGCCCCAGTGAAAAGAGCTGAAACATATGAAGCAAAAACTAATAAAATTGAAAGGAGAAATAGACTAACCTGCAGTTGTAGGTGCTCCTTTCAACAATTGATGGTACAATTATACAGAAAATCAGCAAGGATATAGAAGAACTCAACAATATCATCAACCAATGGGATCTAATTGACATTTGTAGAACACTCTACCCTACAACAGCAGAATACCCATTCTTTTCAAGTACTCATGGAACATATACCAAGATAGACCGTATCCTGCACCATCAAATAAACCTTAACAAATTTTGAAAAATTGAAGTCATACAGAGTGTGTTCTCCAATTGCAGTGGAATCCAACTGGAAATCAGTAACAGAAATAAAATAGGAAAATCTCCAACACTTGGACAATAAGCACACTTCTAAATAATCCATGGGTCAAACCATACACCGAAGTGAATGA
This sequence comes from Physeter macrocephalus, assembly GCF_002837175.3. Lineage (NCBI taxonomy): Eukaryota > Metazoa > Chordata > Mammalia > Artiodactyla > Physeteridae > Physeter > Physeter macrocephalus. The sequence goes on from NC_041231.1 coordinate 15,829,071, forward strand.
AAATGAGCACATACGGACGAGTGCATGCCTGACCCGTGAGGAGCGGCCTGTGAGATGAGGCACCCTCCTGTGCCCCAGGGCCAGATGCTCACTCCAGGTAATCAACTCCCCACTGGGGCACAACGTATAAGAAAATCAGAATAAATGCTTGATTCCGTGTCATTTTCTAAGTGAAAGTGACAGTACAATATACTCATAGAGAAATGCCTCATATTTTTTTAACATGCCTCATTTTTATTAACAACTGCTTAGTATTCCACACTATGGATTTCATCACACATGGTTTAAAAGAAGTGCTTTTTGTCTCTTTGCTGACTGATGAAAATTTGTCAGACGCTCTGTTCCCTCTTTTGCTGTCCTTGTTGTATTGCATATGCCACGGAGGGAAAGGGAAGCATATCTCTTGACTACATAAAATGTCGTTGTTTATGCTCCTGTGAAGAATGACCTGGCCACCCCCAGCACATTGGTCAGCCCTCTTCCTGCAGGCTTACTCCTCATTCAACACGCCAGTCTTGCTGAGGAGTGGTTCTGTGGCATCTGCTGTGGACTTGTTTCATCACTAAGGACTTTTATGCCTTCCGAGGTGTTTTAGATGAGGCTCTTTTCCCTGCACTGGCACTTGGAGCATTGCTCCTTCAGCTCTTTTCCTGAGAACTTGAGATGCACCTTGCTTGGCCTTTTGAGATTATCGGGGCTAACATTTAGAAAGCTGCTTTTTTTTTTCTTGCTGTCCTTGCAATCATCCAAGCATTAGAGACCTGTTTATATTTTGCTGTCTGGGAGTAGAGCAGTTATGGGTAGTAGTCCCTTTGGAGACAACATTCACATGGGTTCTTGTCTGTTTCTGATCAGGGTCTCTGTGTTTAGTGTGTATTTTTACTTAGATTCTTGAGTACTAGTGGTGCAGGTTGTGTGGGACGGCAGCCTCTCTTCTTGCCAAGTATACAGGCAGAGAGGTGAGGTATTCAGACACTACCGTCGGTAGCTTCTCAAGTTGTTTTAACCTGCAGTAACAAACTTGATCATGAGAGACAACATTAATTTTGATTTAGCGATCCTTTCTTTAATTAAAAGAAATGGAGACATTTCCCCCTTACGTTAGTTTCCTAGGGCTTCCACAACAAATTACCACAAACTTGGTGGCTTGAAACAACAGAAATTTATTCTTTTAGTTCTGGAGGCTAGAAGTCTGAGACCAAGGTCCTGGCTGGGCCATACTCACTTCAGAGTTTCTAGAATCCTTCTTTTTCTCTTCCTAGTTTCTGGCAGTTCCCCGGAATCCTTGGCATTCTTTGACTTGTAGCTGCATCACTCCAGTCTCTGTGTCCATCTTCACATGGCCTTCTCTGTGTCCTCTCCTCCTGTTATAAGGACACCAGTCACTGGATTTAGGGCTCACCCGAATCCAATATGACCTCATCTTAACTAATATAGAAATTACAAATCTGCAAAGTTCCTATTTCCAAATAAGGTCACATTCTGAGGCTCTGAGTGAACATGAATTTGAGGGGGGGACACTATTCAACCCACTACACACTCCGAGTAATTTTTCTGTTTTTTTTTTTTTTCTTTCTTTCTTTCTTTCTTTTTTTTGGCAAAGTGGTAAGCATTTCAAACAAATGTAGCTGATCCTACATCATGTTGTTTTCTGGCAAAAATAGTTTTATTTATAAGGACCAGATGAGCAGCCACCTAGAGGACTGTGTTAACTGCTGTGGTCGTATCAGCCCGGGATGACTCTCTTGAGTGCTTGGGTCACTTTGATGAGTGTCTTTTTTTTTTTTTTTTTTTGTGGTACGCGGGCCTCTCACTGTTGTGGCCTCTCCCGTTGCGGAGCACAGGCTCCGGACGCGCAGGCTCAGCGGCCATGGCTCACGGGCCCAGCCGCTCTGCGGCATGTGGGATCCTCCCGGACCGGGGCACGAACCCGTGTCCCCTGCATCGGCAGGCGGACTTAACCACTGCGCCACCAGGGAAGCCCTGATGAGTGTCATTTTTATTGATTGCGGACTTCCTTCATTGGAGATGGTGGTGAAAGGGAACTGTTCTATTCTCCTTCCTGTTGGCAAATCAGCTCCTTTTTGTTGTTCTTGGATCTAACTTGACAAAAGAATTTAATCTTACATGATAGCAGATACTGTGAGAGACTTTAATCAGCATTTAAACTGTCATTTTTTACATTGTAACCCAGCATGCAGAGAACCCCCTGAAGCAGTGTAACGCAAGAATCCCCAAGTAAGAAATTTAATGTAGGAGAGAGCAGCCATTCTATGGGATAGCTGCACAGCTTTAAATGCTTTCATTTCTGCTTCAGTGAATTCTTGGTGATTATGCTGCTTTTATAGAATGATAAACTAACCCGGCAGATTCTATTGTAATGGCTGTCAGATTCCAGGTACTCCTGGGAAGGATGCTGTGTTGTGAAGTCATTATTTTCACATGTAGCTCCTCTCAATTATAGCTTGCCCATTTGTAATCAATAAAAATTTGTTAATGTAACATAAAACATTTAAGGCCATAGAAATACTGTGGCCTTGCAGTGGAATGAAAAATAACCAGTGGCTTGGTCTTTGACAGCTTTTAAGTACCTGGCTTAGAAGAAAACATGAACTTCTGCCCACAAGTTGACATTTGCGAGTCAGTGTGTTAGCCATGCTTGGAGAAAACATGGTTCTTTTAACTTCTGCCACTGACGTCTGGGCCTTTGACAAGGAAAAGGAAAACTAAGATAGGAGGCTCTGTTCAACCTTCTCTTATTTTCAGTAAGCAGAGAACAGGCAGCTGTATGATTAGTTGACTTCTTACGTAACAAAGGACAAGCAAAAAATTCTTATCCCCCTCAGACTTCCCAGATGTGGCTCTGGTTTGTAGGAGTTTACTGGTAACTCTCAAATACTCTTTGCATGGCTTACTTGATGATGAGGCTTTTGTCCTGGCAGCTTTATGGTATTCATTTCCATTGCACATTTTTCCAGAGCCCTCCCTAGAAGAAATAGTCTTACCTCTTGGCTGGCTTTTTCTGGCTCCAGTTCTCATTGCAGTGGTAGCCACTGTTCCTTCTTTCCTTCTTTTTTTTGGGGGGGGCTGTGTTGGGTTTTCGTTGCTGCGTGCAGGCTTCCTCTAGTTGCGGTGAGCGGGGGCTACTCTTTGTTGCGGTGTGTGGGCTTCTCATTGTGGTGGCTTCTCTTGTTGCAGAGCACGGGCTCTCAGTGCGCAGGTTTCAGTAGTTGCAGCATGTGGGCTCAGTAGCTGTGGCACATGGGCCCTAGAGCGCATGGGCTTCAGTAGTCATGGCGCATGGGCTTAGTAGTTGTGGCTCAAGGGTTCTAGAGTGCAGGCTCAATAGCTGTGGCGCACGGGCTTAGTTGCTCCGTGGCATGTGTGATCTTCCCGGACCAGGGCTCGAATCCGTGTCCCCTGCATTGGCAGGTGGATTCTTAACAACTGAGCCACCAAGAAAATCCCACCACTGTTTCTTCTTGCCTTCTTTTAGGCCTTGCCCAATTTCCTATACTCTTGGTCTCTAAACTCTGGAGCCAGGCTGCCTCAGTGTGAATCCTTGTTCTGGCATTTGCTTAATCTCAGAAGCCGTTACAGAAATTACATGAGTTAATATTTGCAGAATACTTAGAACCCTACTTGGTTCATAATAAATACCGTATAAATCTGTTTGAAAAAGATAAACTGTGTTCTATATCTTGATTGTGGTGGTGGTTACATGACTAGACACTTGTCAAAACTCATCAGAAGTGTGCATTTAAAAGTTTTGGAAGTAAAAAAGTTTACTGTATATAAAGTATACCTCAGTAAACCTGACCTAAAATTTTTTTAAAGATAAAAAGCATATCCGTTTATTCAGTCAGCAAAGGGTTTATTAGGTGTTGCACAGTAGGATTTTAAAAACATAATTCAAAGAGGCTTGCCAGTCTAGTTGAGCTGGCCAGTTATAATGCAGGGTAAATTTGCCCATCAGTGTGAGAAGGTGACGTAAGAGGTGCTGCAAAGCAGCTTCTTAGTCATCTAGGTAGGAGACACTGTAGGGGTTTGGATTGCTTAGGGTAGTCACAAAGAGTTCACCAAAGAGGCGGAACTTGAGCTGGACCTCAGAAGATGGAGGATTTGGAAAGGTGGGCATTCAAGAAGGTGCATGGGTGCAGGTGGAAGACCCAGCGGCAGAAATGCATGTGGAGACGTCAGGCAACCATGTGAGAGCTGGTTGGATTAAAATAGACCCTCTGACTGTGGGAGGGACAGCTGTGCTTTTTGGACTAATGAGTTCTCTTCTCTTCATCCACAGAAAGGCCCCCCTTCTGGGAAAGACCGGGTGAAGAAAGGTGGATCTTACATGTGCCATAAGGTAAGTCAAGTCACTAAACTCTGTTTTGGTGTTCTACCAGCAGGTTTATGGATCCGTTGTAAACATTAGCCCCAAGATGTCTCATCCACTTCTGTTAATACATACCTATCTCCATCAACGCCAGAAAAAAAAAAAGTTTGTGCATAGGCATGGGGAAAAGTGGTGCAAGAAGCAGAGGTTGTAAATGATCTGTTGTATCTTGACCCTTTGAGAGACCTTTGTTGTCCCATGAATCAGGGTGAGCTGTATATCTGGTTTCCAGCATGTAAGTCTGGGAGCACACCCTTAATTTATTTGAGACTCCTGTAAATTTCTGGCTTGTCTGTTGAGATTAAGTTGAGAGTTATAAATGGAGGGTAGATTGTGGTAACTGGAATGGAAACATCCCAAGTGTTCTAGGTATATAGTGTGTGCTTTGTGGAATAAACGTCTCTCTCAGAGAATGATTCTTCTCTTTGGGCTATAATTTCGGTGTCAGAGTTGGTTGTTCTTGGCGAGTAGAAGTAACTCAGTGTTTCATGAGTAACCTTTTTAAGGAGTTCAGAAATCGAATACCACTCTTTCCCTTTTTTTCTTTAAATCATATATTTTTAGTGTCTCTAGCACTTCAACTTCTATGTCTATGCAAACATGGCATTTTGCAGATTGTTATTACAAGAAGTTTCCCATGGTAACTCAGTCAGTCTAGGCAGTTACAGACTTAAAACTGTAATGGCTCCAAATTAAGTTATTAATTTGATAATGGAGGCATTGTCAAACTTTGCCTTAAAATAATGTTTCTCAGACTTTCTTGTACATTAGAATCATCTGGGATCTGTAAAAGATATGGATGCCTGTTTCCTCACTCACCTCATTCTGACCTGATGTTTCTGGATTGTGACCTGGGCATCACGATTTTAAAGCTCTCAGGTGATCATAACATACATCAAAGTTTGGGAGCCACTGGCCTAAAGAGAGCCTATTTATATTATGTACATGTGTGAGTTCATAGGAGTGTGTGTCTTCTGCATTTCTTAGAATTTTTAGTCTAGTTATTTAGGTGGCCGTTCATAGAGTTGAGTTCACTTTATGCTCTACACCTACCTTTATAACAAGATGTGGACAAATTTATCTTTAAAATTCTAATTTTAATTTTAAATTAAAAGCATTGTCCTAGATTGTCCCAGTACTTTTAAGTGTTCATATACCCATCTATCTGTAGTCCCAGATTTTTTTCCTCTGATTCAAGCTGTTGCTGCAGGTGTATCTGAATCCTCTTGCTGGGGAACCAGACTTTCATGAAAAACAGGTGAATCTCTTTTTGCACAAGAGCATTTCAAAACCCTAATTACCACCAGCTATGTGTCTGACATGTGGCACTTTTCCTAATTGGGAGTCCAATTACTCTGTAAGAATGAAAGAACAGAAGATTTTTTTTTCTCACAAATAAGTGGGGAAAATGAATCCTGTAAAAAACATTTTAAGTGGGGCTTCCCTGGTGGCGCAGTGGTCGAGAATCTGCCTGCCAATTCAGAGGACACGGGTTCGAGCCCTGGTCTGGGAAGATCCCACATGCCGCGGAGCAACTGTGCCCATGAGCCACAACTACTGAGCCTGCGCGTCTGGAGCCTGTGCTCCGCAACAAGAGAGGCCGCGATAGTGAGAGGCCCGCGCACCTCAATGAAGAGTGGCCCCCGCTTGCCACAACTAGAGAAAGCCCTCGCGCAGAAACGAAGACCCAACATAGCCATAAATAAATAAATAAATAAACTTTTAAAGCATGAACACCAAAATATTCCAGTGCCACGCATATGAATGTGTCTACTTTAACATTTCATTTTTCTTGCTTATTTTAAATGTTTTAAATTTTTATAAGCTTCTTAATTTCTTTTAAAATATCTTTTAACATAATATATATTTTTAATAAATACATTTTCATGGTACAGTTGGTTTTTGTATATTTATGTTGTGTCCTGTAACCTTGTTAAACTCATCTGTATAAGTGATGTTTTTGTAGATTCTTTTTTCATATATATATCTTTATTGGAGTATAATTGCTTTACAATGTTGTGTTAGTTTCTGTTGTACAACAAAATGAATCAGCTCTAAGTATACATATATCCCCATATCTCCTCCCTCTTGAGCCTCCCTCCCATCCTCCCTATCCCACCCCTCTAGGTGGTCACAAAGCATCAAGTTGATCTCCCTGGTGTTTTTATAGATTCTGTTGTATTTTCTACATAAGTGGTTATACCATCTGTGAGTGTAGACAATTTTACCTCTTCCTTTTTAATCTGGATATCTTTTATTGCTTTTTCTTACTGTATTGTGTTGGCTAGAACCTCCAGTATATTGTTGAATAGGAGTGGTAAGAACAGACAGTCTTACCTAATTTTTGATCTTAGGGGAAAAACATTTGACTTTTCAAAATTAGCTATGATATAAGCTATAGTGTTTTCAAAGATGCCCTTTATCAGCTTGAGCAAGTCTCCTTCTAGTCCTATATTTCTGAGAATTTTTTTTAATCAGAAATGGATGTGAATTTTGCCAGATGCTTTTTCTGCAGCTATTGAGATGTTTATGTGGTTTTTCTTTTTCAGCCTGTTAATATGGTGAATTATAGTCATTGATTTTCTGTTTTCAAATGTGAAACCATCCTTGGCTTCCTGGAATACATCCACTTAGTTATGATGTATTATCCTTTGTATATATTTTGGATGCAGTTTGCTAGAATATGTTCGTGATAGGTATTGGTCTCTTGGTTTTTTGTTTTTGTTTTTTTTTTGTCTGGTTTTACTATCAGTGTATTGCTGGCTTCATAGATTGAATTGGGAAATAGTCCCTCATCTTGAATTTTTGGGGGAAGAGTTAATGTAGAATTAGCATTTTTCTTCCTTAAATGTCTGATAGAATTTCCCCAGGAAAACCATTGGGGCCGAGAATTGTAACCATATATTTAATTTAGTTAATAGCTACAGGGTTGTGCAGATTATCTGTTTGTTCTTGATTTAGCTCCGGGAGTTTGTGTCTTTCAAGGAATTTGTCCATTTCATCTGAGTTAATGAATTTATTGACATAAACTTTGCCTTTTCACTTGCTGTTTAGACCATTTACATTTAATGTGATTGTTGGTATGGCTGGGTTTAAATTTGTTGTCTTGATATTTGTTTTTCTCTTTGTCTCATCTGTTCTTTTCCTTTTGCTTTTTTTTTTTCTTAACTTCTTTTGGAGTAAGTGTTTGTTTTTATCACTTCACTGTCTCTCCTTTGGCTTATTAGCTATAACTCTTTGTTTTAAAAATTTTGTGGCTGATTTAGAGTTTATATTATACATCTTTAACTTTTCTTAGTCACCCTGAAGGATAAGTTTTAATTTAGTCAGGCTCAGAGTGATGGAGAGAGTATTCCAGAAAACAGAATAGCAGAGTGACAAAACTGAGTGGGATCCACAAGATTTTCCAGAGAGAAACGGCAGCTCTAGGATCTTTGGTCAAGTTAATTGTATATGATGTAGGTTTTTAACCTCAGCCTGGTTGTTTTGGTGTAGTCAAGAGAACAGCACAGTGTTGGCTATGAATTACTTTCAGTGCTTATTCTTTACACTAGATTAAGAGTGGCAGTTTTAACTGCCACTAAGTATATTAAGATGTAGACTCTAGAATTAGATCTGAGTTGGAGTTCTGTAACTGTTCTTTGCTAGTCTTTGCCTGTAACATTAGGCAAATTACTTAACCTTTCTAAGCCTCAGTTTTCACATTTGTAAAATGTACATCATAATTGCACCTATTGTAAGGTTCTTGTGAGGAATAAATGCAGCAAAATAAATAAGCACTTGGTACAGTGCCTAGCTCATGGTAAAGTCTCCATAAGTTAGTTGCTAACACCATCATTCTTTTTTTTTTTTTTTTTTTTTTTTT
>NC_041231.1:15837455-15839164 GCF_002837175.3 Physeter macrocephalus
AGCCCGTATCCCCTGCATCGGCAGGCGGACTCTCAACCACTGCGCCACCAGGGAAGCCCAAACACCATCATTCTTAATCATCATCTTTATTATAATAAGATTGTTTTCCCCCATTTTCTCTTTTGAATAAAAACCAACTAATGAACTGCTAACTAGATAGGCAGAATCCTGGAAATGATTATTATAGCACAGGTAAAAATCAGTAAAAGAAAGAAAATCAATAAAAAGATAAAAGAATAATGTAATTCATTTTGAAAAAAAAAAAATCACCTTGCTTAGAAGGTGACTTACTTTTGATCGTGGCCCAGGGCCAGTTTGCATGACTAAAGTAAGCTCTGATTATTATTTTTGACTTTTTGAAAGTCCATCCTAAGTATTGCTTCAGTAAGGAGACGAGGCACAGAAAGAACAACTGTGAGTCAACATGGTGTTAAGAGCACAGATTCTGGAATGGGACTGAAAAGACTGTAATCCTGGATTCACAGTTACAAACCACGTGACCTTAGGCACACTATTACCGTACCTGTGCTTCGGTTTTTTCCTTGTGTATACGATGCACACGCTAATAATACCTACCTCAGGATTATTGAGAGGGTTAAGTCACTTAATACATGTGAAGTTCTTAGAACAGTTCACATAGTAAGTACTCAGGAAATACTAGTCTTTCTTGAAGTTGTTAGATTAATCTCTGTGGGATCTTTAGCCCAACCTACAACATTGACGAAGTCCTCACTCCCCTACCCCCTCAACCCCACCATTTTACACCAAGATTAGTAGCAAAAGGAGTTGTCCAAGTGTCAGTGGCAAGAGCAATGGATGGGAAATTGAGAGACCTGAGTTCTGCTGTGTCATTTTTCTATAATCATTTTGTTCATAATGAGCTACAATTACCTTAAAACTGTTATTTATCCCTAGAAGTCTTCCTCTCATAAAAACCATATTGCCGTCCCACTTGACTTCAGAGCCCCAAGGCTGGTAAGCAATTATCGTAAATAAATTGTTCTTGAATCCAGGATCGTTTTCTTAGTGCAGATATCGAGGTCAGTTTCACAAAGTCATTAGCCATTTTGATGAAATGGGGCTAAAATAGGTCCTCACTACTACCTCTGTTCTTAATTAATAAAATGACCCATATTTCAACCACTCAAAGACCTAACATCATTAATAACCACTTTTGGTGCTAAAAGTAGAGTTGGAAAAAAAGAAAGAGCAATGAGGACATATAAAATCAGGCCATTTTCCTCTTTAATTATGTATTTCATTAGTTGCCCATTACTGGAATTTAAAATGAACTACTTATTAATAAATGTTTGCTGAGTGAATGAGTGCATTTGCAGTGGAATGATAATGTGAATTGACTGTTTTCTCATGTGATGGTCCTGACCTTTCAACACTAACTTGTAGTGAGACTTGCTTTTCAGGGTTTAGTTCTTCATCATTTAGGTTAATGGAAGATTTTAGGTACTGCTATGATCCAGAAAAGGACTAGCTCTTTTTGATGTCACTGATTTTGAGCTTTTTTGTTATGTAAGCAAAACATTTTCATTGCATAAAAATTAGAAAATAGGGGCTTCCCTGGTGGCACAGTGGTTGAGAGTCCGCCTGCCGATGCAGGGGACATGGGTTCGTGCCCCGGTCCAGGAAGATCCCACACGCCGCGGAGCGGCTGGGCCCGTGAGCCATGGCCGCTGAGCCTGCGCGTCCGGAGC
>NC_041231.1:15839549-15865107 GCF_002837175.3 Physeter macrocephalus
GCCATGGCCGCTGAGCCTGCGCGTCCGGAGCCTGTGCTCCGCAACGGGAGAGGCCACAAAAGTGAGAAGTCCGCGTACCGCAAAAAAAAAAAAGAAAATTAGAAAGTAAATAATAAACATAAAAATGAAAAAAATCGTTCACCCTGCTTTCTGAAGAAAACTATTAATAGTATTCTGCCAAACTTTTTGGTGCACTTTTATTTTTTCTTCCCAAAATGGAATTATGCTGTATGTACCAGGGCCTTCAAATATGACTATGGTCAATAATCTCTTATAAATCATGGATCTCTTTTCTGATAACAGTGTTCCAGGCAGGCACAATTCGTCACAGTTGCTACAGCCTGCATTTTGTGGCATATGAAAACCAAATTTTAAAACAGTTTGTTATATAATTTGAGAGATAAGTTGCATGTTGAACTATGCCATCCGACAAAGACCTCAGTCCTATGCCTTGTCACCAGAGATACCCCTTCACCTTTTCCATTTATATAACAAATAATTTTCCTATTTTTGTAGCAAATGCGTAACCATATTCAGATGCTGGCAAGGAATCATCTTCCCAACACAAGATCACTAAGACCTGCAGAGAAGCTGCTTTTGTTTTAGTAAGGAAGCAGGTTAACCCAAGGAGGTCAGATAAGACAGGCAAAGTGAGTTCCTTTAATTAAGTGTTGTATTCATTATAAAGTAACAGTTACAATAATCTCCACATGTCTACTGCTTTACTTTTTCATGTAAAGATAAGATGCAGGGGCTTCCCTGGTGGCGCAGTGGTTGAGAGTCCGCCTGCTGAGGCAGGGGAGATAGGTTCGTGCCCCGGTCCAGGAAGATCCCACACTCCATGGAGCGGCTGGGCCCGTGAGCCATGGCCGCTGAGCCTGCGCGTCCGGAGCCTGTGCTCCGCAACGGGAGAGGCCACAACAGTGAGAGGCCCGCGTACCGCAAAAAAAAAAAAAAAAAGTTAAGATGCAGCATTTTGACATTATAACATGAATAGCCCCATTTTATCAGAAGAGGGAGCAGATTCAGAAAGGCTTTGCCTAACGTTAAATAGCTAATGAGTCTTGGATTTTGCCTTTTCAGGTGAGTAAATTACCAAAATGTTTGTCACAATTTCCACCTGTGTCAAGCCCAACCTCTTTCTGCCCAGAAGACCACCTTTAATGTGACTCCATCCTATTTATCCACCCACGTTTCCTGCTTTTTATCATTTATCCTCTCTGTACCACTCATTGCTTTTGCCTGGAATTCTCATTCTCTAAATCTTTCGGCATCTCAGCTCTCGCAGCGCCTCATCAGAGGAGCCTTCCCAGGCCACCTTATCTAAGTAGCACCTTGTCACCGAGTCCTCTCTCCCTATGTGACTTCCTTCCAAGCTGACCACTGCCAGAAGCAGTCATGAATTTATCCGTTTATTTATTGTCTGACTACTTAACTCCTTGTTGAATGTAAGCTTCCCGATAATGGGTACATTATTTTGTTCCGCATTGCTTCCCTCGTGCCCAGAACAGCATCTAGCATGTTGTAAACTCTCAAATATTTAATGAATAAATAAACCATGCTCTGACACTCTCAGGCTGTGGCCTTGCTATCCTCTTCACTTGCCTGAATTTTTCCATTTTCATGCCTCTGATGCCATTGTTTTCTCCACTTAACATACCTTCTTTCCTCGTTTCTAAGTCCTATAAATCAGTGCTACTCAGTTTGTGGTCCATGGGCCCATAGCATTAGCAGCACCTGTAAGCTGGTTAGAAATGCAGATTCTTGGACCACACACCAGACTTACCGAATCAGGATCTCTGGGTTTGTGGCCTAGGAATAGGTATTTACATGAGCTCTCCAGGCTATTCTTCTGTATACTCAAGTCGGAAGACCACTGCCATAATCACGTAAATCCAGCTCTGGCCAAGTTCTGCCTTCAAAAGTCTTTCCTAAAAAATTAGACATTTAGTGACCATTTCCTCCCCTGAATTAATAGTAGTCTCAGAATCTTTTAATCCTAGCTCGTTTTGTAGCTTTTTGATGTGTAATCATTGTTTCCTCAACCAGCCTGTGATGTCCAGCGGGACAGTGTGCACAGGAGGCGATCAGGAAACGCTTGATTGTTTTTTGTCATGTGTGGTCCAGTTATGGAACAAGAATGTCCCTGTCTGACTGCCTGCCCCCCTGCCCCGAACTCGATTCTTGTTCCAGTGTGGAATTCACTACACACATGGAGAGCATGGGGCCCTGCATTATCCACAGGAACTTGATTCTAGAAATACCAAAGCACTTTGCTTCACAGCAGCCCAGTGAGTAGGCCCTACATGGAACAAAGCTTCTGCTGTGTCTTCCTGCATGGTCACCTCTAGTCATTTTAGAGCTTCCATTGCATCCCAATCACAGGTAGTAGCAGATGCCGTCACTTCTTTCATTATTTCAGGCATATTTTTAAATTTATTTTCCCTCTGCCTGCCTGAATATTGGTAATAGTGTTACATTCTTCACTGGCCACAGGGAAAATGAGAAAATTGGTTGCTATTGTTTTGCTATCTATAAAAGACAGAGCACCATGTCTTTTTTTTTTTTTTTATGGTGGAAGTGCTCCAGGGAATTCCTCTGTCAGCTCTAGAGATAATTTTTATGAAGATTAGAAACATTCAACTTTTGCGAGAGAAAGGAGAATAATAAGAATTAAGGAAAAAACAAAAAACCTCTTTCATGCTGACCTGTTTTGCCCCTCCACAAATTCTCTCTCCTTTATGAGTTCCAAAGTTACTCTACCTGATTCTTTGTGCAGTTTCTTTAACCAGCGGCAGGGACTTGAGTTTCCCAGGGCCCACTCAGAGTTGATGTTCTTGGTACACAGGGTAACTAGTTTATTTTCATTCTCTGTTATTTTTGATCGAAGAATAATCTTAGGACATAAGAGTTCCATGCATGGTTATTTTTGGAATGTGGAAGCTTTTGAAGTGTTTGAATCAAGTCATCTGTGGTTATTCACTGAATATCTAGTAGGTGACCAGGGATATGTGTTAGGCTTTCTTATTTGTGGAAGTACATGTGTACACGCAGGGGGCTATAACAGGGGTGGACAGAATCATGAGTTGTGATGCCTTTCCATCTACGAGTATCGACTCTTGCTAGGCAGGCAGGCACACCACAGTTAGACCTGGGTTCGAATTCTACTTCTTTTAACAACTGTGTCATCTAGGGTAACTCATTTAATTCCTCTGGCCATTATGATCAAATCAAATAAGTGATGAAGGCACCTAGCACCATGCTTGGAGAGCTTGATGTCTGTGTGTTTGTGCATATGTATATACCATACTCTGCTCTTATAAAATAAAACAATACCAAACAAGTCCCCCGCACAAAGATGCATAGCTTTATGAATTACTATGATTTAAACTCCAAAAGCAATGTATTAAGAAAAAATGTCTTCCACAGCCTTTCCTACTCTTGATGTTCCTGGGCTTGCTGTTCAATTTTTGCCAACCTGCTGGATAGTAAATAATATCTTAATGTTGCTCTTAATTAATATTTTCTCAATTGCCATTTAGCTTTATTACTTGGTTTCTTGTCAAATGCTATTCTAAATGTACAAATAACTTTTTAAATTATGAAACTAATACATAGTTATCGGAAATTTGAAACTCCACTGCCTGAGGATAACTACTGTTCGGATTGTGGTGCATTTTGAATCTTCCAGTCTGCTTTTCTTTGGCATACGTGATTATCTAGATGGAGATCATAGCACATATACAGTTTTGTATTCAGACTTTTTCATTTAAGATTGTATCCTGAGAAATTCCTGTGTCATTAAATGTTACATGAAAACATGCCTTTTAATGGCTGCTTACTAGTCTAAATTATGGATGCGCCATAACTTACGTAACCATTGGTTGTTACATTTTTTTTAACTGTTCTAAGTAATGCTGACACCAACATCTTTGTACTATATCTAGTCATGTTTATAACATAACGCTGGATAATGTGGTGAGCTCTGAATGTGCTACCCTTTTCAGAAACATAGCTGCTAAATGTGCAGGAGGCGGGTGCCTGTAGGGCAGGCACTGTGTGCAGATAGGCATAACTCTCTACAGTTGGTACTTGGGCACAACATCAGTCTGACAGTTGAGAGCCTTCAGCCCGGAGGCCAAGAGCACTCATGTGTCTGCTTCTCTCTGCAAAGTCCTACTGCTACAGGTATCGCTGTGCTGCTCGAAGCCAGAACACACCTGACAGCTCCGCGTCGAATCTGGGATTCCGCTGTGCAGCCGACCACCTGCCCACCACAGGCTAAGAGCCACGAAGAGCCTTCCTGAATTGGAGAGGAAGTCGTGTCTAACCTGCACACGGCTTCCCTCAGAAGGCTGAACAACCTCGTGTGAAGAATTCCCACCCCGAGGTGGGTCGCATACCTGCCCAGCGGCCAAAGGAACCGTGTGGCAAGACCAAATAGCTGACCTGCCTCAGCAAGTGCGCTTTATTGTGTGGTGTATTTCATGTTTTACTTTTGAGAGTCTTTTAAAGAGGACGGCGGTGGAGGGCACCCCGAGCGAGGCCTCAGGAGGTCTGCGTTCTACCCAGGCTCTGCCCCTGGCGTTAGACCCCAGGTTCCCACACTTGACCTTCCTGGGCTTCAGTGACCTCATCTGTCCAGTGAGGGGATGTACAACATGATCTCTGAGGCTGTCTCCCAACTCTCAAATGTCTGAATATATCAGATCCTATTGTGATTTCGTAGTGAGAGGTGATGGCAGGTTATTTTTTAGCTGTTTTTTCCCATGTGTGAACCTTGGGTAATACTAATCATGTAAAATAATTGTTCTCTTATATATTATTTTCAGAAAAGAATGGGGGGGGTGGCGGTGATGGGTCTTTATATTCATACTGCACTTTGTTTTTTCAAGGAAATCAGTGTCTTTTACGTTGTTATAATGAATCCCACTTGGGCCAGTGATGGTGCGCTCAAGTTCAGCAATCTGAACACGCAGGGATGTCTGTGAGGTGACTTTACTGTGCTTTATATTTTAACATTAAGTGCCTTTGGTTCAGGGGGGCAGTTATAAGCCCTATTTCCCCCTCTTCCCAAAGCCTTTGGTGAATGTGAAATGTTTGCTACATGGAGAAACCTGTTTAATTCTAAATGTAGGAGAAAAAAAACAAGAACCTTGAATTAACTGTATTCAGGGTATCCAGTATTTTGTAATAGGGAAGTAGGAAATCTTGTTGACTGTGGAGTGTCAGATGCTTCAGATCATGCACTGTGTCGAATAAAGTGGTATCTGCTAAATCAGGCTTCACTCTCATTGTTTCCTTTTCTCTTTCCCTCTATTATGTTTTCTTTTAAAGAAATGACTTTGTGATATGTATGTGTTTTGTTTGGTAGAAAACTTTCTTGTTTAGCTACTTGATAACTTGGATATTTGAGCAGTTTGTGGGAGTTTTTATTCCAAAAAGCAAGGCTGTTCTGCCAGGACCCTAATTATGACCGTGCTTCTTCGTGCCTCAGTAGATGAGACAAGGTCAAGGGCGGTGCCTGCATCCTGTGAAACCCAACAGCTGCTTCACATGCCAGGAAAGCACCTTGACTTAAGAGTGATGGCTTCCAACCAGAGGTCCCTATCATCAGGATCCCAGCCTGATTCCCCAGTCCTTGAAGACCCCACATTTGTTTCTAGCATGTCATTTGAAAGGAGAGGCTTGTCTTTGTGTTGGTTGTTCAAAAACTAAGTCACATAATATTCTTAAGTGTTCAGCCAACTCTTTTTTTTTTTTTTTTTTTTTTTTTTTTTGCGTCACGCGGGCCTCTCACTGTCGTGGCCCTTCCCGCTGTGGAGCACAGGCTCCGGACGCGCAGGCTCAGCGGCCATGGCTCACGGGCCCAGCCGCTCCGTGGCATGTGGGGTTCTCCCGGACCGGGGCACGAACTCGTGTCCCCCGCATTGGCAGGCGGACTCCCAACCACTGCGCCACCAGGGAAGCCCATCAGCCAACTCTTGATTGCTACTTTTGCACCTAGCCTCCTAATGTTAAAACATTTATCCTGAGAAACAGTTGTGTTGCTGGGGTGTTTGGCCACATTTGTTGGTCTGTCACTTTGTGGATATAAAATGTTTCTTTACACGCTTTCATCAGTTGATGATTAATTTGGGCAAAACAAACAAAAAAAAGCATTTGCTTCATTGAAAAGGCTAATGGAGGAAATAAGGTATTTCATTCTTAAAGTCACCACTACTCAAGCACAGTTTTTGTTTCTACTTGTTACCTCCCACTTACTTACATTTTTCACATGGTTGTACTTTTAGTGTGTGTATTTTGGATTCTTTTCTTGGTAATTAATGTTATATAGCATAAATATTTTGGGGTGTGTTTTGGCTTAGTCTTTAGAATTGCATTTTTAGCAGCAGCATAATGTTAGAAAGCATTTAAAGTGAAATCCTAACAAGCCCTTCATTTAAGAACCACATTTCTAGGTTACTGACTACAGAGCGTGCCAGACTACGGACAGCTGTGGCCACTGCGCTTTATGAAATTGTGTGTTGACTTACGAACAGACCGACAGGATCGTAGTATATGAACTGCAGCTTTGATGCCGTATACGCATTTCTGAAAAACCTCACCTTCTGCAAAATCACGTGTAAAAAACAGGGAGCATAAGGAGAAATAGAGGTAGGGGCAGACCACTCACATGTTAAGGAACTTTTCCAGTAGAGCGCTAACAAAAATAATACCTATCCTAGTAAAATCAGTAGCTCAGTTAAATCTGCAGTGGCAGCATCACAGCCAGTCAGTCCTTTGCAGCCTTAAGCCTGGGGACTCCTCTGTTTTTCTTCTCTAAGATGCAAGTTTTTAATGGCATTTGCTTTTAATGGAGACCACTTCCATCAAAAGTAAAGATCTGATTGGGGTTTAGACTTACGCGTCAGTGTTTTTAAGGTTAGGGGGGCAATGTTTTTGTAGTATCTTTATTTGAACTCGCAGATTTTCAGAGAGTTTGTTTAACATAGAGCAAATTTTAGCAATTTTGAAGCCACTAAATAAACCACTACTTGTACTTCCATAGGGTTAAAAAAAGTTTTTTGGAGGTCTTCATATATCGCTAAAGTTTTCTATTAACTTTCAAGAAAGTTTACCCGTGATGGTTTCAAAACACATTTCAAATAACATACACCCCAACATGACTTTCACATTCGACCATCTTCCAATCTCTGTTTACACATCACTTATGAGCTATTTCTGCATTAAAGAAATAGTCATCGTAACAGAACAGACTACGTGGCTGATGTGCCAGTACCAGTATGGGAAAGTCTGTGTTTTGTTTGTTTGTTTTGTTTGTTTTTTCAGGAACTCATATATTGGGTGTGTGCTTCTAATTCATTTTTGTCCCATTGAAGAGTAGAGGAAATTTAAGGTTTGTTCTCAAAATCTGCTTTGGTCCTGAATCTTGGGCAATCTTAATATATATTCAGGGGTGTACATGAGGTTCTGAGTAGGGAGCAAGTCATCTTTTTTTTTTTTTAAGCCTGTAAACATGAGTAGAAGGGGGTAGGTGATGGGGAGTGATGGTTGTGTTGATCAAGAGTGACCTTTCCTTCTTAGAAAACATCAGAATACTTAGAGGCATCAGACTTTGCATGGTTCAACCTACAGCTTAAAATGAAATACAGATCTCCACCAATGCAGACTTTTTTTTCTTTTTTTAACTCTTCCCTCCCCACTTCTTTTTTTTTTTTTTTACAGAGCATCTCTGTTGTCCACAGAAAGGAAAAAAAGAAATCGAAGATGCTGTTTATTTTAGTAAGTGTTGGTTTGCGCTGGGGCGTGGTGGGGTAGTGGCTCCAAACTAATATGTTGGTAAATTCTGTTTTCCTTGGACCGTCTTTACTAAGAATTCTGTTGTTGACATAAAATAAGGCAAAGGGCCTTTCATCCATGAAAATCTCAGAATCCTCTTGCTAATCACCTTTTCAAAACAGATCATGTTTTCAAGCTACACATAAGAGTTGTTCTATGTGGTAAAATCCATAGTTGACCTAGTGAAAGGAGTATTTTGAGGGAAAAAAAACGTGGAAATATGATGTTTTCTCTTCTGAGACTTCAGGAATTTCATATAGCGGACTAGTGTAGGATTTATTTTTCCTTTATAAAATATTTGCTATGCATTTCTTCACCCTTCATTCCAACAGATATCGAAACTAACCTTACCATTGGCAATATTTATCACCAGGGAGTTAACCTGCAGGCTGGCTTTTAGGAGGAGCACTGGAGGTGCAGAGCCTGGCTATTGTGGGAACGGGGGCCAGGCAAGAAGCAGGCTGACTGATGCCCATTCTAAGGGCGCCGTCACTTCTCTGCCCTCCCTTGGCCGCCATGCAGAAATGTGAGCCCAGACTTTTCTCGATTGTCCAATTTCTGGGAGTACGTACCTGGCTCTTTGCATTTTCCTGTGAAGTCTTCTGAGTCTTTAATGTTGGCAACCAATTCAGATTAAAAAAAAACACTGTGAGGACCTAATAAATTGCTTCTGTAGCCAGATTCAGCCTGTGGGGTGCTGTTTTTCAACCGAGATTATGAAAAGTTGATTCATTTCATGGAGCACGAAATCTCATGTATTTCTTTCTGAAAAAGGACTGATCAAGTAAGTAATGTACCAGTTAGAAATGTCCGAGTTTGAGAAAGGGCAGTGGCTTGCCCAAGGCCATCATCTTGCCTAGAAATGCCGTAGGGAACACCTTTTCTCCATCCCCACCCCATCCCACCTAAAATCATTTAATAGCCATAGGCAATCTCAGCAGTGCTATCAACAGTTCATTTTCATTAACTTTGGCACTTATTATTAAGTTTGCAGACGAATATCAGAGAATAGCAGAAATGTCAGTTTCTTAACTGTTGGTTTCATTTATTAAAATTTAATTGTCTGTAATACGAACTACCCCAGAGTAGGCATTGTTTTTATAGGTTTTGCCAGAATCAGCCATGCTGTTAGTGAAAGCTGGCCTTTGTTGTTTCAAATGCTTAAAACACCGTGGAAATTATTAACGACAAGAGCCTCAGTTGGAGCCCTGGCAGCAGGCCAGAACTCCTTCCTTCCTCTGACTCTTGTGTTTAGACTATTAAAGCGGGAGTTTAATTTTATGATTAAGAAAAATCATTACAGATAATATTCAGGTAGGCTGTTAAATGAGATACACTCTTTTCTGAAATTTGCCCTATTTAGGATTGGAAAGTTGAAGGGATTAGCACCAAGGGGGTGGAATTTTTCAGCTTCAGATCAGATTCTAATCTGCCTCCAAATGGTAATTGACTCCACAGCCATCATTATGAGAAGGCTGGTTGGGCCTTTGCAAGTAGTCATCGTTGTCAGGCAAAAAAGACACTTCCGTTGCAGGGTAACTGAAGGCCGGGTAGGATTCTCTCCCATTGCTGGGCCTGGGCCATGTTTGACAAGCTCCTTGTTTTCTTTGCTGAGGAAATGGAAGACCAATCAGACCAACCCTTTTCCAACATGTCAGTTTGGCACCTCGACGGGGTAAGGTTAGAAGCTCTGAATCAACACTTAGCAGGAAAGTGAAACCAGCTGACTGTTAATCAGGAAAACAGAGGTAAGCCCTTCCTTGTCAGGTGGTGCTGATAAAAGGTTCACCTGCATTTAGTTTGGTGCCTGTTAAGAAGGGCCCTTTGTGGTTGCTTTTCTGAAGCCCACAATTTTTCTCTGCTCCAGACACTAGCCAAATGAAATTTTATTTATTTTCTTTTAAATGACATGGAAGGATGCCCTTTTTAATTTCTTCCTTTATCTTCTTTAAAAGGCAGTTTATCATGGTGTGAAGAGAACACCAGAATGAGATTATCTGGGATTGTTTCCCTGCCTCTCCACCTACTTACCTTGTGACCTTTAGGCAGGTAATGTCCTCTCAGGTAAAATGGGGATAATAATAGTACCTACCTCTTGAGGTTGTGGGGAGATGTGAAATAATGCAAAAATAAAGCGTTTAGCACAAATTACTTGGGTAAGTGCTTGCTAGGTACTTGTTTCTACTATGAGTATGATTTTTAAGATCAAAGGAGCTGGAAGGTACTACCAGACAGCCCTGGTCGGTCATGAGGTTCAGCTTAGAACAGAGAGCAAAGTGGGCCAAGAGGCAGAAAACAAAGAGGCTGAATTTAAAAGCATAACTTGATCTCTATCTCAAATATAAAAAAAGAAGCTGGCGTGATTGACCCCCAAATCTCTGTTAATACTTGAATTTGAAAATGTTCTGATACTTTATGGTCCATCTGTTCCCCAAATTTTGGCTGCGCCGGTGCAGCTTGTAGGATTTTAGTTCCCCAACCAAAGATCAAACCCGGGCCCTCGGCAGTGAGAGCACAGAGTCCTAACCACTGGACCACCAGGGAATTCCCCCCATCAAAGTTCTCTTTAAAGGAGAAAATTACATCTAACTATTGCTACATAGATTGTATAATTCTGAAGCTTTTCCTCCTCAATCTACCTCACAAAGAACCTCTGGCAGGTTTAATACCAATGAAAATGTCATTCATGGGCATAACAATAGTTAAATAAAACAAAAGGGAAGGCAGTCTGTTGTCTCATAATATGCTAGTCAGCCTGTTAAGGTTTTCTGTGGTGTTTTCAATGTTAATTTGCATGCCAGCTATTTTAGAGAATAGTTGTTTAGGTAATTCTGGGAAGTCATTTAAATTATTTCTTCTTACTTAATTCTTCTCTGAGATTTTTGGTCCAGGATCTAGAGTCTAACTTCCTAAATTACCACATTTAAAACTCAAAACAACATCCAAAGGAGAACAGTTGAGGGTTTGGCAATGCTCATAGGGATTGGTGCAATGGGTTTTGAGAACAGCAACTCTCAAAGTGTGGTCTGTGGACCCCATTCAGGGGGTTGGGTCAAAATTATCTTCATAAGAATATTAAGATGTGATTTGCCTTTTTTAGTCTCATTATGTCATGAGTGTATATGGTGGGATTTTCCAGAGACTACATGATAGGTAGCCTGATGGCTCATAGAATATGAGCTTGTATATTTTTATGTTTTAAAATGTTTCCAGTCTTAATTTTTAATATGCCAGATGTTAGCTCTAACCCACGTTACAAAAGCTCCTCGGGGTCTTCAGTAAGATGTAGGCATGTAAAGGGGTCCTGAGAGCAAAAAGCTTGAGGGCTGCTGATCTAGAAGAAAAGCAAGGTCTCGTGGTGACCAAGTCTGTCTTGGGAATAATGACCAGCCCTTCTCCAGCTCTTCCAAAGACAGTCAAGAAGAATTGAGTTTAAATGACCAAGGGAGAAAGTAAAATTATCTGCTAAGAGGTGCTTCCTTCCTATTCGTTTCTGGAGACCTATTAAATGCAGAGGGGAATTTCCTTCCCTGGCTCTAAGAAGACCCGCCAATGAGTTAGCTGAAATGGTCACGTGGAAGGGTCAGAAAGAGGAAGCTCTGGGGAGCAGTGCAGGCATGTGGCCCCGCCATGGGTTGTCACATTTTCTCAGAGATGGTGATAATGGAGTTGGGTCCTCTGAGAGACAATTCTGTGAGGGGAGCGCCCTAAGCAATCCTGTAATTGGAGTCACTCTGATATACAAGGACTCCCCAGGAGGGCTTTGGAATATCAGGTGCACACAGTGTAAGTTCCCGCACTGTTGCAGCCTCTGCTGGAGGCGATGTGGTAGTGGGACCCCTGCATTGTCAACCATCTGCCCCCTCAGATGGTGGTTGTATCATAAAGCGAGCGAGGAGGGTCAAAGTGTTACTTTCATGAAACAGCTCACTTTCTCCTGGTGGAATTCATCTTCATTGTGCTGTAAATTTTGACTGTTTTACCTTCCTCTTGCCTGGTTTATCTTGCAGTCACAGTTTTAGGTGCTCCTTAGCCAGGCACTACGCTGAATGCTTTACGTACATGTTCTAATTTAATCTGCAGGCGATCTCGGGAGGAAACGGTTATTTTTGGTTAGTGTTCCCACTGTGCGCTTAGGAAACTAGGACTCGGTGTTTACAAGGCGTCCAGGTGACACGGCTGAATGAGGCCGAATCGGGACTCACACCATTTTTGTGACTTCTCTTCTCTCTGCTGCATCACTAGATCCACATTTTTATTTTGAGTTTGGTGTGGGGAGGGGTGGATTGAAGAGGGGAGATTACTGAGGCGAAAGGGAGCCGGAAGGAGAAAAAAGGCAAAGAGCGCGGAGATGGAATGGATTAGTGGTTAAGAACATGGACCCTGGAGCCAGCCTGTCTTGGTTTAAATTCTTACCCTTCCGCTTGCTAGATGTGTGACTTCGGGCAAGTTACTTAACCGATTTTTTTTTCAGATTTTGAAAATTAAATTTTACTTTCAGAAAAGGTAGAATCAAGGCAGGAGTGTTAAAATTGTCAGTATAGTGTGATCTGTGTGCAAATTTTTGACCTGCTATACATCCCTTCCGTGTCATTCTCAATATGGCAATGAGACATCCAAGGTTAGGACCACACATTTTCAAAAGGCGTGTTTTCATCACAACCTTTTCTTTCCCAGAATGTGCCGCTTCTTTTTACAAAACGATCATGTTTCCGTAAAGAGGCGGGTTTTTTTTTTTTTTTTTTTTTTTAGGGGGGAGGTGGGAGAAAGCTGGGTATGTGGGAAACATTCACCTGCTAGAAATAATGAAGATCAAAAGGTGCATTATCAGCTCATTCATACCAGGCTCAAATTCATGAAAAAAGTTACAGCTGATAAGACGACTGAGATCGTGTGTGAAGAGTGAAAGAAGTGTCCTGCACCATGCTTGTTAAATAGCGCTCTGAAAAAGCATACGGGAGGACTTCCTTCATAAACGTAAATCCCCCGGTCTTTGTGAAACTGGGCTAAAGTCTCTTCGTTGCTTCCCCTAACTCTGCTGAGGGACTGAAAACTGGGCATTGTTTCTTAAGATGTGGTTTCAGGGCAGCTTCCAACTCAGCATTTTCCTCTGTTCCAGAACATTGTAAATAGTTTGGTGGAGAGGGAAAAAAACCTCATTAATGTGAGAATCACATTCACATTTGCAATTTTATATTTATTAACAAAATCTTTTGCTCCAGAATATATTAGGCAAGCCAAAGGATGAACCACGTTGATTACTGCTTCTGGGCTGTTAGCTTTGGACAGTCTCTTTTTGAGGCAGCCCTTGTATTGATACCCCCATCCCTGGCAACTGGAAGTGGTTTTACGTGTAATGTTCCCCCTCTAGTGGCCAGATAGGTTTTGATTTTTGCACAAATGATCTCTAGAGTTGGAGAACCTTTCGTTTAGGGGTACTGTGGATTTGGGAAAGCCAGGGGGAGAGGATAAAGAAGAGTGTGCAAATCTTTATTCCATAGGAGAAAATTGTTCTGAAGTTTTTCTCCCGTCCAGTCCCTAGATTTTTAAAGAGCTGATGGAGATGGAGACTGACCTGCGGAAGGGAGGAGATCTCTCATCTTTTCACTCTGATTGTTTTCTGAATTTCTACTGCCTTTATTAAGAATTATCTTATTGGGACTTCCCCGGTGGCGCAGTGGTTAGGAGTCCTCCTGCCAATGCCGGGGACACGGGTTCAGGCCCTGGTCTGGGAAGATCCCACATGCTGCAGAGCAACTAAGCCCGTGCACCACAACTACTGAGGAGCCTGTGCTCTAGAGCCCACGAGCCACAACTACTGAGCCCTGTGCCACAACTAGTGAAGCCCACGAGCCTAGAGCCCATGGTTTGCAACAAGAGAAACCACCACAATGAGAAGCCCATGCACCGCAACGAAGAGTAGCCCCTGCTCGCCACAACTAGAGAAAGCCCGCGCGCGGCAACGAAGACCCAATGCATCCAAAAATTAATTAAGTAATTTTTTAAAAAGTATCTTATTAATAACTCTCCATCAAGTTTCATTAGAAAAATCTTTATTATTTTTTAATTATAAGAGCAATAAAATGCATAGGGTAAAACTAGAAACTCTAAAAAAATATTCAGAGTGTCCTTCATTCTGTGAGTTCTGGTCTTCTCCCAAATCTGTGCCAGCAGGTAACTACTATCAACAGTACGTGTACCTTTCCAGGCTTTCTTCTATGCATTTACAAACACGTATTGTACATGTGTCTATTGGTATATATTGAATACAGATGACTTATCAAAATATACATAGATGCACACAGAAATCACACACAATGTATTCAACTTATATTTGGTTTTCATGAAACAAAATCGAGTCATACTACAAATACTATTCGTTTAATATATTTTGTACACTCCATGAAAGTAATATATAGGTCTAGCTCTTTTTAAATAGCTGAATTAATGACATTCATTTATTTAAGCATTCCCTTATTTATGAATATTTGGGTTATTTTCAATTTTAACTGTTAAAAAATGTTCCAATAAACCTACCTGTACCTACTTGTATCTCTGCCGGTTTGTGCAGATATTTTCTGTAGGACAAGTTTCTGGGAGTCTAACTCCTGTATCAGAGCTTATGGTTATTTTAAATTGTGATGGATATTGACAGCCCTCCTTTTTTTGGCTGTACCAATTTACGTTCCCACACACAGTGAATCTGCAGCTTTTAAACGCTATTTTTTCATCCTAAAACGAATCTGAGAACAACCAAGGTAGCTCAGTGTAGGAAAATTCTTCTGTAGGATTCAGGAATAGTTGTCAGGGGGGGATGAATGAAATCAAACTGAGGTCTTCATCTGGCCTCAGTACTGGAGCATTCCCTGCTCTCTGTGGCTGAAATACAACCCTGGGGTATGCTAATCGGTCCAGTTTTGATGGCAGATGACTCCAGTCTGCAAAAGTGATTCACTGTTAATGGAATCAGTCTTGAGGAGTAAATTGTTTCCACTCCCCACCCCTGCCCACAGTCCACAGTGACCTCTTTACTGCCTGTAATTTCCATGTTATTTTTCTCCTTGCGGTCTGGCGATCTGGAGCTCATCTCTGAGTTAATAATTCTGAACTTTCCTATGTATGGCTGGGTGCCCTTGAAAGTTAAAAAATCATAGTCTGAAGGTCAGAAACTGCATGCTATCTAGCCTCATCAGCTCCCTCATCCCCATCTCTCTACTCCATCTGATGTCTTCAGAGCTGGTCCCTCTGCCACGCCTGCCTTGTGTTAGAAGTACCCGGGGGGGTTGTCACAAATGCACTTTCCTGAGCCCCCTCCCCCCCCCCCCCCCCCCCGCCGAGAAGACTGAGTGAATAGGGCTCAAATGAGGCCTGGGATTACATACTTCTCAAAATCCCCATTCTTGCCTCCTGGGCCTCTTACCCCTTGGGAGCTTTAGTTGCATTATCTGTAAAATGAGGCCTTGAAGTATATCAAACTCTCCTGTAGGGGAAAGGATGAGAGGAGAGTTGTCAGGAAAATTCTGCCTGAAGACTTTCAATTAGGAGAATTGCTCGGGTGAGTCACTAGTGTGTCCATTTTGGTGGAAACGTTGGCCAGCAGATGGTGCTTCTGCTTTAGGCTCTATTTCTTGGCTCCTTTCTGGAATGACATAAAACCAGATGCAAGGAAGGCAAGACTGAAAAAAATGTATGTGCCTCTCTTGGCATAGACCTGTGGTAGATCCCTCATTTCACAATCTTTAAGGACTCTTCACTCTGGAATTCTGTGACTGGGGTCCCTGGTGAAGTAAACCCAAAAGTGAAGCCAGCGACAGAAAACTAAGCAGTAGCTTTTGCTTTATAGAACCTTTGAAAAACAATAACAACAGAAGGCTTTCCTTGGTACCAAAGGACCGAAATGATAGCTGGTATGTTGTGTATAAATGTTTATAAATGTAAAAAGAGCTAAATAACCTGAGTTTTTGACATTTGCTGGCATTGAGGACCTAACGTCAGCCTGATAGCAGCTTCACGATGGTGTGTGGCTTTTTGGTTACCCTTGGCACATGCTTTCTCTGTTGGGACCTGTGGGTTTTGCAATATGAACTTGGAGCTTTGGAGCTTTGATGTCCCATAATGTCTATAAGACTCATAATCAAGTTGGCTTGGTGGTAAGGGATAAATTATTACTTACTGCTTTGTATGTCCGCAGAGTGTCACTATTTAAAAACAAATAAGCTGAAACTGCAATTGGAGAATTCCAGCTTAATTTCTTCTTAGTTAAGAAAAAAATGTGAATAGCACTTATTTTCACTGTAGACGTTTTATGGCAGTGTCAGGGGGGTGGAAAAGGTGTCGAACGAGCCACAAAAGTATAGGTGTATTGGTAAAAAAAAAAAAAAAAAGTCTTTTAAAGGAAAAAAAAATGTGAAACCATTTGACCTCTGTCCAGTAACAAATGCCTAATGAATACTTGTTGTGCCTAAACCATTTTACATGATAGGTGCCAAAAAGTGCCTTATAAGTCTCCTAAATTTTAAAAAACATATTTTTTATCTGGTATCATAATGAAAAAGAAAAAACAAAAAAGAAAGACAAACTATACATTCATTCATAGCAAGTGAGAAAGAGACTCCTAAATCTTAAAAGGTAAAGCATAGGGTTAAAAGATGAATAAGTTCTGGGGATCTAATGCACAGTTTGTGATTTTAGTCAATGGTACTGTATTATATACTTCAAAGTTGCTAAGAGACTAGATCTTCAGTATTCTCACTGCAAAAAAGAATTGGTATTTATGTGACATGATGGAGGTGTCAGCTAACACTATGTTGATAATTACATTGCAATATCAACACGTTGTGCACCTTAATCTTACATAATGTTAAATGCCAGTTATATCTCGTTTAAAAAAAGCAGAAAGTGGTAGAAAAGCCTAGATCTAAAAGGTACTGCAGAATGTTACCCATATTTTTGAAGTGAATACAAAGTTAACATGAGGCACATTCATTTTTCTACAACTGGGAATATAGTGCAGCAAAATCATGTTTATGTGGAAGAAGAAGCAAAATGAAGGCCCTCAGCGAGTTTTAAAAATATATGTTTATTTTTATTTATTTTTGGCTGCATTGGGTCTTAGTTGTGGCATGCGGGATCTTTGTTGCGGTGCACAGGCTCCTCTCTAGTTGTGGTGCACGGGCTCCAGAGCGCGTGGGCTCTGTAGTTGTGGCGCGCGGGCTTAGTTGCTCTGTGGCATGTGGGATCTTAGTTCCCCGACCAGGGATCGAACCTGCGTCCCCTGCATTGGAAGGTGGATTCTTAACCACTGGACCACCAGGGGGGGTCCCATGAGTTTTTTTTTAAAGCATGTGCAATTTGGGGAAATAAACCCCTCCCCCACAAACGTAAAAGTTTTGCATGCGAGAGCCTTGTGTCCTATAGGCAGTTTCTCTCACAGTGTTTAGGATATGGTGCCTCAGTACATCCAGCTGTATACTCCAGAAATTGCAGTGTCATTCTTGACCTCTCCCTGTCTCTCATCTCCCACATCTAGCCCATCTCCAGGTTCTGTCTCTACTGCCTCCTAAATACCTCTTTGAATCTATTTTTCCCCATTTTTAATAATCCAAGCTGCATATCTCTCCTGGACAAATACAAACCATCTCCTAACTGGTCCACCTGAATCTTCCCTCACAACTCCTTTCTGTCCTCCAGCCCAAGTCGGGTGTCCCCATTACAGTCAATTCTGTTTTTTTTTTCTTGGCCGTGCCTTGCGGCATGCGGGATCTTAGTTCCCCAACCGGGGATCGAACCCATGCCCCCTGCATTGGAAGGTGGATTCTTAACCACTGGACCACCAGGGGGGGTCCCATGAGTTTTTTTTTAAAGCATGTGCAATTTGGGGAAATAAACCCCTCCCCCACAAACGTAAAAGTTTTGCATGCGAGAGCCTTGTGTCCTATAGGCAGTTTCTCTCACAGTGTTTAGGATATGGTGCCTCAGTACATCCAGCTGTATACTCCAGAAATTGCAGTGTCATTCTTGACCTCTCCCTGTCTCTCATCTCCCACATCTAGCCCATCTCCAGGTTCTGTCTCTACTGCCTCCTAAATACCTCTTTGAATCTATTTTTCCCCATTTTTAATAATCCAAGCTGCATATCTCTCCTGGACAAATACAAACCATCTCCTAACTGGTCCACCTGAATCTTCCCTCACAACTCCTTTCTGTCCTCCAGCCCAAGTCGGGTGTCCCCATTACAGTCAATTCTGTTTTTTTTTTCTTGGCCGTGCCTTGCGGCATGCGGGATCTTAGTTCCCCAACCGGGGATCGAACCCATGCCCCCTGCTTTGGGAGCGTGGAGTCTTAACCACTGGACTGCCAGGGAAGTCCCTTTTTTTTTTTTCTTTTTGAAATATAAATAATATCATGTACCCGTTCTGCTCAAACTCTACCAGGGGCTTTCCATTTACTTTCAGGAAGAATATTATCTTAGCTTGGGCTACTCTGACAAAATACCATAGACTGGGTGGCTTAAACAACAGACATTTATTTCTCACAGTTCTGGAGGCTGAGAAGTCCAAGATCAGGGTACCAGCTGTTCAGTGTCTGGTGAGGCTCTCTTCCTGGCTTCATAGACATTTGTCTTCTCCCTGTGTTCACATGGCCTTCTGTGGTGTGTGCTAGTGGAGAGGGAGAGATACAGAGAGATGGAGAGAGGGCGAGGGAGGGGGAGGGCGTGGAGGGGGGTGGAGGGAGAGAGAGAGAGATAGAGAGAGAGAGAGAGAGAGAGAGAGAGAGAGAGAGAGAGAGAGAGAGAGAGAGAGAGAGACTCCTCTTCTTATAAGGGCACTAATCCCATCTTGAGGGTCTGACTCCTCTGAGCTCATCTAAACTTAATTACCTCCCCAAGAGTTCTACTTCCAGATAACATCACATTAGGACCTAAGGCTTTGATGTATGAATTTGGGAGGTGGGGGAGGGATGCATTCAGTCCATAACAAACATAAACCATAACATGGTCTGTAGAGCTTGGTGTTCTTAAAAGGATGAGGCTCAAAAAGATGACACAGAAATAACACAGCACAAGGCAGCACATGGTGAGAGCAATGTGAATGGTCAGAAATTACGTGGGTTAAGGCTTTATGTGGTTACAGCGTGTCAAGGTTACAATGTAATCACTGTGATCCCTCAAAGTATCATCAGCATCACCGGGCCACTTATTAGAAATGCAGGTTCTCAGGCCCCACCCCAGATCTACTAACTCAAAAAACTCTGAGATTAGGGCTAAGCAATATGTGTTTTAACAAGCCCTCTGGGTGGTTTCGATGGGTGCTGAAATTTGAAAATATTGGTGTAGTGAATGCTGTGTGCTCTGCGCACATCCCTCCGAAGGCCCGAAGGATTTATTCCTTGGCCGCTGAGAGTGCTATCAGCTCCCTTTCCACAGGCGGCCTGCATCCAGTGACTGGCTGATGCAGGACTGTAAAGGCTCTACCTCTCACTACAGCTATAGTACAGGCAACCCTGAAAGGCCGCCCCAGCTTCAAGGCCCCTTGTGGGTTGGCTGTGGTCTTTGTTGAGATTTCATTGCAGCCCAAGTTCTCCTTTGCCCATCCCGCCTCCTTCCCTTCCATTGGATCACAGGTGCTAATCCCAATGGCATCCCCTGCTAATCTTCCTGCACTCCAACCTTCCTCTCAGAGTGTGCTCTCCAGGGAACCCCAACTCCTGCCTCACAGAGGAAATGGGATTTGAGTTGAGACTTTCAAGAAGGTTGGGAAAGAAGTCACTAAGCAATGAGGGGAGGGGCGGAAGGGTGGCAGAAGGGAGCTGTCCTGGAGGAGGAAAGCAGCATGAGCAGAACTTCCCCCAGGACCTGATGAGGAAACGGAGAGCTACCCAGAGGGGCTATAGGTCATAGAATGGGAAGTGAGCAGTGCGGTTTTGCTGAAAAGCTAGACTGTGGAAGGCATTAAGGTGCTCGCATAAAGAATTTGGACTTCATCCTAAAGATGTCACATTCATCACACTATATAGTTCATTCACTCAGTGATACCCATTAAGTGCTAGACAGAAACTGGCGAGCACTATTAGATCTGGTCCCAGTCCTCAAGGAGCTTATAGTCCAACAGAGGAGCTAGGCATAAATCAATCACACAAATGCCAAATTTGTACACACATACCAAATTAAAGTGTTTCGAAGACTTAAGAAGTATGGACATAATGTGTAGACCCTTGAGACCCCCTCACTCTATTTTTTTTTCCCTTATTGGACTCTAAACACTTTGGGAATGAAGATGGCTTTTGGTCTCTATTTCTCCAGAATGTAGCCTAGTAGGTGCTTAGAAACATTTGCTGAATTAAATATGAATTCAGGGACTTGACTTCACACCACCCAGCACATACTAGATACTTGATAAATGTTTGTGAATGAATGCATGAATTGAATTAATGAACAAATAACAGTTGTTTAGATGACTGGGTGGATCAACCAGAACCACTTCCCAAGTACTGGTCTTGGCGAAGAAAAATAAGGGCCAGGTGTCATGTTGTTTATAAAGCTACACTGATTTCATTTTAAGAACTGCTGACAGATTTTAAGGGGTTATGTGCCCCCCTTCCCTGTGCCTTCTCTTTCTGAAAGGGTAGTGATAGTAAATATTAGGTTATTGTAAGTCCTCTCACTAGACAAAAAAAATCAGCAATTTAGAAGCTAAAATGGTTTTAAACTAGTCAAAAATTTGGGAGCAATTTCTGCAAGGCAAGTTAGGCTAGTGGCAGGTCTGGTGTCCGTTGAAGGTCTAGGATTAGTCTTTGAACCGTCCTTGTTTCCACCCTCCAAAGAGCTGAGAATGCATTCCAATGAGTGTACAATTGGGGGAGGAGGTGTGGGGAAGAGGTAGGTTGGTTACTGCAGAGGAAAGGGGAAAGAGTTTATTTTTAAGAGTTGGGGAAGGCAGGAGAAACAGACTGGCAAGCAAGCAGACACTTCCAAAATAAACAACAAAAACAAACCCACTTTGCCTTGAGGGTAAATGGAAGCTCTAATTGAGGGAATTCAATTATATTTAAATACAGGCTAGGAGAACTGTGTCTTAGATTTGTTTGGAGGTTAGGTATTCAGCCATCAGGGTTTCCTTGGATCACCGATTAGGTTTGGTGCTAGTACTAGAAAGTTCAAAATAACAGCGGCATAAATGACGAAGACACAGTTTCTCACCGAATAGTCCAGAGGTGTCAGATCAGGACTGATAGAGTGTTGGACAGTATACAGCCTCCAGACTCCTTTCAATTTCGCTGATCTGCTATGTGTGGCTTTCTTTTCCAAGGTTATTTTGGGGTATGGCATGGATGCTCCAGCTCCAGTTATCATGTATACATTCCAGCCAAGAAGAAAAAAGAGTGGGATAAGGGAAGGATATCTCCACTTAAGGGCACAACGTTTTCCCTCATATCCTACTAGCTATGACATAGTCCCTTAGCCACATCTCACTAGGAAAAGTGAGTATTCTCAGCAGTCACGTACCCAGCTAAAAACTGAGAATTCTAGGATAGAAGGGGAGAGAGAGTGTTGCTGGACAATCTGTAGCCTCTGCCACGTTCCTCAGTTACAACCACTGGGCTCCCCTACAGTGAGGGGCAAGATCCTTACCACAGAGCAGAGACTCACCCTGAGGGTAAGCTGCTTGTAAGAGGGGAACCCAGGAAGGACTGAGCCAAACTCACTCGATTCCTCCTCATTCTCCTCCACTGCGAGGCCAGACACGCTTCTGCTATACTCTTCCCTCCTCACTCGTGTTTGGCTTTTCTAAGGGGCAGTACAGTGAGCTGTCATAAGGCAGGAACGCAGCACATGATTTAGCACCACAGTAACAAGGTTTCCTTAATTTCCCATTATCTAACCTTTCTTTGTCTTCACTATCCAGTGGATTAAGAAATCTTCCTGAATAGTCATAAGAGAGTTCTTCTTCTGGCACAATGTCTTTGGCTGCAAAAAGTGCCAACTTTGGTACCATCGAGTTGATTCGGACAGGAATCATCAATAGGTTTGGCTCACAAGAATGGTTAAGGAATCTTCCAATATTTCCTATAGAGGTAGGATCAACAAACGTTTCCATTACCTGCCCATTATAAACATGCTCCCTGACGGCTATAATGTAATTCGAATCGTGTATTGTTTGTAACTGAATTCTTCTCTGTACTTCCGGGAATCCTAAAACCTCGCCAGCATATTCACAGACAAACCGTCCTTTTGGTATAAAGTCCAGGGTACGAAGTCCCCAGCCTTTGCGATCTGTCTTGAACACCTGGAGATGGAACTGCAGACCCCGCTGGACCACTCTGTTCCTGCAGTGGTCGCTGCACTGACACAGGACATTGCATTCGAAAACTGGCTCAGCGCACTTTGCTTCTGATCCTATGTGTCTCAGGCATAAATTATCATCATAGTTCTTCTCACGACGGAGACAGGAGCAAGTTCCAGGGAGGCAGGGAGTTTTGAGACAAACGCATCCAGGAAAGGTTATTAGAGTGGGATCAGTGTCTCCTCCAGGCCCGGCTACATGATCAAGAGTATACTGCAAAAAAACAGAAATACTGTTAAGTCAGCATGGCATGTCATATATCTCATCTGTATTTCAAGCAGCTTTTGGCTGAGACAGTTCCTAATTCCAACGAACAGAATGAAACAAAAATGACAAAACGCAATATATTACAATATTGCCTGAAAACATCTCGCTCCAATTTAAAAACCAAGGTTAATTTTTAGATTTAAAATTTGGTGGTTTCCTTTTAAGCAGTGGAAAAATTTATGTATTTTTCTCTTATCAGATATTGAAAAATTTGTAATCCATTTTGTTTCCCTGTTAGCTTTAGATGTCAGGAAAATCAGTGCCGAATTTAGGTTTTGAATGCAGTTACGTGTTTTCTCCTTGCCTTTTTATCTCTTTTACATTTATCTGATAATACAAATGCATATATGTATTTTTATTGTGAGTTACCTCAGATCCTTTTTGGAGATAAGAAAGTCATAATTGATAAATCAATGAAAAATGGCCTTTGGGAGAGAGTCTTCCATTGATTTTTTTAAAAGAATTTTTAAATTTGAAGATTATCTAAATTCTTATATATTCTCTCATGTTTTTTAAAAATGCTATTACCTTACAGTTCTATTTGAGTCTTCACAAAGTTAAAAGCAGAAATTTGGCAAAAAACTTGCAGAGATAATTCCAAAAATTGTCACATAATATTAATAGATATTGAAATTTATTGTAGATATATTGTATACATGTAAAGAAATCCTGTTCTTATTAAGTGCAAAAGGGAGAATACAAAAAAGTTTCTCTGTCTTTTAAACGTACCTGTATTTTCAAAATGTTACATTTATAAAATGTTATGATAGGGCTTCCCTGGTGGCGCCGTGGTTGAGAGTCCGCCTGCCGATGCAGGGGACACGGGTTCGAGCCCCGGTCCGGGAAGATCCCACATGTCACGGAGCAGCTGGGCCCGTGAGCCATGGCTGCTGAGCCTGTGCGTCCGCAACGGGAGAGGCCACAACAGTGAGAGGCCCACGTACCGCAAAAACAAAACAAAACAAAACAAAACAAAAAAATGTTATGATAAAGAAGTCTTAAGTCTAAAGTCTCTCTGTGAAACCTGACCTCTGGTTATTTCCTCACTGGCAGAATGAAGCATATTGTCAAACCCTGAAGATTAAAGTATCTCTCATGAGCCCAGCATATTTCTTCATGTATAGAACAGTTCATTTATTTATACTTGTTTTGTTCCAGAAAGGATTTAATGAGGCTTACAAAGAGGGAAGATAAATGAACAATAGGTAAGGAAAGTAAGGTGAAGGGAAAAATAAGTCGAGAGAGCTTAGACACACTAAGTGTGCAGCAGAAGTAGACTGGACATTTGGCTCTGCCCAAGAACAGCCACTTCAAAGAGGGAAATATGATTAGATGTATGGCTTGTACTGTCCGTAAGGAATAATCTCACTGTTCAGAAGCATTGACTTTTTCCAGTATGGAGATGGGAGAAATTTCACAAATTAGTCTGTCTAAACCATTCTTTTCCAGGATGCAGTTTCATGGGCTGTTTTTCATTTCCTTCATTCTGAGCCTCAATAAAGGCTGTTGGCATCCTGCCACATGAAGTTAGTAAGAGCAGTTCTGCGAGAGACCAGTCGACAGAATTTAGCATATCCAGAGGAACGTTTGAACAGCCTTTCAGTCAATTATCCATTAATATTGTGTCAATACTTTTAGAAAAAGTATTGAGCAGCATGTAGTTATACTCCCTGTGGAGGCCTTGGTGGAGCTATGCAGTTAGGTGCAAAATCCTATACTTTAAAAAACGCTGAGCTGGGGGGGAAGGATTGACATCCTTCTGTGAAAGGGTGGTGAGTGGGCATACCTGTGTGTGTGTGGGGGAAGGCCAATACTGCTTAAAAAGTGATTTGGGGGTGGAGAGTGGAAATAGCTTCTCTTGTTTGTGTCGGTTCTTACAGCTTTAGCTTAACAGAGATGTCATAAAAGGATAAAGGATGGCTTAGAAAAAGATGCTCCATCAGTCAAATTCAATGACTGCTGTCTTTTACAGAATCTACTTCCAGACTTTAAGAGTCAACTTAGAAATGGTTACTGACGGCTTCCCTGGTGGCGCAGTGGTTGAGAGTCCACCTGCCGGTGCAGGAGACACGGGTTCGTGCCCCGGTCCGGAGGATCCCGCATGCCGCGGAGCGGCCGTGGGCCATGGCTGCTGAGCCTGCGCGTCCGGAGCCTGTGCTCCGCAGCGGGAGAAAGAAATGGTTACTGCGACATTTTAAGAAGTGCTTGTAAAATGAAGATTTTACTACCACTTTGTTAAACTTTTCATGAAGAATTCTTTTCACTTGATTTGTTCTTAAAGGTGCATATAATTTTAATGTACTACAGAAATCACTAAACTCTAAGGTGATTTATTTATTTATTTATTTATTTTTAACATCTTTATTGGAGTATAACTGCTTTACAATGGTGTGTTAGTTTCTGCTTTACAACAAAGTGAATCAGTTATACATATACATATGTTCCCATATCTCTTCCCTCTTGCGTCTCTATTTATTTATTTTTTGATGCAGATAACAACTTCTAAAATCAACTCTGACTTACTGCAGTTTTCTAACCAGGAGAGCATATTATTCCTTGTTGAACTTATTTGCATATGGATAAATGCTTCTTGGAAAAAATACTATTATTTGCTTATTTTTACTTCTATTTTTATATTTAAAATGAGATTTTGGAGAATCTGGTGATACATTTTTTAAAATTCTGCAATTTAAACTTTTTGCACAATCTCACATCCTTTAGAGACTTAGATTACAAATGGTGACTGATTCCAAATGAGCTGCAAACACCGTCCAAAGGATAATAGAGACTTCTGGATAATCTTCCTGTTTAAAGAGAATATTTTTTTCCCCTTGATCGATGTAATCATTGACCCTGATACCAATCATAATCACAAATCATTTAATCTCTATATGTTTCTACTTTCTCCTTCATAAAAAGGTTGGTTAGGGCTTCCCTGGTGGCGCAGTGGTTGCGCGTCCGCCTGCCGATGCAGGGGAACCGGGTTCGCGCCCCGGTCTGGGAGGATCCTACATGCCGCGGAGCGGCTGGGCCCGTGAGCCATGGCCTCTGAGCCTGTGCGTCCGGAGCCTGTGCTCCGCAACGGGAGAGGCCACAACAGAGGGAGG
>NC_041231.1:15865131-15923347 GCF_002837175.3 Physeter macrocephalus
AAAAAAAAAAAAAAAAAAAAAAAAGGTTGGTTAAATACCATTCCAAAAAGATATTTTACCTGATTTAGAAAAATGGCTATACTAAAGAAGAGTCTTTTGAAAACTGTGGTCTAATTTAACATATCATTATGTAGTTATCTATCTTTTCAGGTATCTACATATTAAAAAGTTAATTATTTTCAGAAATAATCTGACATTTTATTCAAATATTTATATGCCATATAAGCTTAAATTTTGCGTTTCAGAAAGCTAATGTTAAGTGTGTTACAAATTAGGAAGCAGCTGGCATCAGCTTAAATGCTCCCCATTTGTAACACTCTTTCCATAGCCTGTACCCTACTCCCTGGTAAAAGCCCAGGACCAAACTGATCCCAAAAGGGTGCTACCCTGAGGGATTTTTGTGCTTACCCTACGCCAAGGAGAGATCAAATCCTGGACATGTTTTTAAATCCATTGAGCATATATTCTTCTTCTGATGAAAGCATCCCGAGTCTTCCCAGGGGAACCCTTCTCATTGTTGTATTAATGGTTTGCATGGGGCTTCAGGTTGGGTGGGCCCTAAACCTGGTTGATCAGAACATCGCTTGCTCTTTTCAACAGTATTTTTGCTTCATGGATGGGCACAGGACATAAGCCAGGTCAATGAAATATAATCTAGGACTCCTGCTGAAAAAATTAGGGAAGAGGTGTTCTTTTTCCACTGGGTTTGCTGAA
The DNA here is from genome assembly GCF_002837175.3 of Physeter macrocephalus. Classification (NCBI taxonomy): domain Eukaryota; kingdom Metazoa; phylum Chordata; class Mammalia; order Artiodactyla; family Physeteridae; genus Physeter; species Physeter macrocephalus. The sequence continues at coordinate 15,865,846 of NC_041231.1, forward strand.
CTACAGAGTATCCATCAGGCATTCCCAAGTTGTACCACACACATAAGACCTACTGAGTGTGTGGCCCACGACAGGAAAGGGGAGCAGGGGTGCGAAGCAGGGAGGTGGTAGAGAGAAATAGCTGATGACACCTTGAGAGTTCCTGGATCCAGAGATGCCTACAGTTACCAGTCTCAGACTTGCTGTTATATGAGGAAATTCCTTCCCTTTTTGGCCTGAGTTAGTTTGCGTTGTATTTACGTTTCTTGCAAACAAATGAGTCTTGACTAATAAACCCAGGGTGGAAGCTGAGAATGGTTCCAGGAAATGCCTGGAAAATTTAGTCAAAGATATAAATGGCTAATGAGCAATGAGGTCTCCAACTGGGAGGTGAGAATGGAGCAAAGCGTGAAGGAGGCTAGCCAGGAAAACTGTGACTGTGGTCTGAACACTGGGCAAGCAGTGGAGAACGTCTTAATGCAGAACATGGAATGTCCTAGAGGAGAGACATACAGGACTAGGATCTTATTAGCACTGTGACCTTACAGCGAGTGACTTGCTAAACTATGCGTTAGCAACTATAAAACAGGGACACTACCTATATCCGGGGGGGGGAAGGTTCTCAAGAAATTTAATGAACATAACACTGTACTCTGTGTGGGCCACGTTGTACTTTTAAAATGGTTACTTTCTTGAATTCTTCTAGATATTATTTCGAGATTTTATATTTAAAACATCATATATTTCTGGCACATTACTTAAGCTTTCTAAACATTCCCTTTCTATTTCTCTTACAGGTTGCTGTGAAGGAAATAAATGTGAGAAACCACGTAAAAAGCTTTCTCTAGTGGCTGGCACATTAAGTGTTCAATATGAATCAGGCAGGCTATCTAGTAGGGTGGTGGAAAAAATAGGTTTGCCGTTAAACTTCTCAGGCTTAAACATACTCAAACCAAAATTTATGTTTGGAAAACCATATGATTATAGTCCTACCTCCATTATTTATCCATCTTGATGGGGGGAAACTGAGAGCTGACCCAGCACAGACTGCTTTCAATCATCAGTAAATATTACCTTATTGTGTACTGTATGCACATGCTGGGATTTAGAAGGAAACGCTCAGAAAAATACAAAGGAGGACATGAAGAATGGGATTTTTATCATTTTTTCAGTAGTCATAACAAAAGCTTTACTTTTTCCTGGTATGTATTAAAGTGCAAAACTGATCATGTAAGAGTTGAGAATAAATACAAAATGATCAGTGCAAAATGCACTAGAAACCAGATCCTTGAACAACTGGATGGAGACTTTACATTTTGTGACAGAAAACTTGAGAATTTTTTTTATAAACTATGGTCACCCAAGAAACCAAAATGTAAACAGAAGACAGCATGTTAAAGTGCAATTATATTGTACCTCCTTGGCTACAATTAATTTCTCCCTTATCTGAAGTAGACCTGCACTTATTCATAGTATGAACTTTGGGATCTAAGTGGCATAGACTGTTGGGCTCTCACTAAGTGTGTAGGTCTGACGTTTCTAACAAATGTCTTAAGGAAAGGCATGGTCAGGAGGTTTGGGGTATGGAATGGTGATAGCGGTTGGGTTCCTATCCTATCCTGTACTAGGCACAGAGCAGGTGGCTCAGGAAATATTATTTGATTGCTTAATTGAAGCTCTTAATAATTTCTGATTGGAAGACTAACTTTTCTAAGTCACATTCTGTACCAAAGCCCCAGAAACTGAAACATGACACTGCCCAATATTCTGGGCTTAAAATCTAGGCCTCAGTTCTGAATTTTAAGGAAGTGCTGTGAAAATCTTCATTCCATTTCTGGTTGTTTTGAAACACCAGCTACAAGAATCTTTGTACTTGGCCTCTAGCCCCATGAGTTTGTTTTTGCTCCAAGCAGCCAATAAGAGACTGTGAGCCAGATAATTCTTGTCAAGGCCATGTTGAGACCTTAAAAAGGATGTTTGAAGCTGGTTTCAGAAACCTGAAAAATGGCTAGATCCAACTCTTAGTTCAAGAAAATCAATCGGTTTATTTTCTACTTGTCTTTTGACCCCGATGGCATTATGATGTGCTTGTTTCCGATCTGAACATCTGAATGTTCTTTTTGCCTTTTCATACAGGAACCAAAGGCAAACTAGACACAAAGTTATTTTTACTTTGGGTTTTTCATGCCTTAATTCTTATGAGTGCACATGCCTGTGAAAGCAGGTTCTGGGGCAAGCAAGCTGTTTTGACCTTTTGTAAGATTGGTATTGTGCTCCATGAATATATGGAGGCAAACTAGGTGAAGGCCCTTTTAGGCTTGTTATTTACATGTTTCAAGCATGTTTTATCTTCTTGCTAAGACTATAAGCTCCTTAAGGAAGGGATCCTGTCTTCTATTTGTAACTCTAAGTCTACCTAGAGCTGTGCATACAGCCAGGAAGCTAGAACACTGTAGGATTGAGTCTTAGTCTCCTGATTTTCATTTATGCCCATCAACTATAGGTATAAGGATCAATCACAAGGTTTCCTCTGCCCCCCCATATAGTGCTTTCCATATGCTCTTGTAAGCTCAAGGGCAGGAACTGTATTGGCACCATCTTATCTTCTATGCCTAGCTTAACACAGTGCCAGGCACATTATAGGCACTCAATTACTTTTTGAAGAAAGAGAACATATGTCAGTGTTTTTGACTAGGCATTCAGCAATGTTTGGTCTTCAATAAGCTTTTAGGGATCAGTGTTTAATATGGTGCTAGCCACCTGTATTATTAATGATAAACTGCCTAATGTAGTTTGAGGAAAAATAACCATTTCTAACATTAATAGCCTGCTCTACTCTTTGAAAACTGCTGCTGAATCTGTCCTCTTACTTGATTCTCAAAATAACCCTAGGAAGGACAGACAGGGTTTGATATTGATAATGGGTGTGACAAGGGCACTAAAACTTTAATTATTTTCATTTTGCAGATGAAGAAACTCAGGCTTTGAGACATGGCTAAGATGCTAAGCCCTGAACCTAGCTCTCCTACTTCCAAGTCCAGGGCTCTTTCGACTCCAACATCCTTGTTTTTGTTTTTGTCATTCCTTGTTCCTTAGGCAACATGCAGGCCAAGGTCAAAGGGGTGAGAAGGTTGGAGCACAAAGGTCTTTGAGGTAATAATAGTAGTTAACATTTATTGAGTTCTTTCAGCAAACCAGGAACTGTATTTTACTTGTAATTCTCGAAGCAATCCGAAGAGAGGTATTACTATTTTAATTGCACACGGGAGGACTCTAAGGCTTAGCTGAGGCTATTTATATTTGCCAAAGAGCTCACAGCATGAGGGAAACCTCAACTAAGTGACTCTAGAGGCTAAGTTTTTAATCCTGACACTAGGCTAAGATCCGTTAATGGGCCCCATGCCTTATCTTACAAACAAGACATTTAAGACGAGAGACGCAACTGATTTGCCCCGGATCTCAACGAGTTCTGGGGACAGAACCAGGACAAAAAGCCAGGTTCTCACGGCTCTTTCCAAGGGATCTCACGAGACCTCTGGTTTTGCCTTCAGGGAACTGCCAGTCTATGGGCAGAAAAGACCATGTAAAGGTCATTGCGAAGGGTTAATGGGAAAAGACCGAAACCTGTGAGCTATTTAAGAGCTTTTCCCGCTCGCAGATAGCTGTGCGATCGGGTAAAAAAAAGAAGGTCTAGAAACTTGGAGACAACAATCGAAGCACTACCACGTAGGGTAATTGAGAACTGAGCCCAGCTACCACTTAGCCCGGCACTCTACCTGGAAGGGCGCCAGCCCCGCCCCCGGGCTGCGCGCACAGCGCTCGTGACCGCCTAGCCCCGCCCCCTTAGAAAAGGGTACCGGCCACGCCCCCTGAGGCCGCGCGCAGCTCTCGGGCTGGCCGAGCCCCGCCCCCTACCTGAAAGGGCTCTGGCTCTGTCCCTGGGGGCCACGCGCTCACAGGCAAATTTTCCAGGCGGCGCGCGACGTCCAGCTGCTCCGTCAGGGCCTCAGGCTCCTCCTCAGAGGCTGCCATCCCGCAGGGCCAGCTCTGCACGGCTTTAGAGGTCGTTTTGCGCCGACACGATGCGGCTACCACCTAGACTCTCTTGAACCTCGCAGAGGACGCTGGGAGTCGGGTCCCGGGGCCCCACAGCCTTATGGGAGTCGTAGTTTTTATCTCCCCTATCAGAAGTTTTCCTGTGAGGGCGTCTCTTCCCTCGACTCTCACTCAGCGTTCCTTGAGTTTTTGGTCTGGCTCGCTTTTTGTTTTGAGCCACGTGCACAACAGATAATAGAAAACCTTGTAAGGTATGGACAAAGCTTTGGGAACACACAATGAAGTGCTTGAATTTTTCCTGTGAGCCCAGGGAGGGTTTCTGAGGCGAGGTCGTTTGTCCGTGTGTCTGAGGGATTGGAAGCTAGCTGGCGCGGGGGCAGGGGCGCGCCCTAAGCTGAGGGGGTAAGGCACCCCCGAGTCCCCGAAGTCCTGGAACTTGTGTGTGTGATGGGGTTTGCGTTCGGGGGCGGAATAGCCTGACTGGGCGTCGGAAGGCTGTGTGTCGAGTCCGCGCGCTCCCAGACTGGGATCCCTGTTTCCTTTCCGCTTCCCCTGCTCTGAGGAAACTGAGCCCCGGCCCGCAAAGGATTCCGATAACGTCGAAATTGCTGAATCCAGTGGAATATTTTCAGCCTTGCCAAAGCTCGCTGACCCGATTGTCCTGCTGCTTCTATGTGAAACCGTCTCTCCTCTCAGCTTCTGGGCCCCTGTCCTGGGTGCGCTTGCCTTGCGCAGACCGTCCTCACTCTCCTGTCCTTCTCGGGCCTGACTCTGAAATGGGGGCGGGTGTCACTCAGGTTTCTGCCCCGGGCCCCTTTCTCACCTTCTCTGGGTTCCTCAGTAATAGCATCCAGTCCCTGGCTTCAGACACTATTACAAAGTATTAGGTCTTCATCTCCAGCATAGCTGGAGATGGTTATGCGATTATGGTTTCTATTTTCTGTCTTATATGCACCTTAAGTTCAAAGTGACCTGAGTTAACTCATTCTTCTGCACATCTTTCTTTTCCCCCTTTAAAATAATGTAGGAGAATAAGTTGTCCATGATCTCCAGAGCTACCAAAGCAACACACCAAAGCATTTTCCTGAATTCTTTCCTCTCCCTAGAGCGCCGTAGCTAAGAATTTCCTGGCCAAATCTTGTTGATTCTACTTTCATAATGTTTTTCATTTTCATTTCTTCTCACTCTCAGGCTCTTGTTCCTTGCTTGAACTCTTGAAGTGATATTTTTCAAATCTTAACATTCTCCATACCCTCACATTCCCTTACTGCTGCTTCTACAATAATCTTTTGAGCATGCACATCCAATTACTGTATTCTGCTGCTTAAAACCCTGTGTTTGCTCCATGTTTCTCTCAAAGTCCACCTTCTATATTCTGGCTTATCAGTTCCTTGACGATCCGGATCCTACCTGTTTCTTTAGTCTCTGTTTCAAAAGTCTTGTTCTATTTATGTTTTCTCAACAAGCCATGTTGCTTGGGCTTCTGCCACCTTTGTTCACATTGTACTTGGGTCGCCAGTGCCTTTTCCCCATACTGTCTGTCCACTCAGCTCAAGTGTCCCCTTCTCTGTATCTTTACTGACCCTGTTTCCCATAGCATTGGTTACTCTTTTCTTTGTTCTCCCATTTTACCCTATAAGTGGTTTCTCATAGTTCCAGCAACTCTTTAGTATACTCATAGGCAAAGTTCTTCTTTTGAAGTCGTAAAAATTATATATACATAGGAAGAGACAGACAGAGAGATACAGAGAAAGAGACATGGAGAGGGAGATAGAAACATTTTGTTTTAACTTAAATACAGTTGACCCTTGAACAACATGGGTTTGAACTGCCCAGGTCCACTTATATGTCGATTTTTTTCCAATAAATACCACAGTGCTATACAATCCACAGTTGACTGAATCCACAGATGCAGAGCCATGGATATGGAGGGCCTCCTATAAAGTTATACATGGATTTTCAACTGTGCAGAGGGTCGGTTCCCCTAACCCCTGTGTTGTTCAAGGGTCAACTGTAATTTTGGTGCATTTATTTACAAGTCTTTTGATATAGGGCCAAGGTGATGGGGTTTTTTTGTTTTTTTCTGTGTTTTTTGTTTGTTTGTTTTGTGGGTCTACTGATTAGAATTCCATGTCATGCTTACTTTGAGTTCCAGTTTGGGTGTCTCTAAAGTGGGGCAGGAACTAAAAGATACTGAACAATCAGAGTTCATAGTCTGTTTTTTCTCCCCCCAGTCTTTTAAACTTTTCTTACACTTACTTCAATAACAAAACATTTTTTTAGTGACTTGCCTTTTTGTCAAGTCTTTCCAGAGTATGTTACTTAGTTTTCTTGTGTGTGGGGGATCTCTTTACACTCATAGTTCATCATTATTCCCTCAGCTATTATAATAAATTCTATCTGGCATTTAACAGTGACTTAGTTTGGGCTGCTATAACAGAATACCATAGACTGGGTGGCTTAAACAACAAACATTTACTTCTCACAGTTCTGGAAGCTGGAAGTCTGAGATCGGGGTGCCGGCCTGGCTGGCTTCTTAGTGAAGTCTCTCCTCCTTATTTGCAGAGGCTGCCTTCTCTTTGTATCCTTATGTGGGGAAACAAAAAGAGTTAGCTATCTTCCTCTCCTTGTAAGGATCCTAATCCCATCATGGGGTTCTACCTTCATGACATGAAAGGTCCCACCTCCAAACACCATCATATTAGGGCTTCAACATCTGAACTTCAGCGGGACACAAACATTTCTTCAGAAGCAAATAGGTTTGGGAATAGACACTTGGATCCGGCTTATGACGTGTATCCATGCAGGTAAAGAAGTCACTTAATTTTGCATTGAAGTACGCATGTCTGATATAAAAACCCATTTTTGAGAGCAGGTTTAGAGGGAAGGAGATAGGAAATTGATTTTATGTAGAAAAGTACCAAGGAGTAATGGCATATAGCGTCTGGAATCAGACATGTCTAAATTCATAGTTGTACTTGGCTGGTTTCTGACCGTGGGTAACAGTAGGTAACATTCATTGAGTTATTACTATGTGCCAGACACCATTTAAGAATTTTACATATACTAATTCATTTAATTTTCATAATAAGCTATTAATACTTGAAACCTTATTGAAATGGTCCATCGAGAGTCATTTTAGATTCAACTAAATGTTCCGACTCACAGGACTCTCCTAAGCCGCACGTGTCATTAGGTTCACTCAGAAGGTCACAACCTGCCAGCACAGAGGCTTCAGATATTCTTTGGGAATAGTGCATGCAGGCAGTTATCACACGATAGGTTATTACACAGTAGGTTATTACACAGTAGGTTACAAAACTGCCTTGGAGTATTCTTCTTTGTCTTCCCAGAGGATGGCTCAAATGCGAGAGGAGATCCTTATTAATAGGGTGTGGGATCATCCTGAATTAGAAGTCTTAAACCCCATTGGAACCATAGGCTCGAAGGTAGTCACCTAGTAAATATTTTATCAGACATGGCTGTGTACTTCCTCTAACTTAGGAGATAGTTACTTAGGTAATGCAACTGGCTGTAGTATAATTGAGGGACGTAAGGAAGGTTTAGGAAAAGTGGAACTTCAACAGAAGGAAAGATTACTTGTAGCTAGGAAGATCAGAGGAAGCTTCATGGAGAAGGGGCTACTTGCCATAGGCCTTGAAGATTGAGTAGGATTTATGAGATTAGGAAAGGGCGTTGCAGGCAGAAGGAGGAGCAGGAGTAAAGGAATAAAGGCATGTGTAGAGAAAAGAGTATTTTCATGTTGGGTAGAGGTCAGGTTCATTTCATTTTTCAGGAATTGTAAACAATGAAGGAATTTTGCAGAAATCCAAAGAACATGCTGTCCTTTCATTTTAAGAAACATTTTTGAACACTGAGTACATGCACAGTGCTACATTTGCCAATTTGGGGAATGTACCATGAAGAAGACATAGTGCCCAAGGAGAGCTTCCAATCCAGTAAACAAAGAACTGTATACACCCAGAAATTAATAAGAACTATAAGAATGTTAAGAAGGAATTATATGAGCAGTGAGGAGAACCACACTCGCTGCTTATTATGCTGTTTTTCTTTTTGACTCTTTCTTGGTAATATTGTTTGCCCTTTGGAAAAAGTGTTTTGAAGGATCCATTCTATTTTTTTTTTCTAAAGCTGTCAGTGATGGTGCTTCCAGAATAAGATCTTCAGTTCATGTCCTGCCTTCAGTTTAATTTGTTTTTATCTTTCTGGCAAAGGATCCCAAAGTATTTTATATAAGTGTGATATTAAAATAATGAGAGGGTGTTTGCAGGCTGATATAACCAATCTTCAGAGTGCCAAGCAGTCAGTCTTTCATCTTTTCCAGGTCTAAAAACATATCTTATTTCCTCCAGACACCTGTTCTTCACCTACTGGGAACCCAAATCTTCAAAATTTGTTCTGAAAACCATTATAGCTACTTGGTGAAAAAAAATGTATCCCTGGACGGTAATGAGTTGCCCAAATTGACTGTTATAAATAAGGCTTGGACCTGATTATTATATTGATTATTCAAATTTCTTTTGGCTTTTTCACTGGCAGGAAAGAAAATAATCTGGTCAATAATAAATTTAAAAATTAAAGAAAAAGAAAATGCAATATAGTAAAACTCTAACATTTTATATATTCAATTGTCTTTATCTAAATTATGGAGTATGACCATATGACCTTCCTGTTTTTTAACAAGAATGGCCTTTAACTGACATGTTTTCCTTAGGCTTTTTTGGCCAGTGTTTTAATAACGTTTTGCATGATTTTGTATTCAGAAGCCATTTCTTCATTAAACCTCACTAGCATTATCTGAGCTTAATCTGGGATATACTTTACAGCCAGTGATGAACGGTCTAAAGTTAGCAGAAATTATATATTTATTGGTGTTAATGATAGCATGAATAAACTAGTTTGGAACATCTTAGCTTCCTAATAATAACTATCACTACCCAATATTAACTAGGCCTAGGATAAGCACTAGATCCTCTCATCAAAGAAAATTGTGTAAATGACATCATTTTGAAGAGAATAAAACATAGTAGTTGATACTTTGGAGGGTTTCTGCCCAACTTGTTGAATATTTCATTTCTGAGAACATGCCAGCCATACACAGCCCATCTCTTGGGGTGAGCTCACTGCAGTCATATTTATATTACACAACCCCTAAGCTTGGCCCAGACTTTTGACCTCTGGATGCACACCTGATTCAAGCTCGACCAATCAGATTCACTTGATTAGTTGAGACCAAGAAACAGCTAAAACTATTTATAATTTGGGAGCCGAGAGGTAGCTTTATTCAGTATATTGATAAAGAAGCAGAGAAAAGTCCGTCTTCCAAGAGAAAAATAGAACAGATGAGTAACAAGGAGAGAGGACTTTTTAGTTCCTGATGCCTTTTCATTTCTTGTTCCAGTCACTTTTTGATTCACACAACATATTCATATTCTTATAACAGATTCTTCCTTTGGATTTAGGTTAAGTCAGTGTTTTCTGCTACTTTAGTCGAAGAATTTTGACCAGTGAAAATGATGGCATTATTACAGGCGTACTTAGGAGATATTGCGGGTTCATTTCCAGGCCACTGCAATAAACTGTATATCACAAGTGAGTCACACGAATTTTTTGGTTTCCCAGTGCATATAATAGGTATGTTTATACTATACTGTAGTCTATTAAGTGTACAATAGCTTTATTTCTAAAAAATGTACATACCTTATTTTAAAATACTTAACGGCTAAGAAATGCTAACCATTATTTGAGGCTTCAGCAACTTGTAATCTTTTTGCTGGTGGAAGGTCTTGCCTTGATGTTGATGGCTGGGATTCATCAGGGTGGTTGTGGTGGCTGTGGCAGTTTCTTAAAATAAGACAATGATAAAGTTTTCTGCATCGATTGACTCTTCCTTTCATGAACGATTTCTCTGTAGCATGTAATGGTGTTTCATAGCATTTTGCTCACAGTAGAACTTCCTTCAAAATTGGAGTCAGTCCTCTCACATCCTCCAACTGCTTTATCAACTAAGTTTATGTCATATTCTAAATCCTGTATTGTCATTTCAAAAATCTTCACTGCATCTTCACCAGGAGTAGATTCCATCTCTTCCCTTTCAAGAGACCGCTTTCTTTGCTCATCCATAAGAAGAAACTCCTCACCCTTTTAAAATTTTGTCATAAGATTGCAGCAAGGAAGGCACACCTTCAGGCTCCACTTCTAACTCTAGTTCTCTTGTTATTTCCCCTACATCTGTAGCTTCTTCCTCCCCTGAAGTCTTGAACCCCTCAAAGTCATCAGGAGAGTTGGAATTAACTTCTTCCAAACTCCTCTTAATGTTGATATTTTGCCCTTTTCCCATGAATCAGGAATGTTCTTTTTTTTTTTTTTTTGTGGTATCTTCCCAGACCGGGGCGCGAACCCGGTTCCCCTGCACCGGCAGGCGGACGCGCAACCACTGCGCCACCAGGGAAGCCCAGGAATGTTCTTAATGGCATCTGGAAAGGTGAATCCTTTAGAGAAGTTTTTCAGTTTATTTTGCCTATATCCATCAGAGGAATCACTATCTACGGCAGCTCTGCTTTACAGAACATATTTCTTAATAAGACTTGAAAGTCAAAATTAGTCCTTGATCTGTGGGCTGCAGAATGGATGTTGTGTTGGCAGGAATGAGAACAACAATCTTGTGGTACATCTCCATCAGAACGCTTGGGTGAGAAGGTGCATTGTCAATGAGCAGTAATATTTTAAAAGGAATTTTATTTTCTGATCAGTAGGTCTCAACCTACTTAAAATATTCAGTAAACCATGGTGTAAACAGATGTGCTGTCATCCAGCCTTTGTTTTTCTATTTGTAGAGCACAGGCAGAGTGATTTTAGCATATTTCTCAAGGGTCTTAGGATTTTTGGAATGGTAAATGAATATTGGCTTCAACTTCAAGTCACCAGCTGCATTAGCCCCTAACAAAAGAGTCAGCCTATCTTTTGAAGCTTTGAAGCCAGGCATTGACTTGTCCTCTCTAGCTATTGAAGTCCTAGATGGCAACTTCTTCCAATATGAGACTATTTTGTCTCCATTGGAAATGTATTGTTTAGTGTAGCCACCTTCAGTAATTATCTTAGCTAGATCTTCTGTATAACTTGCTGCAACTTCTTCATCAGCACTTGCTGCTTTGCCTTGAACTTTTATGTTATGGAGATGGCTTCTTTTATTAAACCTCATCAAACTTTTCTTCTGCAGCTTCCTTACCTCTCTCACCCTTCATAGAATTGAAGAGATTAGGCTTTAACTTAAGGGAATCTCGTGGCTGGCTGGATCTTCTATCCAGACCACTCACACTTTTCCCGTATTAGCAGTAAAGCTGTTTCACTTTCTTATCATTTGTGTTCACTGGAGTAGCACTTTTAATTTCCTTCTAGAACTTTTCTTTTGCATTAACATCTTAGCAAATTGTCTGGAGCAAAAGGCCTAGCTTATCTCATCTTTCTACATGCCTTCCTGACTAAACTTAATCATTTCTCGATTTTGATTGAAAGTGAGAGATGTGTGACTCTTCATTTGAAAGCTTTGAGGTCATTGTAGCTTTATTAATTGGGCTAATTTCAATATTGTTCTATCTCAGGGAATATGGAGGCCAGAGGGGAGGGAGAAAGGTGGAGGAATGTCCATTTAGGGGAGTAGTCAGAACACACACATTTAGCAGTTAAGTTCACTGTCTTATTTGGGTGTGTTTAATGGCACCCCCAAACAATTATAATAGTAACATCAAAGGTCACTGATCATAGATCACTGTAACAAATACAACAGTATTGAAAAAGTTTGAAATATTGTGAGAATTACCAAAATGTGACACAGAGACATGGTGTGAGCAAATGCTATTGGAAATATGGCACCGATAGACTTGCTTGATGCAGGTTGCCACAAACCTTCAATTTTGTAAAAAACACAATATCTGCGAAGCTCGTTGAAGCGAAGTGCCGTAAAATGAGGTATGCCTCTATTACCATTATTATTATTAGAAAGTTTGGTCTGTATAATCAGCTGCTATTGCTCTGTACAGAAGTTGATGTTATGAATTTTTGTTCATTTAAAAAGTTGGTAAGCTATGCTTTTTTAACACTTTGTCTTGCTGATGTGTCTTCACTAAAGAACGTCTCCTCAAAATAATGTGAATAAAAATTTACATCAAAAAGTAGTAAAAAATATGAAATTTCTGTCTAGTGGAAGGGATAATAATATAGCGATAATAAATAGTAGTTATAGTACTACTATATGCCCAATATTGTAAAAAGACAGCAAAATAGAAATTAAACTGGACAGAAAAAATGTCTTTTTAGTACCTAAAGTTTTATGTCAAAGTATACTGCATGTGGATCATTTTGCAATAAGAGAAAATATGGCAAATGATTAAAATAAGTTGAGAGTTATATTTTACAAAATTATGATCCTGTGTTACTTATGCTTTCCTAAGGATAGTAGTTTGTGTTTTTGAGTTTGGACTGCTAGTAAATATATGTTTTCAGCAGAATAAAAAACTTGCCTCTTGTCCGATGTTTTTATCATTGCATTGTGGTTTAATGAAATCCATAATTTCTCTCATTGATATGACAACAAAAAACATCAAGATATAATCACAATCAGAATGTTGTTAGTGTAAGTACTTTAGATGTAAAGTAAATATCCAGGATTGATGATTATAGAGTATTAACTCATAAAGGTATGCAATCAAATGGGGATTGTTTGATAATAGGTGTAGAGGTGAAAGAAGCCAATTACGTATTTATTTAACCTAAAATGTATCAGCAAGGAATAATTTCACTTACCAAAGACCTATGATCAAATTTATTATCAGGTGTGTTCAACTGTTATTACCAAGGCTATGACAACAGACTTGCTCTGTTTTCAACTTGATCTAGAAAGGCATAGCCTTTCAATGAGTTATGTTCACACATTTTCATTTTGACTTAGGAAGGAAGCTTTGCTTATTACCTATAAGGATACCACCTGTAGGCAGCACATCATTTTTTTCTTTTTCTTTGCCATGCTGAGTGGCCTGCAGGATCTTAGTTGCCTGACCAGGGATCGAACCCGGGCCTTGGCAGTGAAAGCACCAAATCCTAACCACTGGACTGCCAGGGAATTCCCCATCATGTTTTTTTTTAAAGTACTAGACGTTTCCTCTCCCCATTTATAATGAAGCACAGGGGCCAGCCTCTTCTACTTGTAATTTTGAAAGCAAAGATGTGTATCCTTTGAAGTTTAGTACCACAAATGTCCTGCTACAGAGAAATTTATTCAGAACATTTAAGCCCAGATCTACAAGGGTCTATAGGATAATGTCACCAGATACCCCCAAGTATCATCTGAGATTAGAATTCTTAGAATTTCAGCTTCTAAATTTCAGCTTCTTGTAATTCCTCATTTCTTAACTTTCTAGACTCCTATTAGAATTTTCTCTCTAGTATCTTCCCAGCTCCAATTCTGGTATTTGGAAGGAGAAAGGAAATGAATCCGAAGAGCACAAAGACTAATGCAAAGAATTCTACTCAAGTGCCCAAGACTAACTTGGTGAAAGTATCTCTGGGGAAATGCTGATGATTCATACTTATTTTTAGATATTTCAACCAAAATTTGGTGTGAAAAGAATCCTACAGAGTAAAAAACCTTTTTATTTTCCATTTTCTCAGTAAGTGTTAGTGTGTTAAAGTCTATGTTGTTGCTATGAGTAGGTGGATCTTTGGGTATGAACTGAGGGGTACCATGGAGATTATTTTTCTCTCCCCACACTCATAGTCCAGAACGACCTTTCCCAATGTCTGCTGTAATGCCTGAAACCTCCATCGTTAGAATTTCTCCCATTTGTGGTAAGCATTGCTTTCTCCTTGCAGTGCTCTTTTAGAATTCCAGTATTCCTGGGAGAGAAAAAAATGATAAACACATATATGTCTTATCATATTGCTTTCCTTCATGATAAGGAGATAACTTGGGAGGCCTGAGAACTTAGAGGAACCGTAGAGGAGGAGAAAAGCCACACAGATCAAATGAACATTAATTGAGCACTTACTAGATTCTTTAGCAACGTTCAAAAATTTCTGTGATGATAAAAATGTTCTTTCCAGCCACATGTGATTATTGGTTACTGGAATATACCTAGTGTGACTGTAGAACAGATTTTTAAATTTTATTTAACTTTAATTAATTTAAATTTAATTTAAATAGCCACATGGGGCTTCCCTGGTGGCGCAGTGGTTAAGAATCCGCCTGCCAGTGTAGGGCACACGGGTTTGAGCCCTGGTCCGGGAAGATCCCACATCCCGCGGAGCAACTAAGCCCCTGCGCCACAGCTACTGAGCCTGTGCTCTAGAGCCCGCGAGCCACAACTACTGAGCTCATGTGCCTAGAGCCCGTGCTCCGCAACAAGAGGAGCCACCGCAATGAGAAGCCCGCCCACCACAATAAACAGTAGCCCCGGCTCGCTGCAACTAGAGAAAGCCCGCGCACAGCAACGAAGTCCCAACAGAGCCAAAGATAAAAATAAATAAATAAATAAATAATTTTAAATAGCCACATGTAGTTAGTGCCTGCTGTATTGGACAGCACATTTCTAGGCAATATACTAAATACTATATACATTTCTTATCTAATTTCAACTCCATGAAGTAGGCAATATTATCTCTTGTACAAGATTCAGGAATTGAAGTTCAGATAACTTAAGTAATTTTTTTCATGTACCCCACATGTATGAGTGGTAGAGTGGGATTTGGGCCCAGGTCTGAAACTGCCTCTAAAGACAAAGTTTCTCACCATTTGTTTTGAAAAATCTTAGCCATATTCAGAAACTGCCTTTCTTCCAGCTGTTATGGAGGAAATAAAGGATTAGAAATAACGGGATTAAAAATATATATACAATATTTTATTTGAAAATATAGTAATTTACGTAAGTAAGGGCATTATTTAACTTGAGAGGTATTTTTTTGTTGGTGGTTGTTTTTTGTTTTGTTTTGTTTTTTTTAGGTCTGTGCCCTTGGGCTTTGAAAAAAACAATAGATAATTAATTATTCTGCCGCAAAAGAAATCTTCATCTCATTGCAGGGTCTCCTAGTCCTGAAGCCTGACTACTGAGAACAGTCTCTTAGGCTACTGAGGTCTCTGCCTTGTGACAGTCAACTCCTATTACTGTGATTTTACTAATTTTGAGTTACCTGAGAGAGGGGGCTGAATAATACGAATCAATTGCATATGTGATTCTGTCTCTGTCTTGGTACTAATCAAAGTGTAGAGAAAATTACCAATTTATGAAGGGCCATAGACGCGATTTCTAGTTCTACTCTCTTTATCTTTTGGGCATTTTAAATAAGTAAATGGAGGCAACAAAATTCTCTATTCCTGTGCCACTGAGCAGAGGCTAAATAGGTGGCTCTTTGAATGGCAGAACCTTTCAGCTTAATGATAGAAGGCCAAAAGTTTATTTTTATGGGAGATCAAACTTTCTTTGTAATAGTAGGAGGGTTTTTTCCGTGTCATTCTAATTCTAATTCTTCCACTGCCAGTTATATATTATAACTACACTATGTGGTTAATAAGCGACTGGTTATATCTTGCAGCTCTGAATTTCCTTCCCTACTTCTGATTCTAGCTTTAATCCCCTCCGTTGGAAAGTCTCACCTTTCATTTAGCTGTTCCCTTATAATTTTAATTTGTAGTGTTTTTTTAGTCAAATATCTTTTAAACCTATTTGCTTTAGTAAAGTTTTAGCTCTGGAAGATGATATTTTATATTCTGGAATTCACCCATGAGCTCAGCTTAGAGGAACATTGAACATAATGTGCTTTTTTACAGAGCCTGGAAATTACAGAGTTGATGACAGGGGAAACCACTTCTCTCTGAAGATGAAATCTGTGAGTCTTCTCATCACCTCTTAGCAAATTAATTAAGTTTTCCTCAAAAGTGTGTTTTTTGTTTTTACTTGGTAAATTAAACAGGAAGTTCAGATTGTGTTTTCTAGATCCTAGATTTTGTAGGTATTTGTTGCTGGGACCTTTGTCTTAATGAAGTCTGGCAGTACCTCTTGAGGTGAGACAACTAATTTTACCTTTGCCCTGGCACTGAGTCCAGCCATCTGCTCTCTGTCTGGATTCAAACACAAAGAGAAAATACAAAGGATAGCTGACTTGGTGGTGACAGCTGTTGGGAAAAAGAATCATTGTGTTTGACAGTGTCCTTTGGAAACAGACCAGGAGGTGAATCAGATATAATGTATTGCTTCATCTTACAGATGCCTGCAGGTTAGTTGGAATTTTAATTTCTGACTCACCCACCTTATTTCTACTTCTGGAGGAAGCCGCTCCTGTCACACACTATGTCATTGACATGTTCTTGGATAAGGGTAGACCAACATTGCAGTAGATATTTCACTAAACAAGTGCTTGCATCAACCAGTGCCTTGTGGATGTGCTATTTGTTTCAGCCTCTGTGTATTTTTAAACCAGAAATGGACAGGATTTGTATATTCTAGGGCAAATGGTCATCTTAGTTTTATTACTAAGCAAATATTTTACTTTTTCCTCCATTAAAAAAATCTCTGTGTAGCTAAGTAAGGAAAAACTTATTTTAGATGAATAAATTTACATTTGAGCAATTGGAATTTTATTCCAAACCATCTGGAGTAAATCATTTTCCAGTCTGTTTTTGCAACTAATTAGAACAAAACCAAAAAATTGAAACAACTAATTAGTTGCAATTAATTAGTTGTTTCAATTTTTTGGTTTTGTTTTTTAGCAAGCAAATGAAGCTATAGCAGATCCTTAAACATAGTTAGTTATTGGAAGCAGCATTATAGCTAAAGAAACACCACATTAGGATTGCAGTGAGGTAGGTAAAGAGTTACGAGGGTGACATCAACCTTAAAGGATAAGGACATTTCTTGTGTTCCTTTTTGGAAAGTGTCTGGAATTCATGATAATTTGGTTTTCAACTTTGTGCTTGGAAACTTAATTTTCTCTTTTCCCAAAGTAAAGGGCCAATCAAACAGGCGCACAGGATCAATGAAAGATGTGGTAAAAAGCTACTTTATTTTGTTCCCTTGGAGAAATTTAAAAAGCTTATTCGCTAAACATGAAACCAAGTTATCTATTATTCACAACAAATGTTTTCTGGAACAAAGTGAGGCATAAATTATGTATTTTGCATTATGAAATAAACTAAAAAGAACAAGGAGAAAGGAAGGCACTTTAGACTGAATCAGAATGGGAGAGAAATGCAGAAGGAAACAAAGATCTGTATCTGTATCTCTCTAAATCTATACTTATCTAGAAAATATATCTAGAATTTTTATCTAAATGAATATTACTAGAAATTTT
This sequence comes from Physeter macrocephalus, assembly GCF_002837175.3. Lineage (NCBI taxonomy): Eukaryota > Metazoa > Chordata > Mammalia > Artiodactyla > Physeteridae > Physeter > Physeter macrocephalus. The sequence continues at coordinate 15,883,240 of NC_041231.1, forward strand.
AGAGATAAAATCTATCAATTGATTTAGAGCAGGAAGAGACAAAGAAAAAAAGTCTGGGTTATTTATAAGTAAAGAGCTTATGCTCCTGGTAATGATCTGTCCTATTGTTAGCCTGGGACTACTATCAGTGTTAACATATCTTAAAATATTCCATTGAAATTCTTGATTTCATTTGTCATTTAACAACTGAGAATTTATTGAGAGATTTACTACTTGCAAGGCACTGTGATGGGGTATGGAGAATGATTATAATATTTGGTTAGCACACACGATATGCCAGACACTAGACACAGCCTTTCATGTGGGTTCGTTTGTTCAGTCCTTACAATAGTCTTGTGAGGTAGGAGCTGTCCCACCTCTCCTCACTACAGATTACAAGTAGAGAAAATGAGATGTGGAGAAGTTAAAGATGATTAAAAATATATTTTTTAAAGTATCTTGATTTGTGGTGTTTCCTGATTTCTGTTGTATAAATGTACCTACCATCTCTAATTTCAAGCTACCAACAGTTTAACAAATGGCTTGCAAAATTTCTGAGTATTAAACTGTTGGTGAGGGCAGATGTGAGCCGGTTTCAGTACACATTGTCTACATGTCCTCAAAATGAGTGAGTATAAGACTAAGTAATGCCAGCTAGAAAATAAGAGGAACCAGATAAGGTGGCATGGAAGTTTAGAGCAGAGATGCATTTTCTTTTAGCCATTTTCTTGTAATTGTAATTCACAGTTAGAGATGATTCTATGATGCGGACATTTAAAAATAAATTGAACATTGGTTTTATTTGTTAGAATTATTAAATTCAACCCAAAGTGAATATCTTTATAACATTATAAAAATCTGTCCTCTTGTTCAGTGTTTGAAAATTCCTGTCTATCGTATTTTACAACAGTTACTTATTTTTAAACTACTCTATTTTCCAGCAAAGATCTAAAATATCATAAAATAACATTTTAAATATTTTAGTATTTAATTGCAATTTTATGTTTAAACCAAATGAAAATAATCTCGTGTTGCATACAGAACAATTGCTTTCTGAATTTTCTTTCATATATCCCTATGAAATCCCATACCATTCACATTCATATTTGTTCATTTAACAAATATTTATTCATTACATGAATGCTTATTAACTGCCTCCTGTGAGCATGCTGCTGTGCTAGGCCATAAGTTTGTATATTCACTGTCTCCAAATAAGGGTGAGACATAGGCAAACAAAAATATTTAAGTCAGAAGTTGGTCAAAGATATAATAGAAGTAATACCCAGAGTAAAATTACTTACAGGTAGTCTATAATTTGGTGATAAAATGTTTCACGAATAATGATGGGGACATTTATTTATTTATTATTTATCAATTTTTATTGGAGTATGGTTTCTTTACAATGTTGTGTTAGCCTCCCCTGCACCACAAAATGAATCAGCCATACACATACAGATATCTCCTCCCTTTTGGATTTCCCTCCCATTTAGGTTACCACAGTACATTAGGTAGAGTTCCCTGTGCTATACAGTATGTTCCAATGATGGGGACATTTAAACTGCGTTTTGAGTAATGGGTAGGATGTGAAGATGTGGAATTAGGGGCAGAAGAACTGAAGGCGGTAGGAAAGCATGAATAACCACTGTTCAGTGTTTTCTATCCTCTCATTCTTAAAATGTGCTTTTGGCTCTGAAAAAGCAATACTCTAACAGTCCACGAGGTGGTAGGATAACTCTATCCTTTTCTTCATTTAAATGCAAATGATAAAATACTCGTTTTACTTAAGCTGGACAAGATTTTTTTCCTGTGTTGAAACTAAGAATTTGCAGATACTTGCAGGAATTGTGGTGAGGAGTTTTAGAGAAATGCTTCCTTATACCGTGATATGTTTAGATTCACATTTATATGCAATCTAAGAGAAATTCACATTTGAGGTATAACTTCACTAGGTACAGAATTCTAAGATGACTGAGTGAATAAGTTTGACAAAGAAAATACTATGCAGAGGTACTAAACTTGGGAACATGTTTTATTTGTTTGAGAGCTAAGAATTAGGTTTCTAAGTTTCAGTGTGATTAAAAAAACAAAACCAACATAATTTAATTTTATTCACCTGGTTTGAATGGCTAGATGTGCCAGTCATTATGACATGTATGATTCGTGTATTTTGCTTATATCTGGGTCTCATTATATCTAGATCTGCCAACAGTTGCAAAAATGCAACTCAGTCAATTATAGTACAAGTTTTAAAACATGTTGTTTTTATCAATACAATTTACTTGATGTTAAAATCATTTCTAATAAGAAATATTCATTTGTAGCATTTGTTCATTTAGCTATTCAACACATGTTTATTGAGAACCTGTTGTATGTTGGCCATTGTGCTAGGTGCTATTAAATTAAGTTTCATGTTTGGTTACTTTATTTTTTAAATTAACTTTAGTGTTTAGAACAGTTATAATTTTACAAAACAAAATGTTAAGATAGTGCAGAGTTCCCATAAACCCCCAGCCAGCTTCCCCTCTTATTAATACTTTACATTAGTAAGGTATGTTTGTTACAACTAACGGACCAATATTAACTAAAATCCATATTGTATTCATATTTTCTATTAGAGAATGTTATTAAAAATGAACATCTGGGCACTAGGTGTGCTTCTTGCTTCTGGAGTGTTGTTGATTTTAGGCCCTCTCAGATGACAGAGCAAGAGAATATATGTATATATGAGTTAGTATGTATACATACATATGTGTATGTACATACATGAATTCATACTGGTGTTTCCATTTCTAATCTAGTACCACATGGATCATTCATTCACATGTCTCCTTCCCTGCGTATCTTTATTTATTTATAAATTTATTTATTTATTTATTTATTTTTGGCTGCATTGGGTTTTTTTTTTTTGTGTGTGTGGTACGTGGGCCTCTCACTGTTGTGGCCTCTCCCATCGCGGAGCACAGGCTCCGGACGCGCAGGCCCAGCGGCCATGGCTCACGGGCCCAGCCGCTCCGCGGCATGTGGGATCCTCCCAGACCGGGGCGCGAACCCGGTTCCCCTGCATCGGCAGGCGGACGCGCAACCACTGCGCCACCAGGGAAGCCCTGCATTGGGTTTTCACTGCTGCGCGTGGGCCTTTCTCTAGTTGCGGCGAGTGGGGGCTACTCTTTGTTGCGGTGCACAAGCTGCTCATTGTGGTGGCTTCTCTTGTTGCGGAGCATGGACTCTAGGTGCGCAGGCTTCAGTAGTTGTGGCTCCTGGGCTCTATAGAGTGCAGGCTCAGTAGTTGTGGTGCATGGGCTTAGTTGCTCCACGGCACGTGGGATCTTCCCGGACCAGGGCTTGAACTCGTGTCCCCTGCATTAGCAGGCGGATTCTCAACCACTGTGCCACCAGGGAAGCCCTATTTATTTATTTTTAATTGAAATATAATTGACTTACAATATTATATTAGTTTCAGGTGTACAACATAGTGGTTTGATATATTTATACATTACAAAATGATCATCACAATAAGTCTAGTTATCATCCATCACCACACAAAGTTATTACAATGAAATTGACTGTATTTCCTATGCTGTACATTACTTCCCCATGAGTTATTTACTTTATAGCTGGAAGTTTGTATCTCTTAATCTCCCTCACCTATTTTACTTATCACACCACTCTTCCTCTCCACCTCTGCCAACTGCCAGTTTGTTTTCTGTATCTATGGGTTTGTTTCTGTTTTATTATATTTGTTTATTTATTTTGTTTTTTAGATTCCACATATAAGAGAAATCATATGTTATCTGTATTTCCCCGTCTGACATATTTCAGTTGAGCATAATAATAACCTCTAGATTCATCCATATTTGTTGCACATGGCAAGATCTCATTCTTTTTTATGGGTGAGTAATATTCCTGTGTGTGTGTGTGTGTGTGTGTGTGTGTGTGTGTGTGTGTACCACATCTTCTTTATCTATTCATCTATTGATAGTTAGGTTGCTTCTGTATCTTGGCTATTGTAAATAATGCTGTAATGAACAGGGTGCATATATCTTTTTGAATTAATGCTTTTGTTTTCCTTGGAAAAATACCCAGAAGTGGAATTGCTAGTTCTTAGGGAAGTTCTCTTTTTAATTATTGAGGAACTTCTGTACTGTTTTCCATAGTAGCTGTACCAATTTCCATTCCTACCAACAGTGCATGAGGATTCCATTTTCTCCACATCCTTGCCAACATGTGTTATTTGTTGTTGTTGCTGTTGTTGTTTTTTTCATAATAGCCATTCTGAGAGGTATGAACTGACATATTGTGGTTTTGATTTGCATTTCCTTGTTGATTAGTGGTGTTGAGCATCTTCTCAAATGTCTGTTGGCCACCTGTATGTCTTCTTTGGAGAAATGCCTATTCAGTACCTCTGCCTTTTTAAAAATCAAGTTGTTTGTTTTTTGATGTTGAGTTGTATGAGTTCTTTTTACATTTTGGTTATTGACACCTTATCAGATATATTGGTTGCAAATGCCTTCTCCCATTCAGTAGGCTGGCTCTTCATTTTATTGATTGTTTCGTTTGCTGTGCAAAAGCTTTTTTGTTTGATGTAGTCCCATTGTTTATTTTTTGCTTTTGTTTTCCTTGCCTAGGAGACAGATCCAAAAAAATATTGCTAAGACTGATGTCAAAGAGCATCCTGCCTATGTATTCTTCCAAAAGTTTTATGGTTTCAGGTCTTACATTTAAGTCTTTAATCCATTTTGAATTTATTTTTGTATGTGGTGTGAGAGAGTAGCCCGTTTTGATTCTTTCACTTGTAGATGTCTAGTTTTCTTGACACCATTTATTGAAGAGGCTGTCTTTTCCCCATTGTATATTCTTGCCTCCTTTGTTGTAGATTAATTGCCCAGAAAGTGTGGGTTCATTTCTGGGCTATCTATTCTGTTCCATTAATCTATGTGTCTGTTTTTGTGTCAGTATCATATTGTTTTGATTACTGTAGCTTTGTAGTATAGTTTGAAATCAGGGAATGTGTTGCCTCTAGCTTTGTTCTTTCTCAAGATTGTTTTGGCTACTCATGGTCTTTTGTGGTTCCATAAAAATTTTAGAATTATTTTTTCTAGTTCTGTGAAAAATTTCATTGGTATTTTCATAGGGAATGCACTGAATGTATAGATTGCCTTGGGTAGTATGGTCATTATAACAATAGTAATTCTTCCAGTCCATGAACACAGTATATCTTTCCCCTGTTTGTGTAGCCTTCCATTTTTTTCATCAGTATCTTGTAGTTTTCTGAGTATAGGTCTTTTACCTCCTTAGATAGATTTATTCCTAGGTATTTTATTCTTTTTGGTGCAGTTGTAAATGGGATTGTTTTCTTAATTTCTCTTTCTGATAGTTAATCGTTAGCATATAGAAACACAACAGATTTCTGTATATTAATTTTTGTATCCTGCAAGTTTTTGAATTCATATGTTAGTTCTAATAGTTTTTTGGTGATGTCTTTAGAATTTTATATATATGTATATATATATATATATATATATATATATATAGTGTCAGGTCATCTGCAAAAAGTGACAGTTTTACTTCTTTTTTTCCAATTTGAGTTTCTTTTATTCCTTTTTCTTGTCTGATTGCTGTGGGTAGAACTTCCACTATGTTGAATAAAAGTGGTGAGAGTGTGCATCCTTGTCTTGTTCCTGATCTTAAAAGAAATTCTTTTATCTTTTCACCATTGATTATGGTGTTGGAAGTGGGCTTGTCATATATGGCCTTTATTATGTTGAGGTACGTTCCCTCTATACACACTTTGTTGAGAGGTTTTATCATAAATGGATGTTGAATTTTGTCACATTTTTCCATTTATTGAGATGATTGTATGATTTTTATTCTTCAGTTTGTTAATATGGTGTATCACATTGATTGATTTGCAGATAATAAACCATCCTTGCATCCTCCCTGGGATAAACCCCACTTGGTCATGGTGAATGATTCTTTTAATTTATTGTTGAATTTGGTTTGCTAATCTTTTGTTGAGAATTTTTGCATGTATATTCATCAGTGATATTGTCCTGTAATTTTCTTTTTCTGTGGTGTCTTTGTATGGTTTTGGTATCAAAGTGATGCTGATAAGTTTGGAGGCATTCCTTCCTCTAATTTTTTGGAATAGTTTGGGAATAATAGGTGTTATCTATTCTTTAGGTGTTTAGTAGAATTCATCTCTGAAGCTGACTTGACCTGGACCATTTGTTTTTTGGTAGTTTTAAAAAATTACTTATTCAATTTCATTACTGGTAATTGGTCTGTTGTGTTTTCTATTTATTCCCAGTTCAGTCTAGGAAGATTGTTATGTTTCTAGGAATTTATCCATTTCTTTTAGGTTGTCCAATTTGTTGGCACATTATTATTCATAGTAATCTCTTATGATTGGTGTTTTTTTTTTTTTTTTTTGGTATGCGGGCCTCTCACTGTTGTGGCCTCTCCCGTTGCGGAGCACAGGCTCCAGATGCTCAGGCTTATCGGCCATGGCTCACAGGCCCAGCCGCTCCGCAGCATGTGGGATCTTCCCGGACCTGGGCACGAACCTGTGTGCCCTGCATCGGCAGGCGGACTCTCAACCACGGCGCCACCAGGGAAGCCCTCTTATGATTGTTTATATTTCTGTGGTGATGTTTGTAACTTCTTGTCTTTCCTTTCTGATTTGTTTATTTAGGCCTTCTCTCTTCTTTTCTTGATGAGTCTGGCTAAAGATTTATCCATTTTGTTTATGTTTTTGAAGAATCAGCTCTTAGGTTCATTGATCTTTTCTATTGTTTTTTAGTGTCTATTTCATTTATTTCCTCTCTGATCTCTATTATTTCCTTCCTTCTGCTAACTTTAAGTTTTGTTTGTTCTTCTTTTCCTTGTTTCTTTAGGTGTAAGGTTAGATTGTTTATTTGAGATTTTTCTTATTTCCTGACTGGTATGCTTGTATCACTCTGAACTTCCCTCTTAGAACTGCTTTTGTTGCATCACACAGATTTTGGAACATTGTGTTTCCATTTTCATTTGTCTCCAGCTATTTTTTGATTTCCTCTTTGATTTCTTCCATGATCAATTGGTAGTTTAGTAGCATATTGTTTACCCTCTACCTGTTTGTGGTTTTCTGCAGTACTTTTCCTTATAGTTGATTCCCAGTCTTATACCACTATGAATGGAAAGGATACTTGATATGATTTCAATCTTAAACTTATTGAGACTTGTGGTGGTCTAGCATGGGATCTATCCTGGAGAATGTTCCATGTGCACTTGAAAATAATGTGTATTCTGCTGTTTTCCATGGAATGTTCTATATATACATCTATTAAGTCTATCTGGTATGATGTGTTTTTAAGGCCAGTGTTTCCTTATTGATATCCTGTCTGAATGATCTGTCCATTGATGTATTATCATTATTAAAGTCCTTTACTATTATTTTCTTCCTGTCAATTTTTCCCTTTATGTTTTTGCTTTATGTATTTTGGTGCTTATATGTTGGGAGCATAGATATTTACAATTGTTACATCTTCCTGTTGGATTGATCCCTTGATCATTATGTAACGTCCTTTGACTCTTGTTATAGTCTCTGTTTTAAAGTATTTTGCCTTTTATCAGTATTGCTTGCTACCCCAGCTTTCTTTTTGTTTCCATTTTCATGGAATACCTTTCTCCATTCCCTCACTTTCAGTCTGTGTGTGTCTTTACCTCTGAAGTGAGTCTCTTGTAGGCAGCATATATGTGGGTCTTGTTGTTGTTTTTATTGTTTTGGGGTTTTTTTTGGTCCATTCAGCCACTCCATGCCTTTTGCTTGGAGCATTTAGTCCATTTATGTTTAAAGTAATTATCGATAGGTATGTACTTATTGCCATTTTAATTATTTTCAGGTTTTTTTGTAGTTCTTTTGTTGTTGTTGTTCTGTTCTTCTTTTGTTTTTTCCCCTTTACATTTGATGACTATTTTGTGTTATATTTGAATTCTCTTCTCTTTTTTGTGTGAATGCATTTATTATAGATTTTGTTTGTGGTTACCATGAGGTTCATATATAACAACATTTATCAACATATGTGAGGGACTTCCCTGGTGGTGCAGTAGTTAAGAATCCACCTGCCAATGCAGAGGACATGGGTTCGAGTCCTGGTCTGGAAAGATCCCACATCCTGTGGAGCAACTAAGTCCATGCGTTACAACTACTGAGCCTGCGCTCTAGAGGCTTCAAGCCACAACTACTGAAGCCCGTGTGCCTAGAGCCTGTGCTCCACAATAAGAGAAGCCACCACAGTGAGAAGCCAATGGACTGCAACAAGGAGTAGCCTCTGCTCGCCACAGCTAGAGAAAGCCCATGCACAGCAACGAAGACCCAGCGCAGCCAAAATAAACAAACAAACAAATAAATAAAGTTTAAAAACAGTAAATAAATAAATAAATAAATGTGATTATTTTAAGTCGTTGATTTCCTAAGTTCAGACACATTCTAACAACCCTGCATTTTTACTCTCCGACCATGTTTAATGTTTTTACATCATATTTTACATCTTTTTTGTTTGCGTATCCCTTAACTACTGTTTGTGGATATAGATGATTATACTGCTTTTGTCTTCCTACTAGTTTTATAAGTGGTGGATTTACTATCTTTACTGTATATTTATATTTATCAGTGCGATTTTTCCTTTCATAATTGTCATGTTTGTAGTCATTTTTTTTTCCTCTTATAGAAGTCCCTTTAACATTTCTTGTAAAGCTGATTAGTGGTGCTAATCTCTTTCAGCTTTTGTTTGTCTATAAAACTCTTTATTTCCCCTTCAAATCTGAGTGATAGCCCTGCCAGGCAGATTATTCTTAGTTGTAGGTTTTCCCTTGCATCACTTTGAATATATCATGCTACTTCCTCTGGCTTGCAGTTTCTGCTGAGAAGTCAGGTGATACTTTTGGGGAGTTTCCTTATACATGGCTAGTTGCTTTTCTCTTATTGCTTTTAAGATTCTCTCTCTATCTTTAATTTTTACATTTAAATATATTGTGTCTTGGTGTGGACTTCTTTGGGTTCATCTTGTTTGGGACTTTTGTGTTTCCTGGACCTAGGTGTCTGTTTTCTTTTGCAGGTTGGGGATATTTTCATCTATTATTTATTTAAATAAGTTTTCTCCCCATCCCCCACCTTATCCTTCTGGGATCCCTAAGATGCAAACCCTTGATGTTGTCCTAGAGGTCTCTTAAACTGTCCTCACTTTTAAAAATTCTTTTTTCTGTTCGGCCTGGGTGATTTCCACTATTCTGTCTTCCAGTATGCTGATCCATTCTTCTCTATCATCTAATCTACTCTTGATTCCTTCTAGTGTATTTTTCATTTAGTTATTATATTCTTCACCTATGCTTGATTTTTAAAAATATTTTCTAACTCTTTGTTAAGCTTCTCACTGTGTTCATACATTCTTCTCCTGAGTTTGTTGAGCATCTTTATGATGATTACCTTGAACTCTTTATTGGGTAAATTGCTTATCACCACTTTGCTTTGTTCTTCTGGGGTTTTGTTTTTTTCCTGTTTGGAACATATTTCTTTGACTCCTCACTTTGCCTGTTTCTTTTTGTTTATTTCTGTATATTACGTAGGTTGGTTATGTTTCCCAATCTTGAAGTGGCATTCTTTAGAGTTCCTATGGAGCTTAGTAGCACACTCCCCTCTAGTCACCAGAGCTATATGCTCTAGGAGTGTCCCCGATGCTGGCTCTGTGGGCCATTCTGTTGTAGGACTGATTACTATGTGTGCACAGGTAGGCAGTGCTGGCTCCCTGCTCAGTTGGCTGCCAGGTTCTCCCTTGTATGGTGGCTGCTGGCCTGCAAGTGGGCAGGGCTGTGTCCCAGGTTGGCTTACTCCAGTGCCTGAGGATCCAGGGCTAGTGCTGGCCCACTGTTGGGCAAGGCTGGATCCTGGGGTGGCTGGCTTCAAGCCTTGGGAGATGGGCGGTGCTAGGTGCTATTTTAAATGGTCATTTATTGCATATTGTGCTCTAGCTAGAAACTTTACAACTAGACATTTACCTTGTATGGATGATAGCACCAAAGAAAATGGGTTTAAGTTAAGAGAGACGTTAGTTCCAGTCTATAACAGTGTAGGAAGTACTGGAATGAATGATGGAAGGTGGGTATATGTGGGAGGGTGGTACTTCCCAGGAAATATTCAAGAACAGGTGAGGTGTAATTAAGGCCTATACTTGCATGAAGGCATGTATTTAAGCCCTGTCTCTTAGGTTCCTTCCAGTTTTATTTCAAGTTTCTAGATGTTGGAGCAGTAATGCGAGAACATTCCCTTAACACGTCATCTGTGAATGACCAATGTACACTAAAGTGGCCGAATATGCTCCTTGTTCTCATAGATCATTTCCTCAGTTTCATAGGATAGGCCTGACGATTTATTTAGGCAGGAAATGTGGGGCATGTTTTGGGAACTGGAAACTGCTTTTTAAGTTCTAAGAGGGGAAGGAGAGCTGTAGATTCCTGACCCCCATCCCCAGGTTGAGAGTGTCCTGGCCTCCAGCTGCTCTTATACCTCCAGTCTGAGTTTTATAGGCTTCCTTTATGTCACTATCCTCCTCCCCATCTCCACCTCAACTCCCAGTTGTTGTTTTTCGTCTAGTTCAGTTCTGGTTTCACTGGGATAAGGTTAAAATAGCCCTCCGTCTGAATGTGATGTTATTACAGCCCACCAGGAGAAAGTTATGCTACATACTTTTTCTGCTACAGAGCTGAATAGCAATGAATAATGGGATAGCACTGGTAGGAAGAACATAAAGCACTCTGTGGGCCTGAGGTTCTTCTTGATTCTCATAGATAAATAGTAAATAAGAAAGGAGTAAAGTAAAGGGAGATTTGCAAAGTTCCAAAACCATTCTTATTGGTTAAATTTAAAGTTAAATTTTTTTACAAATAGAAGGCTGCGTAACTTCTAGTTTTTGAATGAGATGATTATATTGCAACACTAAGCTAGGTTAGAAGGACTAACTAGATGCTAACCCTACAGGAATAGCTCACTGTTTTGGGATGGAGGCCAATCATAGTTCCGTTAACCCTTGAACAACATGGTTTTGAATAGCACAAATCCACTCATCTGCAGAGTTTTTTCAGTAAATATGTACTACAGTACTACATGATCCAATTTGTGGTTGTTTGACTCCATGGATGTGGAACTGTGGATACAGAGGACAGACTCTACAGTTATATGTGGATTTTCAACTGCATGGGGGTGGGTGGTTGGTGCCCCTAACAAGCTCATTGTTCAAGGGTCAACTGTAATTCTTTCAGAATCCTTCCCAAAATTTTTAGAGTATTTATTTTTTAAGTGGAAAGACATACAGAGCAATAATTTCTGCTTCTTAATTCTTTGCCTGAAGCCAATGATATTTTTGTGCTACGCCAAGAGGGAAATTCTGTCTATACATAGTTTCTCTGCTTGTCAGTACTGTTTGCGTACTGCTCAGATATATTTGCTGAGATTAGGAAACTGGCATTTATGCATCAATGATGAAGCAATTAAGAACTTGGTTATATCATTGGACGTAATAACCTCAGCTTTCCTAGGTGTTTTCTGATGAAGTCGTTCTAAATGTTCACAAGCCTGTATTGAAAATAGCAGGTGCCTGAACTCTTAGGGGTCATTATTTTGCTTTTATACAGAATCATCATTAAATTTTTCATGCCATCGTAGAGTTGGGAAAGGGAGCTCAGAAGATGAGGAGAAAAGAAAGCAAGTACGTGAGAGCAGCAGTGTGAATTATTCAAATCCATGAATTATCAGAAAGACTTCAAAAATCATCCTATTTTCCTATACTGGATGATTTGCTAATTTACTTGAAGCTCTGCTTAGTTGATAATAATGGAATTTTCTAACCACAAGCAGCTGGCTAACGCAGAACTAACCAAGGTGACAAGGAAAAGCACTCTATGTTTTAAATCTGTTATTCCCAAAATGCACTGAGGCACCTTGGGGAGCCTTAGGGGAGCTCACAGGGGTACTGCAGGTTATTTTAAATATTCAAGGGGAACACAGTATACTCAACATCTGTGCAAATTATTAGCTCTAGGGTAGTTCAGTTTCAACCTTAGATCCTGCTATATTCCTTTTGATTAGGTCATATCTTTGTGAAGTTGGGTTTTGGTGATAACTGTGATAAAAAGCAAGTACCAGTGACAATCAACAGGAAGTAAGAGTGAGTTTTCAACCTGATTCTAAGGTTTGAGGAGTTGTGTAGTGACCAGGAGGCACACACATCTCATTAGTAAGTAACTGTCCTTAAGAATAAAGTAAAAAAAATTTCAATTTATGGGAGTTACCCTTCCAAATGGCTATTACGTTGTCGGGACATAAATAGTTGTTTGGATCTAACAGAATTCATATTTTCTCCTGGCTTAGGGATGTCATGAAAAAATTAGTCAGGCACAAAGATTACCATGATCCAAAAAAGTTTGGCAACCTATAGGTTAAATGATTTTTTAAAATTGGGTTTGGTTTTCTTTTTTCTTCTTAAAAGCTTTTGTACTTTTCCCCCATCATTTTATCGAAATGTACAAATGTAATCAATATACCTATTTTTTAAGGTATTTTTTGTTTCTGCTAGCTTTCCTCTACCTCCTCCTTCTACCTCCCCACTTCCCTACCAGGTAGGAACCTGATATATGTCATTAGCAACCTAGTGTATATCTTTTTATATCTGTCAAGGACATGCTTCTGTAAGACATATATACATATTTATTTAAATATACAAGGCTGGGAGGCGTTACTGTTTTATGAAAATGAGAGAACGTTAGTTATGAAAGGCAAATATTATGAAACTAATTTTAACCTTGCAGACCCACTGTAATGGTCTCAGAGATCTCAGGGGTTCCTAGGCCACGGTTTGAGAGCATTTGCAATAGATATAGATATATATACATATATATATATATATATATATGTATATATATATATATATTTTTTTTTTTTTTTGTGGTACGCGGGGGAAGCCCGCAATAGATATATTTTTACAGCAAATGAAAACCTAGATCTGGATTGCAGTGATACACCCATAGCAATGTTCTTTTTAAGTTCTATATAAATACTTCTTATCTAAAAATGCTTAATGATTTTTATCTACAGTACATAGTGTTATAAATGTATATTAAGTGTCATGGTATGTTATGGATTTTTCTTCATATTTTTCATTTACTTTATTGACACTGATAAAATATCTTTTGAACTTATAATTGTTTTAAATACTCTAGGGTATGAAACTTATTTGTAATATTCTTTTTTTTTTTGCGGTACGCGGGCCTCTCACTGTTGTGGCCTCTCCCGTTGCGGAGTACAGGCTCCGGACGCGCAGGCTCAGTGGCCATGGCCCACGGGCCCAGCCGCTCCGCGCCACGTGGGATCTTCCCGGACTGGGGCACGAACCAGTGTCCCCTGCATCGGCAGGCGGACTCTCAACCACTGCGCCACCAGGGAAGCCCTGTAATATTCTTTTGATTTTTTTTTAAATTTTAATTTTAATTAATTTATTTTTTTTTGCCATGCTGCGTGGCTTGTGGGATCTCAGTTCCCTGACCACGGATTGAATCTGGGCCACAGCAGTGAAAGCTCGGAATCCTAACCACTAGGCCACCAGGGAACTTCCATATTTATAGTATTCTTTTATATTTTCTTTTTAATTGGCATTGGCTTGATGGCTAAAAATGATGATGTGCTTATTGATTATTTGTATATCTTCTGTGAATTTTGTTTATGCCTTTTGTTCATTTAAAAAAACAAGCTGTTAGATTTTTAATTTGTAGTTAAGTTGTAGTAATTGTTAACAATTAAATTGTTAATTTGTAGCATTTCTTTATATATTTTGGATAGTATCCCTTTGATATATGTGCTATGTTTTTTCCAGTCTGTGTGTGTAGGGTTATTTTGAGATTCAAATGAGGAATTATACATTAAGGACAGTGCCTGGCACATAGTAATTATTCAAAATAGAGAGAACAGAGGTTACCAGGCTATGAACTTCTCTTTCATATTTTCCATATTCATTTAATTTTCTTTCGGGGACCATGGGCTTAACGTAATTGCTGTTCTGATGAAAATGAATTATAAACAATAACACATTTGAGCATCATTTTTATTTAACATATTGTAAAAATGAGTCAATCATATTTTTTGTTCAAGTAAGTCATTTTTCATTTCAGAATTAAAATTTATTTCACTTTGCACTGTTTCCTGCTCAGCATCAAAAGACATTCTAGGGCTTCGCTGGTGGCGCAGTGGTTGGGGGTCCGCCTGCCGATGCAGGGGACACGGGTTCATGCCCCAGTCTGGGAGGATCCTGCGTGCCACGGAGCGGCTGGGCCCGTGAGCCTTGGCCGCTGGGCCTGTGCGTCTGGAGCCTGTGCTCCGCAACGGGAGAGGCCGCAGCGGTGAGAGGCCCGCTTACCACAAAAAAAAAAAAAAAAAAAAAAGACATTCTATGCTGTACAGGATTAGAAGATTAGAAGATGTTCCCAGCCTTATTGCTTTAGTAACATGGTTTCTGCTTTGTTTTCCTCTATATTCATAAAATTCATGTTTATAATATTCAAAAAGTGCATTAAGAAACTATCATAACTTTATAGTCTTTTTATTCTGAGTACTTATTTTTAATATTTTAGTATAGTTTTGCATTTATAAATGCCAAAAAATACCTGTGCAGTTATTCCTTACACAAGAATAGTAATACACTGAAATCAAAACTAAAGAAAAAAACTAAACAATTTAGAAATAGAAGCAACTATATAATTTGGGAATATTGTAAACCGGTGATGCTTTTAAGGTGTCTTGTAAAGAATATGCAGTATATTCTTGCTGCATACTGTGATGTAGGCCAAACAGATGGGTATTGCAAATATTTCTTATCTCTCAGTAGTATGGGAGGCCCATTTAGGATTTATTTTTTGGCATACCCTAATAATTGGCTTGAATTAATGAAGTGAACTTATAATTTATAGTTTTGGTTAATCTTCCTGCTTATTACTTAACCATTATAGCATTTACCAATCAGTATGGAAGTATGTGAACATTTGAACAGTTCGGATGTGTATCAGATGAATATATCAACTCTAACCTTTGCATTCTTGGAAGTATCATTCATTCCTCAAACAGCTACTAATTACTTTCCAAATATGAGGCACTGTGAACCACTGTAGGAGAGTATAAATATGTAATAAGATCCAGAATGTGTCCTCAGAGAGCATGTAATCTATGATACATCTATACAAGTAAATAGAACATATGGAAGACAATGCTAAAGACTAGGAAAGAAGTATTAATAACATAACGCGTTCACGGAGACATACTAGTTTTGTTTGAGAAATTTCATTGTCAAAGATTGAAATTAACCATATATACAGTATTTCTTCTTATAATCATGTACCCTCATTGTGAAAAATTCAGAAACTCTATAGACAGTCACAAAGAAGAAATATTGCTCGTAATTTCACATAACAATTGCCATTATTAGTATTTTGGTGTTTGGCTTTTGCCACTTAATTATTTTAAGTAGACCCTTTGGAAAGTAAAGATACTCATTCTGGGTACCGTTCTAGGAGTAATGCAAATATTACATACAGCCCTTGCTATTGGTGGTTCTGGAAGAGGAAGTGCTATTAAGTCAAATTATTTTATGCACAAGTTGTTTAATGGACAATAGTGATTTGGCCAGAGATTATGGTTGTAACTTGATAGTTGTGCCCAAGAGAGCTGAAATAGAAAATGCAGCTCCCTTACAGGTGGATTAGGGACAGAAGAATCTCATTCATGGAATTCTAAGAATGTGATAGGTTCTACTCAGAAAGAGAAGCAAGACTCATTTTACTTCAGAGAAGAGAAGCTGATTCTTAGAGACAGTATTATACATACATGAGGAGTAGAAGCTTAGCAAATCCACTATCAAAAGTATGTTCACATAAAAGTTATCAGTTAAGTCTTAGTATTTAAATTAACATGGATTTATCTCTCCTCATTGAGAAATTTTAAGCAATTGTTGAAACTAGTGTGAATTCCTTAGAGGAGTTAGGTTAAAGACATTTTTGGTGGCAAGAAAATAATCACACTGGAGCAAAAGATATTTCAAAGATATTTAAAATGGATCATTCACACGTAGGCAGTGGAAAGGTGATAGCAGGGCCACCTGTGTGCAAATAGAAAAGTGGCAATCCCACTTTTTTGTACTTTTCCATTTTCTCTTTTATCATTCCTCATTCTTAGCTCCCCTTACTATATTACTAGGGTCCCTTTCCGGTGGGTAACACTTACACCTGTCCTCATTATGGTGGTGTCCAGTACTTGGGCTTATCCTGTTCTTTCTCCCTTTATCAAAGATGATGTGTATTATCAGCCATTTTCTCTATTATCATGTTAAAAAATAAACTAATGTACTGATCCTCCCCAAAATGTTAGTTTTTTTTTAGGATATTTTAATTTATTAATCTTTCAGTCCTATTTGCATTTTAACAATTTTTAGAGAGGCAAAATTTTAACCAAGAAAGAGCAAATACTTAATGTTAAATTTTCAGGTGGGTTGGAGAAAATATTTGGAGACCAGTTCATCCTATAGACAGCCAGACAGTTCCAGTTGAATATATACTTCTGTTGTGTCAAGAATAGAAAAGTGCTATTTCTGTCTTTTAATGCAAATAGGCATGTGGAAATTCCTTTTCCACAAAGTTTTATAGACTTTATTGTTGCCTCCAGAAGTTGAATGTGGGGGCAATTTTCTGGAAGAGATTTAAACTAATAGGAGCACACTTGTAGCGGATTTGCAAGCCTTCTCTCCTTAGCGATTTCTCTCTCCCCGAGAGTCTAAAGATGCTCAAGGGAAAGGTACTACATGCAGAACGTCAATTCCTTTCAGACCCACAGTATGAGCTCCTAGAATGGCATAATACTCCATCTGAAAAAGAGAGGCAGTCATTTTGTACTCAGGAGTAGAAAAGTGTAGTATGTGATTACAGATTGAGCCTTTAGGAGAGCAATAAAAATAGTTCTGACAGTCATTTCCAATAAAATTTTTTTTTCACTGGGCAGAATATCCAATCTATAAAGACGTTTTTGGAGTTCTTATTTGGTACTATGTTTGAAGATATTATGTCTCCAAAAGTAGTCATGGGAGAAAGGAATACATGATTGATGCAGGACAAAAAACAGCTTATTTTAAGAGAACGATTTATGACCTTTAATTTTTAAAATAAGATTTCCTTTTAAGATCTTTTTCTAAATAGGAATTGACTGAGCAACAGTTCTCTCACCTTATACTCTTGTGCAGGTATCATTATTTTCAATGAAAGTGCCATTTAGTATAAAGTGGTTGAAATTTTAACAACTGTGGCGAAGAGCCATTCATGTTGCCATAAAGATTTTTTTCCCACTCTTAGGACCAAGTAGTTCTGTTTGTTTGCTTTGATAAGTCAAGAATTGGGGAGTAGAGAAATTGTGGAAGATTTGTATGCAGTGGTTTTTGATTCTAATTAATTGACTGTAGAAATTAAATAGAAATAGCAGTCTTAACTCTACATACTTACCCTCTGGGTGTTTCTTCTTTCTAAAAAGCAATGTTTAGAATTCTTAGCATTGTGTCTTATTAATGGCCGGGTATTCCTTCTGGTAACACTGCAAAAAACTTCCCCTACCTCCCTACTCATTTGAATGTGATTTCTTTCTATGGCTAGATAAGTACATTGATTTTGTGTTTCATGGAGATTAGTGGTTTAACAAAATGATAATAGGGATTATTGATTCTAATTGTTGTACATTGTTATTGGACTTAGTAGTCTTTTTAACCAATGCAGAGTCTTTAAAGATGTTTTCTCTTTGCTCTAAACAATATTAAATGAAATGTATAATGATGATACAAATCAGGCATGTTAAGTAAACAAAATTAAGATTGTGGGTTTTTACCAAAAGGTCAAAGCCAACTTCTAGGTACCTATATAATCTTCATTCTGGCTCATTTTTGCTATTCTACTGAATTGTTCTTTCTTTATAAAGTGTTTTATGCTGCTTTTTGAAAGGAAGTATGTTCAAATGGATTTAAAAAATCAAAACAATATAAAAAGTTTGTGGTAAGGATTCTTATTCCTACTCCTGTTCCTACTTTTCTTCTTTCTCTGTTCCTACATTCTATTCTACATGTAATAACTTTTATTAGTTTCTTTAAATCCTTCCAATTTTTCTTTATCTAAATACATATAATTTTTCTCCCCCCCATTTTCCCCCAAAGTTTACTTAATATGTAGACTATTGTGAATTTTTCTAAGTGTCATTTTTTTCTAATTATTTTCTCTCATCTCTGAACTATAAACATTTTCCCCAGATTTTTTGGTTTTCTGGTCAGACCAACCTGTATATGAGTGCTGGCTCTACTACTTACTAAGTATGTGACCTTGAGTTAAACTTGAGGGTCTCAGTTACTTTACTTTTAAAATGGAAGTATCATTACCTATGGGATAGGGTTGCTGTGGGTATTAAATGAGGTAATCTATGACTAGTAGCCTATGGTGGGCAATCAATGTATATCAGTTTCTCTTCCCTTTCCTCTGGCCTTTTCTCTCTCCCATAGTACAATCACCCTTTTCCATCATTAAAGGTACAATAACCTCACAAATTGTCTGTGTCTCCAGTATAGCCCCTGCCCATCTATTCTTCACACTGCAAGTTAGAGGGGTCTTTCCATGGGTTGTGTCACGTGTACAGAGTGTGAACTTCAAAGAGCACGTGATACTCTTCGTGGTCTAGGTTCTTCTTACCTGTCCAGCCTCATTTTATGCAATTCCTCTTTTCTGCTCTATAGCACATAATTTTCTCCCTGCCCAGAGGATATTCTGAATTCTTTGTCTGACAGTTCATAGATCTCCTTTTCTTTAGGGTCAGTTATTAGAGTTTTATTAGTTTCCTTTGGTGGTGTCATATTTACCTGGTTTTTCATGGTCCTTGGTTCCTTATATTGGTATCTGTGCATTGGGGCTCCTCTTCCGGACTTTACAGGTTTGCTTTTGAGAGACAGTTCTTCACCAGTTGGCTTAGTTTGGGTTTCTGGGTGTGTCTACTGGTAACATCTTTGGGCAGATGGTCTGTTTTTGAGTGAGGCAACTGTTTGAGCTCTGAGGATGGAGATGGGGGGGTGTGCCACTGGCTGAGAGCATTTGGATAAGACTGCTGGATGATCTCTGTGGTTGCTTGAATTCTCTGGTCAGGCTTACTAGATGGTCAGGACTGGCTACTATACTCAGTAGTTGGTAGGACTATTTCTTGGCTTCCCTTCCCTGACAGGGCAACAGGCCAGGGCTCAGGCCTGATTCTAGCTTGAGTGAGCACTGAATTCCCTGGTCAGGTGTGGCCACCGTTTTTTTTCCCTTAAATTAATAAATTAATTAATTTTTGGCTGCGTTGGGTCTTTGTTGCTGCATGCAGGGGTACTCTGTTGCGGTGCGCGGGCTTCTCACCATGGTGGCTTCTCTTGTTGCGGAGCATGGGCTCTAGGCACGCGAGCTTCAGTAGTTGTGGCTCATGGGCTCTAGACCGCAGGCTCAATAGTTGTGGCGCATGGGCTTAATTGCTCCGCAGCATGTGGGATCTTCCTGGAACAGGGCTCGAACCCGTGTCCCCTGCATTGGCAGGTGCATTCTTAACCACTGCACCACCAGGGCAGCCCTGGCCACCGGTTTTGCTCTGCAGACAAGGAAAGTCATGGGCTGTGCTCTGTGTTCAAGAACCACTATGTGTAGGGCTGTTGAATGGGCTGTGCAGCTCCTGGTGTGCTCTGGTTAGATTCTCTGGTCAGACAGCTGAAGGATGTATTCAGTAATGAGTGGGGCTACAAATTAAATGCCCTGCCTGGGTGCAGTGAAAGAAGCAGCTCAGAAGCTGGTAAAGCTTTGTTGTCTTAACTCAAGCCATCACACACCCCATGTTCCCTGGCCAAGGAGGTCCACTGACTTTGCTCTACAAACTATTGGCTCTGTCTGCCCTTCTGTCATCTAAAGCGCCACAGGCCTGCACAACTTCTCGGACTTGTTGCCTGCCCTCCTGGTCAGGTAGGGCCAGAAGACTCTCTCTACAGCAGGTGGGGCTATATCTGAGCCCCTTTGCCCGGGCACGAGTAGGAGGGGTCACTCGAGGCTACTCTGAATTTCCCAGAGAGGATCTCCAGTTGGGAAGGGCCAGGAGCTGCCCTCAGCCAGGGCTGTGGGTTAATCCCCCTGCCTGTGCCCAGCATGGGAAGTCTCCACACCTGGTAGTGGCTTGGCTCTGGGAGCATTGGCTCTGCCGACTGGTCTCTTGGCATGACGACTGCTGGGCTACACAGCCTCTAGGAGTTGTCATCAGTCCTTCTGGTTAGATGTGGCTGGAAGGCACTCTCTACGGCAGGTGGAGGTATGACTCAGCAGCTTGCCTGAGTGTGGGAAGCTGGCATCTAGGACCGGCAATACCCCTCATTTGAGGGTCCAAATCAGCAGATACGCATCCTGCCAAGTTCCCTGGTCAGAGGCCACCCCCGACTTGGTTCTGCAGATGAGCAAGGCCACCAGTTGGGATTACTACTTGGGCACTACAGGTATGAACTTGGTCTGACAAGATCCTTGTGTTGGTTGTTGCAAGCCCGCCCCACTTCTCTGTCACAGTCGGATTCCCAGTGTTTGAGCCCCACAGATTCCTCCGTGGTCTGTGTGGTGAGAAATCAGGGTAGGGCTCCCCACAAGGTGACCCACAGAGCTTTGGAAAGCTGGTTGTCCCCCCACCACTCTCTTTTCCCACTGAAGGAATCGGAAACTGAGGGGAGGCCTCTCTGTGTGGTGCTACACTGGCCTGCAGGGGCAATGTGGTCAACATGGAGCTGCTTCTCTCTCCCTCCTAATGCAGTCTGTCTTGGTGTGTGAGGTGCCAGGGGTGCTTCAGCCTCACCCCTGTGTTCTAGGATTCTCTCATTGGTGTTCTGGTCTTGAATAGATGTGAGTTGTCCTTGTGAGGGAGAGGGAATGACCTGTATTTTGCCATTTAGTCCATATATAGTTGTTGTTTTTTCATTATGAGCTTTTTGTCATTGAATAAAAAAGAGATTAGTATCAGATTTAAGTGAATTAGCTTTAATGGTGATTCACATTTTTTCCTATGTCACTAAGCACACTGTTTAATACTGCTGAACTTTTTTTTTCTTAATAACAAGACTTCTTCAGTGAAGGAAGTAGTACAGCGGTTTACATTTTGGCTCAGACTCCCTAATTTGAGTAACTGTTCCAAAAGCATTTCCCGTCATGAGAACTGTGCCATCTGAACACGGTCATATACAAAATTTAAATTCCAAATCATGTGTTGACAAGGTTGACAACTTAGAATTTTATACAGTTAAGAACTAGTTGTGCTTATAAGCAGTGTAGCTGGAAAAGATCATAAATATACTAAAAAATTGCCATATTAACAATGAAAAATACTTTACTGGCTATATTTGTTCTATGAGTTGAGCTTCCATATCATTAGCCGGTGCCTGGCTATTTTGGGCTATTGTGTCGTTGAAAAGTAGTTTTTGAGCTACTTTGTTTGCCCTAGATTCACCTACATTTCCAAGAAAACATTTTTGTGTTTTTTCAGTCTTAGCAATCTAAAGTGCTACATAAAAAAAGGCTGAGAAGCACTCATATTTATATGTGAGATATTGAACACCTGCTTCTATTAGCTTTTTAATTCAGCTCCCTTTCTTTCAAAGAATTTTTTGGCTTTGAGCTTATTTCTTTATGATTTATATGTTAAGATTCACTCAAGTGTTGACCACTTAGCATGTCTCCACAAATAACACATTGTGATTTTAGTACTTCATTCTCAATTATGGCTACATGACCAAAGTCAATATACAAGTATCATATTCCTAATAGAGTTAGAAAAAACTTGTTTGGTCCTCATTTACTTGGAATAACTTCCATCATTATCATTTGATTTAGTACCACTGCTGCATGCAGAAAAATGAGTGTCTATTCTTAACAAAAAAAAACCGCAGTGAGGTTTATCTTGGCATATGTAAATTAGAGTTAAAAATAAAATAATTTTGTATTCTTAATTTAGTTTATTAAAGTACATTTAAAAAAAATAAGCTTGATCTAAAATCATAATTGTAAAAATAACAAGTTGTAGAAATAAACAGATATCTGAATTTTATCAGATTTTTATTCCCTTGTGGGTTATAGGTGACAAATTCACCTGAGATATCACATATTATAAGGTCTTACTGTGCTTAACTAGCATGCAGTTTTTGCCCCATGTGGCTCACCGCTTGAGTTTAGCAGCATCCAAACTTGTGTATACCTTATTTATCAAAATGAGTCCACTGATTGCAGGCTGGGATGTTGTGGCAATGCCAAATGGTTAAAGAAGTTTCTAAACACTTACTGTCATATTCTATAGTTATCTTGTCAGGGACCAGTAACAAACAGCACTGGGTCAGAGACCATACTTTGAATAGTACTGAGCTAGTAGGTATAAATGTGCCATAATAATACTAGCTAATGTATATTAAATTTGTATTGTATGCCAGGCTGTTTGACAAGCAATTTACATGTTTGTCTCATTTAATCTTCTCCACAATCCAGTAAGATATAGGTAGTGTTATCATCCCCACTTTACAGATAACAAAAATAAGGCTCAGAGTAATTTAGTAAATTTCCAAGATCATGCAGTCTTCCCAGCTGGAGCTGGGATTTAAGCCCAGGCCTGTGGCCTCCAGAACCTGAGCTCTCAATCTCTAATTCAGATGCCAGAAAGCATTGTCTTAGAACTTACAGGGTGAGTTATAGTGGAAAAAACGAGGAATTAGGTTCTGTTCTTAGTTTTGGTACAATCTAGTTGTGAGGCCTTTGACAAGTCACTTTATCTCTCTGGGCTTTGGTTTTTCTATCTGAATGTGACATGGGGAGGGTAGAGGCGTCAGCTGTATGGTTTTTAAGCAGTGGTGTGTTGGAGGCAGCTTATACCATTTCCGAAGAGCCAGTTGTTAAATTTATAGGTATTTTGTTAGCTGGTTGATTTCCTCCTGGTAGCTTGAAACTGACCGTCATGAGAGTATTTATTTACACCATGGAAATTGGCAAACACTGTAAGTGTTTAATAATGTTTAAACACTTAACCAAGGCTTTCCCTTGGTTGTTAAACATTTGCCAGCATAACACTGCTTTCAGGTCTCTTCGAGTTAATTCTGTTTCTTTTCAATCTTCCCTATCAAACAGGGAGCAAGTCGTCTGTCTCTTTACCTCTAGCACAGTGGGTGGGTATGTAGTACCTATTTGATGTTGATGATGATGAAATCACCACATCTATATCTTAAAACTTTGGATGGGCCCTGCTTGAAGGTACTTGCCTGGAAATAGTGGACCCTCAGGGGAAGCTCTTCCTATGGCTCCAGTGAACTCTGTGTTGGCCTGATTTTTAGAGGAGATATTCTAACACTGCTTACAGCTTTCTTTTGAAATCTGACTGCCCTTTATCACATTATTATGTGGAATGAGAAAGTATAGCACAGAAATGGTACATATGAAGTCATTCTCTTTTATGCTAGTTTTCTTGAGTTGTTCTGGATGTAAAGAATATTAGTGTTTTTCATTTTTAAGGTCCTACTCTGTTGGTCTATTCTCCTTTACTAACTTGGAGAGCATCCCTGCCGTTCCTATCTCCTTTTTTCTCCAGTTTCCTCTGTCTTTTTGATTAGCTCTGTGTCTCTCTCTGTGCATTAAGTCATACCCTGTAGCTGTTTTCCTGTAGCTAATCCTCATTTTCATGCTCTCTCTTGAATAGTCTTTCTTCTTGGATCCAACGAGTTACAAACTGGTTCTTAATGTAATGTTAAGCTTACTGTTTTATCGTAATTATGATGTATATTGATAAGGTAATGGAAAGAATCCCAGGCTTTTGGTAAAGGAGACCTAGATATTTTGCTTTTGCTTTTTTTCTTCAACTATTTGCACTTTTTCTCGTTCATTAAGTAATGCAATTGGACTATACTGTGATTCCCAAACCTGCCCATGCTTCAGTATCCCTCAAGGAATTTGGTTAAAATATAGATGGCCAGTCTCACCTTACTCCAGAACTGATGAATCTCTTTTGGGGTTGGGGGACAGGGAATTGTTTGGAGAGTTCATTTTTCCATCCAATGGGTGGCAGAACTAGAGTTACAGACAATTTCCACAGGGATAAAGTTTCTTTTTTTTTTTTCTTCTTATAGTGGAAACAAATAGGACTGCAACAAAGTATTGGTGGAATGTTCTACTGATAGTTAATTATACTCAGAAATTCTCATTTCTCATAGTTAAAGAAATGGTTACATTTTTAGATGTAATAGCATTTAGGGAAATCAGTTAAACATTTCTTGTTTGGTGAGCCACATAATGTCTTTTAAGGCTATATATTCATTTAAATCAGTTTGCATATTTATAATGTGCTGCCATGATCTTAGTTTTAGGAAATCCAAAAAATAGTATTTTCTGCCCATTCAGTTAAGCATCCCTGCTGTCACCTGTATAAGATTCCTTCAGATCTCTTGCTAGAGAATGATGTTGAGCTATGAGGGTGGATTCCTGGTCAGTGAATTCCCCCAGGGGACTTGGGATCTGAGAGAAATTACTGTACCATGCTTGCACACCTGAATTTGGGTGCCAGGCACATCAGGGTTCAAATATTTTATTTTTCATGTGTAAGGTAACCAGACACAGTGAAATGAAACTGATTTGGGAAATTAGCTTCCTGGGAGTTTTTTAAAGATATACATTCTCTTAGGACACTAGGATATGAGCAGAAATAAGCCAATATGATTTTTTTCTGTTCTTGTTCCCAAGCTCCTGCTTCTCCTACTTCTGACCTTTACGTCATAGTTGCTTGGCAAGGTGACACTTGCTGATTTCAGCAAGTAGAGCGCTTATGCAGGGAACAATGTTGGTTGTACACCCAACCAACACTTTGCCTTTTACTTCTTCCTGAGAGAATTCTGACTTTGTCCGTATATCCAACCCTCCTCCCCAGAGCTTTGTGCTTTAGGGGTAGTTGGCCTCAGCAGTAGGTAAAGCAGGTAGATAGATCCTGATTAGAATGAGCCAGTCATGATGATTCCAGATGGATCACATGCCAGTGATTGGTTTAGGTTTGATACGTGATTTTTTTTTGGCCAAAAGATGTGAGGGAATGTCTGCTCGGGTGGAAGTAGGGCGTTTTGGGAAAGGCTTTCTTGTTCTTATACCCCAGAATAGACTGTCCCACTTTTGATTCTTGATATTGTCCGTGTGTATGTTTTGTCTGGAACTACCTTCTCTTTTACCACCAGCCTAAGGATGAAGCCAACACAGAGGAGAGAAGAAGCAAGATAATCAATCACAGGGAGGTGGAGCTGGAGCCCGAATCATATAACCTGTGAAATTGCTCTACTTCTGAACTTCCCTGCATAAGAAGCGATACATATTATTTCAACAAATTGAATCTGTCTGTACTTGCAGATGAAGTCACTCTAACGGCTACACTGTCCTGTTATTCTAGCATGGTCACAGGTTGTTTTTTTAATCCCTCATAGCACAAACTGAGGCCAGACTATAATGAAAAAGATGCGCAGTGTGGAGAATAATTTTCAGCTGCTCATAACACAGATCAAACCTGGAGTCTCTCCCCAGGTGTAGTAGGCACAGAGATGTGACATATAAGAACTCTAATGGTCAGTGCTTGCTCCAGAGATTCTCACCAGGCTAGTCAGGGCTTTATCAGGCCTGTGTCCCAGTTGAACTCCTTCTTTTGTCCAATCCTGCCTCCTAGTCCTTCCTTTCACTGATGTTCTTTCCTAATAAACACCTTGCACCCCCAAAACCATCTCAGCATCTGCTTCTGGAGAACCCAACCTGTGATTCCAGGCCAGCTTCCTAGTCCACTTCTGTCCTGTCTCTATGTGGCCAGGAGCAGCTCATCTCCCACCATCATTCCCGATCTCTCTGAAATTTTGTGTCCAGGTAAATGGGCCAGAAAGAAGTTTTTTTAAAAAAAATTTCCAGCTGCAGGAAAAACTTCTCCCCAGGATATTTTGTAGTGGGGTATTCAGTTTTTTTAGGGGAAACCCTATTCCCATTCATAGGGGGAAGATGCAGACTAGGATGTTATTTTAACCCCATGGTTCTAAGGTCAGAAAAAATAAAAATCACTGATCAGGTCTTGTCACTTAGTGCATGATGAATGAGGACATCCAACCTCCCTCCCTCCCTCCCTCCCTCTCTCCCTCCCTTCCTTCCTTCCTTCCTTCCTTCCTTCCTCTTTACTGAGTATAATTTACTTACTATAAAATTTACTCATTTTAGTAAATTTAGAGATTTTTTAGTAAATTTACAGAGTACTGACATTGCCACAATCCAATTTTAGAACATTTTTGTCACTTCCAAAATATTGCTGGTGTCCATTTGCAGACATTCCCTGTTTCCACCTCCAGCCTCAGGCAATCCTTGATTTACTTTCTGTTTCTCTAGTTTTGCTTTTTCAAGACACTTCATATTAAGGGAATCATGTAATATGCAGTCTCTTTTGGCTTCTTTTGCTTAGCATAATGTTTTTAAAGTGTATCCATGTTGTAGCATGTATGTATCAGTATTGAATTCCTTTCTATTGCTGAATATTATTCCACTCTATGAATATAATACATTTTGTTATATTATATCCATTTACCAGTTTATAGACATTGAATTGTTTCGATTTTTTGGGTCTATGTTGAATAATGCTCTTATGAACATTCCTGCATAAGTGTTTGTGTCGACGTATATTTTCATTGTCTTTCACCCAGGAGTGGAATTACTAGTTCATATGGTAAATTTATATTTACTGTTCAGAGAAACTACCAAACTGCTTTCCAAAATGGTTGCACAATTTCCTATATTTATTGCCTTTGATTTTTGTAATTATTTTAAGATTAATTGTATGGTGTTTATTAAGAAACAGAAAGTTATTGACAACAGTACAGAGTAATTATGTAGCAGACACTCAAATATGACACCCAGCTTCTCCTTTAGGACTGAAGGATCTATTCCTCTATCTTCTGGAAGTGCTGCTAGCTGACAGTCCTCAGGTGTCAGGTCTCGCCAGAAACTGCCCTTGGCTAAGCAGTCACCTTGTCCATGGTCATGGCTCCTTCCTAGGGGCAGCCTATATCCAATGACTAGTTGATATGAGGCATGAAAGCACTTTTTGCCCCAACTGAGGACAACAGAGGGGGCCATCCAGCTTCAGGGTTCTCTGTGGGGCTGACTGAGGCCCTTGTAGAAACTGCATTACAGTCCCAGCCCCTGTCTTCTTTCTTCCTTTCCTCCAGAAGAAGGGTTGCTCCTCAGACTACTCTAAGAAACATTCTGCACATTATTGTGCACCTGTCCATCTGAATTGCCTCTTGGAGGAAACCAGTCTTGAAAGCAACAGACTGTTACCTTTTAAATAATATAGATTACATTTACGCTTTTCTTGTTAAGTAGATCCCTCTGTTGGCAAGAATCAGAGTATCTTATTGAAGCCTAAACCAAGTTCCAATCCCTACATAGAAATCAGCTTCTGTTATCTCAGTATCTACCAAGAGAGGGCAGTGAGATGCTAGTTAAACTAGCAGCCCTGTGGTGAGAGTAAAGCAGAATTTAATTATCATAGAAATTCCCAGCATTTTGTTCTCAAAAAAAAAAAAAATTTTTTTTTTGTTGGCTCTTCCTATATTATCCAGAGATCTGTAGGATGTGTAGCAATAAACTTCATTTAGTATGCTCTAAATAAAGCAGAATTCCAACGAACTCCTTTTCTTAAGGACAGTTCTGACCACAGACTGTGGTTTTAATTTTTAATTAATTAATGTTTCATTTGAAGCATTTGAACAAAGTGGATTCTTTTTAAAATATAGTCATGGATGACTTATAAAATCAAATAATGTTAGACTCCAGAGTTTCTTTAGTTCAGCCTCCTTATTTTGTAGGTAGAAATACAGGGTGTCAAAGACTTGGAGTGGTTAGTTCAAGAGCAGCAGGGAGACCTACGACTAAAACTTGGTCAACTTTTTTTTTCACTATACATTATTATTCCTTTTCTTCTCTTATAGGACTTTTGTTATTTATAGTTTTTCAGGGAGTTAAAAACACTTATTCATAAAGAAAAACACTACAGAGATCCTCCTGAATGAGATTAGTGATGGGTATGAATGTCAGAGAATTAGGCTGACTATATTTTCAGTGACTGAGTTAGGCATATTCTAGGATTTGTTTTCTTTCTCTGAATTTCCAGTCATTTTAAATACTACTGTTATCAATATTTTTGATATGTGTAACTATTCAGATTTAACACTATTTTCTATCTGCTATCTTGATAATTTGCATAATTAGTTCAGTCAGATCTAGTTGACCAGTTACCATTTTGCATGATTTGGTTTCACTTTGTGGTGTCCAGAACTCTTCTGTTGGGTGAAATGGTATTGTTTAAGAATATAAAACCCTCTAGGGAAGTTCTTAACAAAGTGATAATCAATTAACCATCTTTGTTAATATCAAGTTATCTAACGTCTTTGTTTGGCAAAACCAGGAAATATCCTGCACCAGACCTGATTCATTTGTAATACTAGTTATATTTAGGGAGTTTCCCACATGCTGGTGTCCTTTGTTAAAATCTGAGGCAAAGTTCAGTGTCATTTATTTTTTGATGACCTTCCTTCTTGCCATGAATTAAAATTCCCCTTATACTCAATTCCCTTTGTCTCTGTAAATACGTAGCCTTATTATGGCAGAATCCTTAAGTGTTGTGTGTGTTTGATTGAGGGAAAGATGAGGCAGGGAGAGGGGGAGAGGGGGAGAGAGGGAGAGAGAGAGCGAGAGAGAGGGAGGGAGGAAGGGACCTCCCTGCTTGTTTACTTCTAGACCTGGGGCTCCTTTATCACCTGGAGAGGAAGGAACCCCCTCACTGTTGGTCTCCCTGCTTGTTTTCTTCTAGACCTGGGGCCCCTTTATCACCTGAGAGAGAGAGAGAGAGAGAGAGAGCGAGAGAGAGAGGGAGGGAGGAAGGGACCTCCCTGCTTGTTTTCTTCTAGACCTGGGGCTCCTTTATCACCTGGAGAGGAAGGAACCCCCTCACTGTTGGTCTCCCTGCTTGTTTTCTTCTAGACCTGGGGCCCCTTTATCACCTGCAGAGTTGGTTGTGCTTCAGCTATTGATTGTTTCAATACTGAGGTTTCTTTTTGAGGATCCCACAGCCATTTACTCAGCTTCCCTTTAGCACCAATTTAGCTTTAGCGATAGTCCACCTCTGACCTCCAGTTCTTCATTTGTTTTCCCTGAACTTTGGGTAAATTGTCTAACTTTTCTGAGCCTTGGTTTCTTATATATATAAAATATGGTTAAGAATACCCAACTCATAGCATCAGTGTGAGGATTAAATGAGATGGTGGGTATGAAATGCTTAGCACATAACACTCATTGGATATGTGTATCATTACCTCATTGTAAGCTCTTCACCTTCAAAAATTTCCCTCTTTTTGACTGCTACTTACATGGAGTGTAGATAAACAAGAGCAGCTTATATAATATGCTCTATGTTTCCCACTCCATCATCCCCAAAATGGTGAAACTCTAATAGGACCAAATCCTCAAACAGAAGGGATGCATGTCTGGTAGAATTTCAGGCATTAACCAATCAAATGGAAGAATATGATGGAGAGTCTTTGTTAGGTTTTTCATGGCTTCCAAAATCACTCCACATTAGGAATGTTGCTATTTTGCCTTTGGGCATGACTGTTGGGTTTTGGGAAACTTGAAGTTTTGATTGTCAGGATGACTAATTGATTCATTCTTCCTTTCCCCTGCTTCAGGCCTTTATCTGCTCTCTTCTCCCCTCTTAGTGATGCCCTATTTTCTGCTTATACCAACTCCTTTGAAATATGGCACTTTTGTTAAGACTGCTTTATATTTGCATGTATCTATTAAACATCCTTTAATTATGATATATGAGTAAACTAAATTAAAATTTTATTTCTGCATTTGTCTTCAAAGTTTGAATGCTGTAGTTCCAATAGTTTGATAAGTGTGTGCTGCTAAAAAGGACTAGTTAAGCTCTCAGATTTCTAAAATCCGATGTTGTAATTCTTTCATTCTTTAAAAGAAAAAAATATTTTACTACTTAAAAATAAGTTGTGAAGGTTTAAAATATTTTTGTCTTTTTATGAAATACTATAATTTGGGGGTAGTTAGGTAAGCTTGGGGCAGTTAACAGAGACACTACTCTGAGAATGTAATTGACATCATTTGTGAAAAATGTTTTGTAAGTGTTATTTATATGAGGAATCATAATCGTTACCGCCAAAGAAGCCGACAAACCTGACTTGAAGTCGCTGTTATAAATAACAATAGGAATTTTAGAGAAACAAAAAAGTGGCCCACAAGTTTGATCTCTGGGTTCAAGGTTTGGCTACAGTGTCTTTAAGATAATCAACCTTGGGATTCTCTGAAAACACAAGCAGGAATTCAAAAATAAAACAAAAAATTAACACAAAGGCTTTCCATGCTCCCACCAGATGCAGAGGACACATTTTTGTCCTATTTATTAACTGATGAGAGTTGGCGTCAGATGTGTTAGAAATTGCTGCTCTAATGATGTCTGATGTTGGTTAAGTATCACTTTTATAATCTGAGAGTCAGGGAGAGCTCCTTCTCTGACATACCCCTTCCATTTACAGTGAGCCTATTTTCTGATGATATACTTGTTAACAGTATCCATTTTATCACCCAATTAATCCAGCTTGATGGAAAACCTAAATGGAGTGTTATTTTTCAGAAGAAAAGCACTTTAAAGGTATTTAAAGGGCAGCTGAGTTAGACGTTTGCAAGTCATATCTATGCAAAAATAAAACATGTGCCTTTCCCTGCTGTCTTTCCTTTATAAAAGTGTTCTGATGCTCCAAATTACAAAAACATTTATGGCTTATGAAATTTTCATTACCCCAAACTTGCCTTTTCCGTGGTTTTTAGCGTGGTAATGCTTGCTGGCAAGAGAGGGACTCTGACATTTTGAAGAGGCACAGTACCAGTGCTATGGCTTGTGATGGCTCTTTTATTTAAAGTCTCACTGTTCCTTTCCAGTGACTCCCTAATTAGCTCAGGCTCTGGCCCAGAGGACTGTGCATGGCGGTATTTAACTGCCTGGAAAGTGGCTCTGGAAAGATGCTGGCTCAGCGTAAGTAACTGGGTTGTATCCTGGCTGCCTTTTGGGTGAGAGCTTTATTTTTAACTCTACTCCCTAGTTCACATGATTGCTAAAGTTAGATCCTAGTGAGGAGATCTTGGTTTCATTCTTAGACCTTTGTTTTTTATTTGGCAGCGTTCATAACTGTTTTCTTCTTCTCTTTTGCCACTAAGAGGAGGAAATAAAATGATAGGCTTCTCTGGAAAATGTTATGTGCATAATACTAAAGATTTGCTATGTATTTTTCTGTCTATAGCTTTTGGAGGAACAACTCTATCTTCTTTTCTTCAGGTCTTCTATCACCGAATGATATAATAAATAAACAAAATAAGCAATTCAGTTGCAATTTCGGGGTGGGAAAGAGGCTATAAATATGTAGAAAATGACACATCCTTGCCCATTAAGAGTGCGTATCTAAGTATAATATAAGGTAGACTGAAATAAGGTCAGAAAAGAGTGTTAATAATATGCTTTAAGAACTCAGAGAACTTAATAAGCAGATCAGGGAATTCTCCCTGGAAAATGTGATGTATGAGTGGGGTTTTTAAAGATGAGAAGGGTTTTCTATGCAGAGAATAGGCTGGGGGCATTTCCCAGTCAGTGAACTGAGTGGAAGAAGAATGGAGTCATGAGAATGCTGGGTGCGTTGCTGGAACAGAAACAGACCAGTGTTGATGAGTGTGGGGTACACGGTTGGATGTACTAGGCGACAGAGCTAGAGAGACAGGTTGTGGCTGGGTCAAGGGGGGTCTGGAGTCTGCTAGGCTAGGGAATTTTATACTACTAGATCTCTCCCCATAGTGTTTGGAATTAGTTGACATTTTTTTTTTCTTTGTTTTTTGAAAAACATCACACACCTATTCTTCGAATTATTTTGGAGTCACGCTCTTGGTTTCAGAGCCATACATCTTAGTGAAGCAGAAATCATTTGGAAGACAAGTTCATGATGTCATTTGTCTTATTTAGTCATCTTCGGGAGTGACTTTTAAACTGATCAAATGAGATAATATGCATGGACGCTTTAAAAAGAATAATGTCTTATTACAAATGGTAGATTCTCTTCTTCTGAAGAAAACCCTTGACATTTATTAAATCTTAGCATTGCTTTTCTTTTCCTTTACTCCATGCTTTCCACCTTTATTGGAAAAATAAAGACAATATAATAACGTTAAAGAAAATTTGGAAACAGAGGGGAAAACATACCCACAAGTCCCCTCCTTTCATTGGTCCCGTGTTAGAACAAAGTTGGATTTTGGTTGTTTTTGCCAGGCTTGCTGGCATATGTTCTCTTTTTTCCTTGAGTAGCACTCTGACTTTCCCTGGAGAAACAAGCCACTCTTGGACCATGTGGCTGGGGTGGGACTGACCTATTGCTACAGCTGAAAGGATCTTGGCATGGCCAAATGGGCGGTTGCATCATCCTGGTTACGATGATTAGTTTAGGGATGGGCATGTGGTCCATGAACCATAGACTCAATTCTGTGACTTTCGTTGGAACTTTTGGAAAAGAAGCGTGCTTTTCCACTGGCGTTGCTAAGACAATAGAATACAGGTCTAAAGCTGCTGGTAGCCATCTTGCTATCACTTGAGTAAGAATGAGGCCAACTTGCGGGAAAGCAGAACCAAGAGCCAGAGAGAGAGAAAGAGGGAGAGCTTTCTGATGGCTTTGCTTGAGAACCAGCCACACCAGCAATTGCATTATAGTCATGAATAGTTTTTAGTTATGTCTGCCAATAATCTTGTTTTTTGGTTTGGTCACTTTGAACTGTATTTCTGTCACTGATGAACACACAGAGAAATACTTGAGGTGTTAAGTATTTGAGGTGGCATTTATAAAAGCTTTGAAGGATGGCTAGGATTGCTTTGTTTTATTAGGCTCAGCTCTCTCCACCACACTCTGGGGGTTGTGCTGAGTAGTGTGCTTCCTCTTGACCTGGCCCAGGGACAGGGCACTTCCATGTACCCTCATGTAGGAAAGGAGAGCCACCCTACCTTTACTCTGTCTGCCTGGGATGAGACATGGCTTAGACATACTTTAGCTTACAGCAGCTCTGAGTGCACAGAGAAAATTGGAGACACCATCAGTTTGGACCATTTTGATAAGAAGAGGGACAGACTGTGTTATGTACTTGGTTTCTCCCTTCGTTCTCATCCCAGAATATTTTTTTCTGGTGAATCTGGCTAAAATGAACATCAAGGACAGCCTGAAAGGACAACTTGTAGGCTGCTTGCAGAAATGGAGTGGGATACTTGCTGTGGACCTTTAAAACCAAAAAGTAGAAACGTCTCCTATCCTTCCAGCTGTCTCTACGCATCGGTGCTCAAGTGCCAGCAACACAGGCACTAATTGTGGCACCTTTGGAAGAAGTCTTTGTGTGGCACCAAGGCTGTTCTTTTACTACACACTGGAAGGGGAAGCAGAAGTGAAAGTGGACAGATTTTTCCCGGCAGGCTTAAGCTCTGATGTCCTTCACGCTGCTGACTCTGGCACCGCTCTTGCCGTCGAGCTGTGATGGCAATCATCATCTCGGCAGGCATATCACAGCTCCAGTTATACTGCAGATGGTTCACATCCAAGCCAACAGAAAATGTGCATAATCCATGGGCTAAAAGATCCTTACAAAGCCTCCGGAGACAACAGGACATGCAACCCATGCCCAAGCTGTTTTAATTTCTGCAAATTCCAAACTGGTTAGACAGCAAAGAATCAAAAGTAGGCATTTAGCGGAGCGGCTGGGCCCGTGAGCCATGGCCGCTGAGCCTGCGCGTCCGGAGCCTGTGCTCCACAACGGGAGAGGCCACAACAGAGGGAGGCCCGCATACCACAAAAATAAATAAATAAATTAAAAAAAAAAAAAAAAGTAGGCATTTAGGTAACAATAAAAAGGTAGGCTGATTATGTAGTGGAGTGGCTTTGCATTTTAAACTGAATATATCTCTTTGTTCCTTTCACTTACTTGTCCTTTTAACTAGTTCTGCATCCCAAACCAACTGTTACTACTCCAGTAAGTCCTAGTTAAACATAATGTCCCTCTCTCTTTCTTTCCTTTCTTTTCTTTTCTTTTTCTTTCTTCCTTTCTCTCTCTCTGTCTCTCTCCTCCCCCCACCCTCCTTCCCTCCCTCTCTCCCTGCTTCCCTCCCTCCCTTTCTCTTTCTCTTTCCATTTCCCTTTCTCTTTTCTGTGCATGTTATTGATTCTGCCCTTATGAAAAAATCACGTAAATCAAACACAAAAGCAATCAGGGCATGCTGGTACAGAGGGAAGATCACCAAATGTATTTTTTTCCTAGCTTTGTCTGTATGCTCTGTGGACCTTAGTTTCCAAATCTATGAAATGTCAAGCTAGACTGCAGTATTATTTTATAACTGTTGTTCTAACAAATGATCATAAACTTAGTGACTTAATACAAATTTATTATCTTACAGTTCTGTAGGTCAGAAGTCTAACATAGGGCTCATTGGGCTAAAATCTAAGGGGTTCATTCTTTTCTGGAGGCTCTAGGGAAGAATCTGTTACCTTGCCATTTCCAGCTTCTAGAAGCCACTACCTTCTTTGGTTTGTGGCCCTTTTCTTCCATCTTCAAAGCCAACAACAGCAGGTCAAGTTCTCATGTCCTGTCTCTCTGACCTACTCATCTGCCTTCCTCTTCTGTTTTTAAGTACTCGTGATTAGGTTGAGCCCACCAGGATGATCCAGGATAATCCCCCTATTTCAAGCTCCTTAACCGTAATCACATCTGCAAAGTCCCTTCTGTCATGTAAGGTAACATATTCACAGTTTCTGGGATTAGGGCATGGACATCTTTGGGGAGAGTTCAGTATTAGTCTGCTTACTGGTTAGTGAATCCCTAAGTCTCTGTCAATATTGAATTCTCTTTGTGGAAGCTTCTCGTGTTCGCAGCATTGTCCTATAGATCAAGACTATGATCTAGGTCCAACCCAGGTTCAACTCAATCTCTGATAACCAGGGCTACAAACTGGTAATCGATAGTGCAATTTAGGTTCATCGTCATGTAAATTAGCCTACATGTTTTAAAAAAATGTCTGTCTGAAAATTTTTCAACTGGGAAATTTCACGTAAAGACACAAATTTCCAGCTTCTCTCAAAGGAATAAAAACAGCAACAACAACAAAAACAACAACAAAATAGGAGAATTTGATAACACTAGGCTATTTTTTTTCTTCCTTTGCATGGCAGTTCTTGGCCAGAATTGAGTAGGTGCCCATTGGTTTTCTTTTACTGACAGGAATTTTGTACCTGCGTATTTATATAACCTGCTTGGTCCCTCTGTGAGCATTTGAATTTTCAAGCTCTGTTCTATCCCTTTTGTGACTTCAGCCCTACTATAAAATTGATCTTCACCCTGATGACCCAGAAGTGCTGCAAGTTCCTGAGTCATTAATTATACTTTATCCATTAATTATTGAGTTAGACAGATTACTGTATTTTATCTCTTTCATTTTTTTTCTGGTTCAAGAACTATACATTTATTATGGCATTTGAGAAAACTTTCTAACTCACCACAACTATACCTCCTCCCTTGAGGGTTACAGTTTATTGAGGTTTTCAATATTATTGGCTTCCTTCTGTTTATAAAAGAAAAGTTGAAAAACGGTAACTGTGTTTTGTAGGTAGTAATTTATGGATTGTTTTAATAGCTTTCTTTTTGAAAATGTACTTTCCAGCTATCCAAAGTGCAGGTGATACTTTTATAATCTGAAAAAATTTAGTGGAAGTTATTTATTTCATTAACATCCTTTTGCTACTAGGTTTTGTGTGGCTACTACTGAGCTCTAGGCAAAGAGAGCTGAATGGAAAATTATTCATTGCTTCGTATTTTGAGACTTGCAACTCCCTTCCTAGTTTATTCAAGGCCAGTTATAACCCCAAAGGCCAGGTGCTGAGATTTATTGATAGAAAAAAAAAACAACAAACCATCGTCCCCAAAAGTCACATATTGCACATCTAATCCAAATATTACTTTGATGAAAAGGCAGAAACGTAAATAATTCACTTCTGAGATTTTACTACTATGTTGAATGATCATGTCATCTTAAATAATTGCAGTCTCAACAAAAGCTGTCTTTTTGCCTTATGAAATATGTAGGTCAAATAGGCTACTACTCATTAAAATTGTGATAGCTGTGAAAGTTCAGGAGCAATGGAAAGAAACTGCTAGAGATAAGCAGTGTTCATCCTCAATTTTTTGAAGGGAACAAAAGAGTTGGAATGTAAACCAAGAATTAGTTACATGAATTGAGCTTATGTCTTAAAAGCTTTTTAACAATGCCTTTTTTTCTTAGACTACAACTCATTAGACATATAAAATTTAGCTGGATTAAAAAAATTTTAAACCTTTATGGAAAAGCACATAATTAAGTCTAATTGGTGATGAAATACATTGCAAGTAGATGATGTAAATCAAATGTTCCGTAATTCTGGTTTCAGAAGAGCAATGAGCCAGTGGAGAGGTTGGCATTTTATGAAAGAATACGCCATGAACACTTTTGTATAGGGTATCTTTTTGTGTTTAAATATCAAGAAACAGAGGTGTAATTTCAGATTATCTGTTGACTGCCTGAATATTCACCAAAGCAGGCAATTGTCAGTTTTTCATTTTGGAGGTAGAGTTCCTTCCTTTGCCATGATTTTTCCACTGTACGTGGTGAAAGAACAGATTTTCCCTTTATTGAAGGGGTTGGCTGGGTGCCTATAGTAAATTGGAAAGAAAGTGGTTTGATGGAAACTGTTTGAGGTTGTAACTTTCAATTTTCCTACTTTTCATTCTCTCCCTGAGACGTTTGAGTTCACTGTACCTGTAAAAAAGGCGAAGAGGCAGGCTGGTAATGAGTCTGACTGCCTTCATTTCCCCACTCCTGCCACTCAGGGTTTTATTTTTCAATATTTGAAAGTTCAGCAGTTTCAAAAGGGTAAATCTATTTAGGGATTACTTTGTTTTTGTATTTTGGGATAATAGATAATGTGGGAGGTTGTACAAATGTTTTTTAAACAGTTCAGGGTGTGTGTGTGAGCGCATGTGTGCATGTTTGAAGAGGAATCCAAAACCTCCTATGGAACTATTATTTGTTACTTTCTTGCTTGGCTTTTCAGGGGATTTGGTTGTCCCAGAAATGTCACTTACGTAGCCCAAGGAAAAGAAAAGGACATACTTGAAACATTTAATTCTATCTCCATTTTGCAGATACTGTTTATTTTGTAGGAGATTAGGATCTTTTTCAGAAATGTATGCATTTTTTTCAGGTAAAACAT
Organism: Physeter macrocephalus; assembly: GCF_002837175.3. NCBI lineage: Eukaryota > Metazoa > Chordata > Mammalia > Artiodactyla > Physeteridae > Physeter > Physeter macrocephalus. Next base: position 15,920,724 of record NC_041231.1, read on the forward strand.
CCCAAATTACCCATTTATTCATTTAATTATGTCAGTGGTGTAAACACACCGAGGAAATTAGTATGGAAACTACCACTCTCTATATTTGGAAGCTCAGTAGAATGCATAGTTCATAGTTAACTAAAATTACCTTGATATTTGGTTTGCTAATTGTCAAAGACAAACGGCATCCAACTCTGTGAGAGACCGCAGAGCTTATTTATCCCTGCTAATTTTCCAAGCCAATCCATTAGGAAGACACCTCCTGAATTAGGGGCAGGGACCCCCTCTGCCATGTGGGCCTAGTGGCTTCAGGCACATGACCAGATGCTACTCAGTGAGAAAGGAATAATGGGACGAAAGCTCCTGCACATGAGCTGCCATGGCTTCTGGTGGTCTCTGTGTCTCTCTCTTTGAATGTGGGTCACACCTTTTTGAATCGAGGATCCTTTCAGCAAGTCTGCAGGTCCCAGTGGGGCAGTTTGGGCATGTCTGGTTTTCTTCCATACCACATGTAGGTTCTAGGAACCTGTTACTTTCAGAGACCTTTTCTCTGCCTAGATCTTGTCTCCCTCTGTCTATAACCACCTCTTTCTGTACTATAGCCTCCCCATGTTGGTTGAGTATATGCTGAAAGATTGCATCCTTCTAGGATTCCAGGTGGAAGCAGGAAAAAAGTCCCTTCTACTCTTGGATCCTCAGAGTGTAGCTGAGGGAGGGCTGTTTCTAGTACCCGTTCTCCCATTCTAGGAATGAAACCCAGGTCTATGGGGATGTGTGGGAAGTCATGAAAGAAGACCTCACTTAACATCTAACTCTTCTCTTTTTTTCCCTCAGCTCCTTAATCCAGCCCAGGAATGGTTTTAAGGGCTTTCCTTTGCAGTGGAAAAATTGCACTTGCATTCATGGCCTCTGACTTTCTTACTCTACTGCTCACAGGAAAAAACAAACAAACGGATGCCTTAAATTAGTTAGCTTCTGGTTTTTAATGTAAAAGGAAGCTTCTGGGATTTAGGCAACCTTTTATCCTCCTAAGTGTGTGGTCCTTGCTGTTGAGAACTATTGCTTTCATGACCCTTACCCTTATTATGACTTAAAAAAGTTGAGGTTGAGCAATGACGCTTTGTTTTCTGCTCTCCAGCAGTGGATGCTTCAGCCTCAATGGCTGGAGGGTCACAGGGGCAACAAGACTTATGCAGGATGAAAATATATCAGACAATATTAAAAATATTATTCCATGAAACAATACTAGTAATATCAAAAGCCATACTAACACCACCACCACCACTTTACATGTGTGTCAATTTGCATCTTACAAACCATTTTCTGATGAAATGCTTAATTTCTTCCACAACTTGGCAAAGTACTCTAGCTTTTTAAAATTCCATTTTTTGTATGAGGGGATTTAGACAGAGAGATCAAGGGGAAAGCCCAAGGTCATCTATGTTGTGAATTTTCGAATCTAGACTGGGACTGAGGCATTCTGATTCCAGGTACTCTTTGCATTTTATCAGTCTTGGTTTCTGCATTAATAGGTCTTGTGGCAGCTTGTCTGGGTCATTACATTCTTCTGCTTCATGCTTTTCTAGGCCTAGTAGGCCACTACTCTTCCTTCAGTTCTGTCTGGCTCCTTCTGTCTATATTGAAACTTGCTCCTCTTCTTTTAGTCTGGATGTCAGCTGCTTGCTCCAACTCATGTCTTGCTTAGTCTCAGATCAGCTAGCATTCCAGATTTCCAGCTGGGCTTCTCACCCTGTCTAATCCTCTTCGGCCTGTTTACTATAGGAGATTATAATCAGATTTCATGAATGATTAATGTAGTGAACAGTGAATAATGCCACTTTCTAAAATCCTGAATTCTAATTTTAGAACCTAATATTGAATTAATAGCTTTACATAGAATTCTTTATTGGTATTTTGTGTCCTGTTGATTTCACTCTAGCACAGAGGTGAGTTGAATTAATGATTTTTGCTGTTCATGGGACAACTGAGGACATATTGGCTCTGAGTAGACTGGGCCAAACGTGGAAATTGCAGAACACATATTCCTAAGTTCTGAATCTTTTATGCAATGGAGGATGCACAGTAAATTAATTAGTTGGCCTTGACTCTGGTCCCGCTGCTGCTGCCGACTCACTGTTTCACCATCTGAGCAGTGGGGCAGCGCAGGCTATACGCCTCCTTTGCCATGTATCGTTGTATTGTTTTACTCTTTGCATAGAATCCATTTAAGTAGCAAGATAGAGGACAGTACTTAAAACACAAAGTCAGCTCATAGATACACCTTGAAATCAATTTCCCATGATAGATGCTTAAAGCTCCACAGTTGCTAGGGACTCATTAACCCTGAAACAAATTGGTTGAACTTAACCAAAAATGAATTATGTGTTAAGAAAGTATGTAATAAAAAAACTGTGGATCCGTGACCTACAGAATTAGTGTTATAATTCTTCAGGTTACTGTTATATTTGCCCTTTTTCTTGTCATAGGGAAATATGGAAATGTCAGGAGTTAGGGGGCATTTGTCTAAAACTGGCAGCTTAACCACTTCTCTTGGTGGCTTGTAAATAGCTTCAGTTAAAAGGCGTCAGGGGGCTTCCCTGGTGGCGCAGTGGTTGAGAGTCCGCCTGCCGATGCAGGGGACG
>NC_041231.1:15923559-15942178 GCF_002837175.3 Physeter macrocephalus
GCCTGTGCCCCGCAATGGGGTAGGCCAGCCCAGAGAGAGGGCCGCCCACCACAAAAAAAAAAAAAAAAAAAAAAAAAGGCATCAGGAAACAGAGAGAAAAACAAAAATCTCAGATGACAATGCCAGCTAAGAAGGAGTGGGACTTTCTAATGAATCTCTGTATTATAAGGTCATATACCAAGGCCAGCTTTTATACAAATTGTGGCCAAAATGTGAGAATGTAATTACATCAGTGGACAAAGTAGCAAAAGGTTGTGGGGTCAGGAGGATGTATTTTAACAGGGTTCTCTATCACAGAAACAAAGGCAGATGTATTTAGCAGAAATAAAACAAATCAGCAACTGGTTCCCATTACGTGCCAGGAAAGATGAGGTCCTAATAATTACTGAAAATTTGAGTAGACCTCTGAAAGATAGACTCAACTCTGATAAGAGAACAGGATCATGATTTAAGTGAAATAGTTATCAGAATTATTTAACTCCTATAGGGACTAGGGATTTGAAATAGACGGTGAATGAAAGGGGTACACTGTCACTTGGGGTAGTTAAAATAATTTAAAGCATTTTGGTTCCATTTTTTTCTCTTTAGACTCTCAATACATTTTTGCTTTTACGTTTCATCTTTTAATTCGAGGGGCAAAATTATAATCTGTTAATACTACAATACTATGTATGTGGTAGGCACTCAATAACTATTTGTTAAATTGAATGAATGATTGAATCAATCAATAATTACAATGAAAATACAGAGATTACGTTATTGTAACACCTCATAGTTTTGTATTTGCTGTGTTTATTGATGGCCAGGCTTAAGTCAAAAATTGATTGAGGTTATGGAGCTTTCAGAGCTGATTTTAGGGTTTGATGTTTCAGAATGACAGTTTGTGGAGAAAGGGATGTACTTACTAATAAAAAGTATAGATGGGTAGCCCCCCAATCACCTTTACAATGAAACTTTTTTTGAAATCCTTCATCTTTTATATGTCTTTCTGAAACCTTGTGCTCCCAACAGGGCCAGTTTAGACACTGTTATCATTCACCTGACATTTTCCGTGAGTTATGCTCGTCTGCTAATTTAAAGCCATTTATACAAAGATTGGAGCAGTTTAAGTTATTTCAGAGGCAGCAGGGATTTGAGGTTGGTATAATCTGGCTGTTTCTCTTGTTTGTCATTTGAATAAGAGGTGTGATTTTGGTAGACAGGCATCCTAGAGCCAGTTAGCTACTTTGAGCATTGAAGCCACCATGGCAAAAAGGAGAGTTGCAGACCAACGAATCTTTTCAGCTACCCCCCAGATAACACACTTCAGTTAGTGACCAGATTATTTCAAGCAAAAGGCACTCATTTCTAAGACTAAGAATATTGTTCAGTCATGACAACATGTGTAGAAAGGAAAGAAGCATCACATAAACTCAAGGGAGGAAATAACAAATACATGTAGAAAAGGCCATTGTGGCTTTCTAAGGTGCACGTGGAACACAAATCAGCAAGACTTCAGCAGGAGCTGGGAGGACAGGCAGGGATTGAGTAAACTGACTGGGGGAGTCTGATGATAAACGTTAATAGGTGTCGGTATGTACAAGGCAGAAGGTACAGAAATGGATATTTGTTTTGCCAGGTTCCATGTTCTTTCACATGTGTTCTCTCATTTAATCTCTTTAACAGCTTTGAGAAGTGGGACTTACTAGCTCTATTTATCTTGTTGTGTACAAGAAGAAACTGAAGCACACAGAGATTGAATAACTGACCTAAATTTGAGCTGTTGGTCATAGAGCCAGGATTTGAATCCAGGGGTGATTCCTCATCCCCACGTCTGAAGCATCTCACACAATGAATGTTTCCCAGTTGATGCTCTGCTCTTTGTAGTTTTCCCTGACTTTTCTTGAGTCTGTAAGTCAGATTTCCTGAGAAGGTTGAACTTTTCTTGTCGCAAGAACTATATGCCTCTTTTTGGCTACCAGTATATACCTTGTCCTCCTGCCCTGAGCCAGGGGCACACGATCCAGACTAAGGTCAGGTCCATCACCACGGTGTTCCTCCTGTCAGTTTATTTAACCCCTGCCTGTCCCTTCGAGCTCCCTCTGAAGTCCTGTACTGTATACTTTCAAGGTTTGGTCTCTGGCTCTTTTTATTAGCTTCTTTGAGCCTGGATTCTTGTTACTCTCAGTGTCTGGGTCACTTCTTCTTTGTTCTAACTAAAGTTCTTGCTCCTTGTTCCCTGTACCCTCACTATGTGTTTATACTCCCCACACTGTGCTAAAAGCCCACACCCTGTGAGGGCCTTTGTTCCCTCCCTGCTCCTGCTCGCCTGTGCCAGTCTCCCGCCTCTCTCATCTGGGCCGTGTACTTCACTTGCCTTTGCCAAGGCCCCTGGACGCCAGATGTTTCCTGACATGATGCATAAGGATGGGTGTTATTCCTGTGTATATTATCCTTCCACAAGTGCATGCAGATTTGGATAAAAATACAATGTAATTAAGCAAATAGTACCCCCCAGTTGTATTCATTTGGCATGGCATTCTTTAAGATATTTTGTTGGATGTAACTAATACAATTTACCAATTTTATAATCTCAAAATTATAACTTACATAAAAAAATCAATTAACACTAATACAATTTGTATCTTCACTTTAGGATTTATGCTCTACTAGGTCATGAAGCAAGTATATGCCAACAAGGAATAAACATAAAATGCTTTGTTTTATTTTGTTTCTTCTGTGATGATTTGTTTTATTGTGATGATTACAATTTCAAGATTTTAAATAAATTTAAATTAATTACTTGTGTGGCTAGCATTACTCTAAAGTTCACCTGAGCAACCACGTGGTTTTTGACCTAGAAATTGTGATCGTTATTAGCAGAAGTGTTCGCAGCATCACTTTCACTCATGCACTAGGTAAGTGTGTATGTGTACTATTCAAGCTTTCTTAATCTGTGCTTGATTTATTATTAAATATTTATGCCTGTGTGCAAAAATAAAAGAAGAAAAAAAACTTATCGATAGCGTGTGGTACAATAATTTTTAAAATTGTTTCAGTTACCAGTTGTATACAGTTGTCCCTCGGTATCCATGGAGGATTGGTTCCAGGATACCCCGCAGATACTAAAATCAGTAGATGCTCAAGTTCCTTGTATAAAATAGTATAGTGTTTGTATATAACCTACACACATCCTGCCGTGTACTTTAAATGATCTCTAGATTACTTATAATATCTGATACAATGTAAATGCTGTGTAAATAGTTGCTGGTGTGTGGCAAATTCAAGTTTTGCTTTTTGGAACTTTCTGGAATTTTTTTTTTCAAATATCTTTGATCTGTGGTTGGTCGAATCTTCGGATGTGGAACCTGCAGATATGGAGGTGTGAATGTGTTAGTGATGAGAGGACAGTGAAGTTTTTAGCACAAATGAAGTAGTCTGAGGGTTGTGTGAGCTTAATGTCCCAGTGCTGTAACAGCTCCTTTCTCTTTCATTCAAGAAAGCATTTCAGAATGGATGTGAGTGAGAGTGGAATTATTACAGGGAAATCCACAGTGGTTGATCATGTACTAACGTTAGCACATTGGTACTCGTACTTTTATTAGAATCCAGTTATTTTTGACATCTCACTGTTGATCAACATATTAGTGTATCTTAATATTGAGGGTAAGACCTCCATTCTGGCTGTTGATGCTTAAACTCACAGTGCTTGCTAGAATTTTCCAGTTTTTTCAGACTTTGGCTCTTGCCTCTTTTAATCTTTTTCCTTTTCAGTAACCAGAATATGTTGGTATACCATGTTGGAAAAGGGTGAGAAAAATGAGACCAAAACTCATTACATTTTATTGATTCCTCCCAGACAATATTGATTAGGTTAAGTTTCATCAAGAATCTCTTTTTTTTTTTGGTCATCAATATTGTCTTATAGCAGTAGGGTCAAAGAAATACAATGGTCTTTTGTTTGTTTTTTTACAATGGTATTTTGAAGTTAGAATGTTAATAGAACGTTTTCAGCTGTAGGACCCTGTACGTAACTGTGTATATTAAAAAAACCTGTAAGTAAAATATACAGTGACTTGGCATCCTGATCCATTATGGGCAGAGCAATCTTTCAAAATACAAAATGGATCTTGTCACTTCTCTGCTCATTAGCTTTCAGTGGCTCTCATTGCTCACAGAATAAAGACAGAAACCTTTAACATAGTCTACCTTTTTACTCTCATCTTACACCTCCTTCATTTTATACCTGTCTGTGCTCTGGACACACTGTCCGCTTTTCAGTGTCTTGAATGTCACTGTCTTGTACCACAGGACCTTTACAAATGCTGACCCCTCTACTTGATCCTTTTACTTTTTTCTTCCCTGCCATTCATCGCTCAAATCTGAGCTCAGGAAAGACTTTCCCAAACTCATTGGTCCAGATCATCCCTTTCAACTAAATATTCTTTTTTTTTGGTTGGGTTGGGTCTTTGCTGCTGCGCGCGGGCTTTCTCTAGTTGTGCCATGCGGACTTCTCATTGCGGTGGCTTCTCTTGTTGCGGACCACGGTCTCTAGGTGCGCGGGCTTCAGTAGTTGCGGCGCACGGGCTCAGCTGCTCTGTGGCATGTGGGATCTTCCCGGACCAGGGCTCAAACCCGTGTCCCCTGCGGTGGCAGGCGGATTCTTAACCATTGTGCCACCAGGGAAGCCCCAACTAAATATTCTTTTTATTGACAGCACAATTTTCATTTTATAGTATGTGATTCTGTGATTGATACTTACTTCCCCCTCTTGATGGGAGCTCCAAAGGCTTTGTCTGCTTTTTGTTCATTATTGTTTATTTCCAGTGCCTGGCACGTAATCTTCTCTGAATGAATAAATAAGTGAGTAGATAAGGCAAAACAATATAAAAATGGCTGGTGATGCATTTGAGAGCTTGTTTAGTTCCAGCTCGGAAGCACAGCCATAGGTAAACTTCAGCCAGAGTGGCCCTTGTCTACCTGAGAAGGACATCTGCCTTTTGGATTGAGACTCAGTAGTGCTGCACATGGAGTTGCCAGGGAGGAAGAGGTTCCTTGCCTTGGCATCCAGAATGTCTGTCAGTTGCCCTTTCAACCAAGGATTCAATTTTTGATCTTTGAGTTGCTATTGGAAGCCAAACAATCTGTTGTTGATAGGGCGAGAATTATTTTATTATAAAATAACATTCTGTTTGTTTAGCACATCTTAGCTCTCATTTTTATGACTCATTTAGTCCTCATGACCACTCGAGGATAGAGACAGAGCTGGTATCATTAACAAATGGAATAACTGTTCCATATTGGTTATGTGACTTACCCAAATTATGCCCTAAATAAGCAGTTAGGGGCCTTCAGACTTCAGAACCAATTATTTTGGAACAGGAAGTCAGTGAAATTTCATTTGGTAGCTGCTTGCCCCCTAGTGAAGATAAATGACAAATGTCAGGATAAGGTGGATATAGTTTATATTACAGGGTTTCAGAAATTGAAGATCCTTGCGCTCTCTCTTTTTTTGTTTGTTTGTGTGTTTGTTTGTTTTTTTGCGGTACATGGGCCTCTCACTGTTGTGGCCTCTCCCGTTGCAGAGCACAGGCTCCGGACGCGCAGGCTCAGCGACCATGGCTCACGGGCCTATCCGCTCCGCGGCATGTGGGATCTTCCCAGACTGGGGCACGAACCCGTGTCCCCTGCATCGGCAGGCGGACTCTCAACCACTGCGCCACCAGGGAAGCCCTGCTCTCTTTTGAAATACCGTGTTACACGGAGATACTTGAAGAGCCCTTTCTGGTTTCTGACAATAATTTTCTCATTTATCGTTCCTAACCCCCAAATCTCTCTTCTAATTATCTCCCTAAGAAACCAAACTCTACTAATTACTTGCCACTGATTTCTGCTCTGGAGTTTTATGTGTGTTTTGGATGCTTAAATCTACTTCATGATAACAGTAGGAAAAGGCATTTTATCTACATTTTGGTCCAGTGTCCTGAAAAATATGTCATTTGTCACTGTAAATCTTATTTTGAGGGCTTTTATGAAAATCTTAAATCTTTTCGCATTATGAAACTAACATACATCATATAAAAATAAATAAATATAAATAATCCATATTCCATATTTGAATTGGTAACATTTTATATAATTTCTACCAGGAAATTAAAAATTATTTTAAAATATCATTTTTAATAGCTTTATAACATTTCATCATCTGAGTATAATATACTTTATCTAACCATCCTTGTAATTTTTTGATACTTAGATTCTTTCCAATTTCTCATAATCATAAATAAGCATTCGAAGTGCTGAATAAACATCTTTGCCCAAACCTCTGGTTATTTTCTTAGGATAATTGCTTAGAAGTTGAATCATCAGTTTTATCATCCTTCTAAAACATGCAGTTGGAAACAAAAATAAAATAGTATCAATGGGTTCAAAGTAAAAATTAAAAGCATTTTTTTCTTTCTTTCTTTTTTTCATTTTTTAACCTTCATAAAAAAAACTCAAAATGAGCCGTAGACCTACATGTAAAATGCAAAACTATAAAACTTCTGGAAGATAACATAAGAGAAAATCTAGGTAACCATAAGTTTGGCAATGACTTTTTAAGTACAATACCAAAGGCACAATTCATTAAAGAAAGAATTGATAAGCTGGACAGAATTAAAATTATAAACTTTTGCTCTGCAAAAGACATTGTCAAGAGAATAAGGTAAGCCAGAGACTGGGAGAAAATATTTGCAAAGGACACCTCTGAGAAAGGACTGTTATACAAAATATACAAAGAACTCCTAAAATCCAACAATAAGAAAATGAACTATCTAATTGAAAAATGAGCAAAAGAACTGAACAGACACCTCACCAAAGAAAATACATAGTTGGCAAATAAACATGTGAGAAGATGCTCAACATGATATGTCATTAGGTAATTGTAAATTAAAACAACGAAATACCACTACATGCCTATTAGGATGGCAAAAATCCAAAACACTGACAACACCCAAGGTTGTTGAGGATTTGGGGCAACAGTAACTCTTATTCATTGCTAGTGGGAATACAAAATAGTACAGCCACTTTGGAAGACAATTTGGCATTTTCTTACAAAACTAAAATACTCTTATAAGATCCAGTAATTGTGTTCCTTTGTATTTACCCAAAGGAGTTGAAAATTTATGTCTACAGAAAAATCTACACACAGCTATTTATAGAAGATTTATTCATAACTGCCAAAACTTGGAAACAAACAAGATGTCCTTCAAAATGTGAATTTATAAACTAATTGTGATACATCAAGACAATGGAATATTATTCAGCGGTAAAAATAATTGATTTTTAAGCTATGTAAAACCATGGAGAAGTCTTAAATGCTTATTACTGAGTGAGGGAAGCAAATCTGAAAAGGCTGCATACTATAAAATTCCAAATATATGATATTCCTGAAGAGGTAATACTATGGAGACAGTTAAAAAAATCAGTGTTTGCCGGGCATGGGAGTGGGAGGAGGGGTGAATAGGTAGATCGCAGAGGACATTTAGGGCAGTGAAACTATTCTGTATGATATTGTAGTGGTGGATACATGTCGTTATACATTTGTTCAAACTCACAGAATGTAGAATGCCAAGAGTGAACCCTAGCGTGACCTATGTACTTTGGGTGATAATATGTCAGTATTGGTTCATCGATCGTTACAAATGTACCACTCTGGTTCAGGGATGCTGTGTGTGCATGGGGTGGAGGCAAGGGGTTATGCAAACTCTTTGAACGTTCCACTCAATTTTGCTGTGAAGCTAAAACTGCTCTAAAAATAGAGTCTATCTGAAAAAAAGCACCTTCCCCTTTCCACCTTTCTACAGGCTCATTCATTAGAAAAAAAAAAAAAAATCCATCTTTGGCCGTATCTCATTTCTCTTTTTAGTTATTCTGGTAGTTGTAAGATGCTTATATCTTTAGTCTTCAGTTTCTCAGCTTGGGAAGTTTCTATTGATGCTCTAGTAAGAAAGATGAGGAATTCAGCTCACATTATTATCCCCTGCCAATTTTTGGGGGTATATGGTTTTCCTATTAGTTTCCCTTGTGGCTTTTAAACTAAATTTTGGTAACTTAATTTTAATTTGTTGTACTTCTTGGGGTAGTGTTATATTTGTCTTTCCTCCTCAATACTCTCCCCATTGTCATGAAAACCACCTCAGAGATGAATAGACATGGTGGGGGGGGGGTGCAGTAACTCGGGGCAGCACTGTGTGGAAAGAAGGTAGGGAGATGGCGCTCTTAGCCTCTAGCAATGTCAATTCAAAACAACGGTTACACATAGAAAAATAGTAGGGGACATAAGTAGTACTTCCCTTGCCTCCTGTCCCAGCCTTCCACTACCATGAGAAACATGTGGTTCTGTAAGAAATGCTCAAAGGAGGGCCTGGGATGCCCCCATATACGTACGTAGTGATAATCACTCAATTTGTGGTATACCTTTTAAATGCAACAGAATATCATAAAGCATTTCTCCTAATCATAACTTTTAGTTCTTGCTTACTTTCTGCAGAATTGTATAATAGTTTATTTAGCCATTTGCTGATTGCTTATCCCTGAGAGCTTTCTTCTGGGCCCTGTTTTCTTCTTTCTTAGTGTATTCTCCGTAGTTGGTCTTACCTTCAGTATGCTGATGACTCCCAAATCTTAACTCTAGTCTAGTCTTTGATCACACAAGTGCCTCAACCTTATGAAATTCAAAACTGTACTTATCCTTTCTTTCCAGAACTTGTTAATCTTCCACATTATAATGAATGGCACCACCATCAAATAATTGCGTACGTAAGAAAATTAAGTTTCAACCTTGACTCTTCCATCTCCTTAATCCCCCCACATCTAGGTGGTCATCAAGTTCTATTGATGCTCCCTGCTCCTTTTTTTTTTTTTTGAATTGTTTCATTCACTTTTCTCTGTCTCTGTCATTGTTATCCTTCCTTGCCCAGGCCACCATTGTTTCTCAACTGGATTGTTGCAGCTGCTTTCTGTCTGCTTTCTCACTCTCCTGAAATGTATTCATTGTGCTGCAGCCAGAGTGATCTTCCTAAAATACCAATTCAGTCAGTGTTACTCTCCTTCTTAAACCGTATGTATGTATGTATGTATGTATCTATGTAACGTATATATACATATATGTGTGTGTGTGTATATGTCTCTCTCTCTCTCTCTCTCTGTATATATATATGGCATGGTTTTCCAGAGAACAGAACTAATAGGATATATGTAGATATATAAGAGGAGATTTATTATAGGAATTGGCTTATATGGTTATGGAGGTGCTCTCTGCAAGCTGAAGAACCAGGAAAATGGTGGTGTAATTCAGTCTGATCCTGAAGGCCTGAGACTCAGGGACCTACCTGATGGTGTAAGTCTCAGCTTGAGTCCAGAGCTTGAGAACCAGGAGCACTGAAGAATTGAGGGCAGGGGAAGGTGGATGTTTCAGTTCAAGCAGAGAGAGTGAATTCTCGATTCCTTTGCCTTTTCGTTCTACTTAAACCCTCAGTAGAGTTGATGTGGGTCATCTGCTTTTCTCAGTCTACTGATGCTAACGCTTATCTCTTTTTGAGACACCCTCAGAGATGCACCCAGATGTAATGTTTTACTCGGTCTCTGGGGATCTCTTAGCCTATCAGGTCAACACATAAAATTAGCCATCACGGGGCTTCCCTGGTGGCGCAGTGGTTGAGAGTCTGCCTGCCGATGCAGGGGACACGGGTTCGTGCCCCTGTCCAGGAGGATCCCACATGCCACGGAGCGGGTACGCCCCTGAGCCATGGCCGCTTATCAGGTCAACACATAAAATTAGCCATCACGGGGCTTCCCTGGTGGCGCAGTGGTTGAGAGTCTGCCTGCCGATGCAGGGGACACGGGTTCGTGCCCCTGTCCAGGAGGATCCCACATGCCACGGAGCGGCTAGGCCCGTGAGCCATGGCCGCTGAGCTTGCGCGTCCGGAGCCTGTGCTCCGCGACGGGAGAGGCCACAACAGAGAGAGGCCCGCGTAACGCAAAAAAAAAAATTAGCCATCACATTATGAATACACACACACACATACCCACGCATGCACCATTGATGATATGTGCTTGCAGACCTCGTTAACCTCATCTCTTGCAAGAAGAATTTGTTTCTTTTCCTTCACTCTACCATGCTCTTTTGCTTCTGGAGTGTAACACAGGTTATTTCTTTTGCCTGAACTATTCCTCCTGTGCCTCTTTAATTGTTAATTCTTTCTCATCTTTAGTATCTCAACCTGGCTTACTTATTTCTTTGTCTGTGAATGCTTTCTTAATCAGTAAAGTCTGCAATGGGTACCATTCCTAGGTGCTCCAAGGAGAGTATTTCTACTTCTTCCATCAGAGCATATCTCATGCTGTGCAGTAATTGTTTGCGCATTTGATCCTCTTGTGCTGTGAGTTCTGTATATATATATGAATATACACCAGTTTTCATATTCATATATTCATGTTGTTGAATGAACACTTGTATATGCATGAGAAATGGAAAGATTCCATCTAGCATCTATGCAGGGCTTTTGGTGTTACAAAGAAGTCTGTGGGAGGAAAAGCAAGAAAAACAGGAACATGGACATAAACATTTAATAAGTAAAGTTTTCAATTGCTGCTTCTACTTGAAGTGAAAAGGTATGTAATAAATAATATTCCCCTTGAACTTTGATAAATTAATTAATTTCCCTGAATCTTAATTCATAAAATAGAAATATTTAATTATGAAAATCATTCATGTAGTCCAATAGCTAATTTTAAAAGTGAGAAAACAGAGGGTCAGAGAGGTTAAGTGACTTGTTTTAGAAACAGAATCAGAACCCTATTCCAGTTCTCTTGACTCTCAGGCACTATGTATGATTTTAAACACCCATAAAATGTCTAGCATTGTGCTTCCTATACAGAATTATTCAAGTTTCCAATTTAGGCACTGTGGAAAAATGGCCATAATTCTTTTAGGCTAGGAGGGAATCACTTCAGTACATATAAGATATTGATGAACAACAAAATGTTAATCACTAGTTAGGCAGGAGTGAGCTAGTTAGTTCCTGGGAGAATCTGGTGAATGTTGGGACACCTCTGCATACAATGAAATATTTATTAGTACATCATTGGAAACACTGTGCTTTCATTTTGGGGAAGGGAACATCAGTACACAGCTTTTCCCACATATCCTTCTTTCTGGGGCTCACTTAATATTGACTGCAGTTTTATAACTTATGTCCTCACCTAACTCATACAGGTTCAGAGACTCCCTCTAGAAACGTCTATAACATCATTTCATGTCTGCTCATCTGTGCTCAAATAATTTTTCATAACTCAAACTTTTTGAAACTGCAGTGTGATATTTTAAGGCCTTACTGAACTACATACTTTATATTAAACAATTCAGATTGGTTGTGTGTTCTGTTATTAGAACAGGGTGGATGTTTCTGGATGTTCAAAAACACACCAAATTAAGTTGGTACTTTTTTATAGTTTAGTAATCACTGACTGAAAACATGTAGGCTGACTACCTCCTCAGGGACTGGGAAGAACAGCTTGTGATCATTTTATATTAAAAAATGAAAATTGGTTATAAAAAATAAGAAAATTGCCCACTGTAGGTAATAACTCCCTACAAGTTTTATTATTATAACTTACTCCTCATTGTTCTGTGAAGTAGGAAGATTTGAAGCAGATGGTTTTTGAAGCATATCAACTCACACTGACATGGTAGGTCATAATGACATCCCTCATAATGCCATCTACAGATCTCAGAAAAAATGCTGGCGGAGCTCCCGCAGAAGGTGTAGTGTGTACTCATTGATCTACAAAGGGTATGCTGCTGCCAAACACCCATTTGTGCCTGGATCTGAGCATGAGTCTTCCTAAGTCCAGGTCATTTAATTCGGATTCACCATTGAAAACCTGGCTCAGGAGAGGGTATTTGCCTTACTTTAATCCACAGGCTTTTGTTAACTGCAGCTGCACATACGAAGTAATTGAATTTGAGAGTTAGGAACTCCTGGTGAGACCTGTGGAACCTCCTGCATTTTTTACCCTTCTTTAGATGAGGAAGGAAGTAAGGACAGTAACCCACTGAACTTGTGGGGTTTGGTCCAGCAACCAAGTGTCTGGGCATTCTTTGGAGCACAGGTATAATAACCAGGTTGGAATCACTTTCTTAATGCACAGCAGCTTGGGTATCTAAGGTAGTGAGAGTGTACCTGAGATTGTACTTTTTGGCTGGTGAGGTCTTTTATGCCCTGAGATTGTCTTCTTTATTATATCATATGACCTTGAAAGCCTTCTTAAATGAAAGACAAACACACATACATGCTGTGGTTTATAGCCTTCTTTTTCCTTCTTTTTTTCTTTTGGCCACGAGCAAGGATAAATCCTTCCTTCGGAATGATACCCTGATTTCCGTTGAGAGAACTGTCCTCTATCATTTCATGTGGTGTTGCTGGGATGGTAAACTTTCAGGTGCCTGTCTGCCTCCATGGAATCTGAAAAAGCCTCCTGCCCTCTGCTCCTAGAGGCTGACAAGTGACCTAGCCCTGGCAATCAGATTCTTTCTCTCTCTTGAGTGAGTGATTTAAGGACACAAAGTACAGTTGGATATCATTCATCAAGGGAGCAGCTGCAGCAGCATCCTGGTCCAACTGCAACGATGAGCTTCTGTTTCGTATTTCTTGGATCCTGGGATTCCCTTGCTTGCTGCCTGGTGCTAAACCTGCTCCTCCGGGCTCCTGTTGGATCTGTGACACCCTCCACCCACAGTATGGTTGCTTTTGATTAAGTTAATCAATGTTCATTCTTTTGCTTACAATCCAGAACACTGATGCATGTGTCCAAGTCTGGTGGTGTAAAATGAGCTCCACTTACATTTATCAGTGTGGTACTGGGAGGAATTTTCACTGGACATTTGCTAGTTTTAATTACTCTTCCAGTCATTGCCATTAAAGTAATTCTCTCCAGCAGCACCTATACTCTTTGCCACTCAACAGATTAAGAAATTCCTGTCTTGGGACTTTTCCTGGTGGCACAATGGTTAAGAATCCACCTGCCAATGCAGGGGACATGGGTTCGAGCCCTGGTCCAGGAAGATCCCACATGCCATGGAGCAACTAAGGCCGTGCGGCACAACTACTGAGCCTGTGCTCTAGAGCCTGCAAGCTACACTACTGAGCCCATGCTCCACAACTACTGAAGCACACGTGCCTAGAGCCTGTGCTCCGCAACAAGAGAAGCCACTGCGCTGAGAAGCCCGTGCGCCACAATGAAGAGTAGCCCCCGCTCACTGCAACTAGAGAAAGCTCGTGCGCAGCCACGAAGACCCAACGGAGCCAAGAAAGAAAGAGAGAGGGAGAAAGAAGGAAGGAAGGAAAGAAAGAAAGAAATGAAGAAAGGAACGAAGGAAGAAAGAAAGGGAAATCCCTGTCTTCCCTGGGCTTAATAAAACATGGAATGAATTCCTCTATAATGAGATCACTCTGAATGTCGATAATATCTTTATGACTGTGACATAAAGAAAGGTAGGGTGATTTTTATATCCCAGATACCCATGAGCACACATGTACTTACCTCCTACTGCCAGGATTCTCCCTTGCCTGGAGAGTAGCATGCATTGTTGACCTACTCCTCCAATAAATGCAGCGATTTTCTAATATGAAGAAGTATATGTTATCAAGGTATGGTGTTTTCTTAAGGGAAGGCTGTTACACCTGCCCACCTGCCCTTGACTCCTGAAGAGGATATCTCTTTCCCAGAACTTATTTATCAATGAAACTGGAGGGAGAGAGAGAAAAAGATCCATCCTTCTTTCTATGTAGAAGGACGGGGCATATCACTGGGGCTGTCAGGATGGCAGACACCTCGGGGGCCTGCTCCTCACTGTCCCCAGTTCAGGTTTCATTTCTTGCAGACTAAGTTGTTACCTGGTTTGGATAACAGTCAGGGACATGGTGAGAGGTTGAAGTAAAATAGCATGCTTTCCATTTGAAGAGTAGTGTCATTTGAGACACGTTCTCCATATGAATTTCCACTGGCAATGGTAGCCTTTCTAGGCCGTAAAAAGGAACGAATTTGGGTCATTTGTAGAGACATGGATCGACCTAGAGACTCATACAGAGTGAAGTAAGTCAGAAAGAGAAAAACAGATATTGTATATTAACGCATATATGTGGAATCTGAAAAAATTGGTATAGATGATCTTATTTACAAAGCAGAAATAGAGACACAGACATAGAGAACAAATGTATGGATACCAAGGGGGGACGGGAGGGGTGGGATGAATTGGGAGAGTGGGATTGACATATGTACACTATTGACACTATGTATAAAATAGATAGCTAATGAAAGCCTACTGTATAGCACAGGGAACTCTCCTTAGTGCTCTGTGGTGACCTAAATGGGAAGGAAATCAAAAAAAGAGGGGATATATGTATATGTATAGCTGATTCACTTTGCTGTACAGTGGACACTCACATAGTATTGTAAAGCAACTATACTCCAATTAAAAAAAAAAACTACCATGAAATGGATTTTCGTCTTAGGGTAGTTGATCAAGTAAAAATAAATTTTATAAACTTCTGTTTCTGCAACTGTTTATCAATTCACATTTAAAGAGCTAATAAAATAGTTTTTTCTTAAAAAAAAAAATAAGGTTATTGCATTTGAAAGCAAAAGGGGCCTGAAAATCATCCATGTACAATTATCTCATTTCATCAGCAAGAAAAGTGAAGTCCATAAAGGTTATGTGATCTAGCTAATATTGTATGGTTGGTTACATCACCCTCGTTCTTCTCACTGTCTTGGAATAAACTCATTCTCGCCCCTCAAAACTGGGTGGTGCCCAGCTACTAACAGGCCAGCTCTCTAGTTGCTTCCAGGGTAGAAGATTTTGTGTTCTGTCATTCTCTTGCATGCTGAATTGTTTAGGAATATCTGTTAGCTGGTTTGATATCTAGAGAGAGAAATGGGTGGGTCTTTTTTGTTAATATTCTTATCACTTCTAGAAATTATTTGTGGACGTAGGGTCATTAAACACTATAATTCAAATGTACTTCCTCTTACCCCACAGACGTTTTTTGAAGCTGTGCTGTCAGCTTTTGGGTACCCAAGTGTGATAACGGTAAGAAATATATATTTGATCTTTGTCCCAGATTCCTGGCACATAGCTCCTAAAACCCTTATTATCTGTGGAGTGATCAGAGTATCTTTTGTCTCCTAAGAAGATGACTGACGGCTGGAGACCCCAGAGAGCTTCAGATTAGGGGTTGGTCACCAGAAACACCAAGGCATAATTAGAGGGTTGGAATTTTCAGTCCAACCTCCAATCACCAATGGCCAATGATTTAATCAATTGTGCTTATGAAATGAAACTTTCATAAAACCCCTAAACAACAGGGTTTGGAGAGCTTCTGTGTTGGTGAACACATTGAGGTACTAGGAGGGTCGTGCATGCGGAGAGGGCATGGAAGCTCTGCATCCACCCACCCCTATGCATCTCTTCCATCTGACTGTTTCTGAGTTGTATCCTTTATTATAAACCAGTAAATGTAAGTAAAGTGTTTCCCTGAGTTCTGTGAGCTCTTCTAGCAAACTACTGAACCTGAAAGGGGGCTTTGTGGGAACCCTCAGCTTTGTAGCCCAAGGGACAGAAGTGTGGGTACCCAGAGCACCCAGTACTTGCAACTGCATCTGAAGTGGGGGTAGACTCGAGGGACTGAGCCCTTAAACCTGTGGAGTCTGTGCTAACTGGGTGGTTAGTGTCAGAATTGAATTGCATTGAATTGCAGGACACCCAGTTTGTGTCTAGAGAGTTGGAGAAGTGGTTAGTGTGAGGAAAAACCCCACACATTTGGTGTCACAAGTGTTGTGAGTAGAAACAGCATAGACCAGTTCCCATTTGTAACACTCTAGGGAAATTTTCTATCTAAAATTTTTCTATCTATGGGAAATACTTGTAAAAGGAAGGTTCTTTCAATATTATTAATAATCTTGATCTATTTGAAAACTCTGACTTTTACACATTATATTTTCTTGGAGCAGATAATACATAATAATATGGTCAATAAGAGCTGGAATTTATTAAGTGTTTACTATGTGCCAGGCACAATGCCAAATGCCAAATGCTGTGTATGAATTATTTCATGTAATTCTCAGAGCAACTCCATATGGAAGGTAATTTCACAGATGAAAGAACTAAGGTTCAGAGAGGTTAAATAATTTGCCTTATATTACCCAGTTAAAAAGGAGTGGAGCCGAAACTCTTAGGAGAAATGACATGTCTAAGACAAGCTGTAGTGGTTTCTCTTCTTGGCTTTTGGGGCTGTAGACAGTTAAAAGAAACGTGGATTGTCAAAGGCTCACAGAGGATTTTAGTGGAATAAAATGTATGTAGCCAGATGCTAGATTATTAGGGAGGATGATTGGTGGGGTGGGCAGTAATATCTGTATCCGTGTGACAACAAGGGTAGAATGCTGGAAGGAATAGGGCTTCCCTTAAGCCCTAAGTTTAGACCAGCCAGGGAGAAATTGGCCACACAGAGTGTGTTTATTTGTCCAGCATTTTACTTATCGCTTTGTATGTCCTTTACTTGTTTTATTTCATTTGGAGCTTACATTCCTAGAGGCTGGTTGTTGTCTTGATCTAAATTGCTTTGCACAGGGCTCCCCTGGTGGCGCAGTGGTTGAGAGTCCGCCTGCCGATGCAGGGGACATGGGTTCGTGCCCCGGTCCGGGAAGACCCCACATGCGGCGGAGCGGCTGGGCCCGTGAGCCATGGCCGCTGAGCCTGCGCGTTCGGAGCCTGTGCTCCGCAATGGGAGAGGCCACAGCAGTGAGAGTCCCGCGTAACACACACACACAAAAAAAAAAATTAAATTGCTTTGCACACCAATCAGCACAGTTTCTTGATGACGAATTTCACAAAACACAGTGTATATGGACATTCTCTTTGCATTTGGGTTTGATTCTTATTTCCTACTTTTACCTGCTAGGTATCCTTTGTCATAAAAATTTATCATTCAGGGCCTCAATTTCCCTCTTTACGCGTCCGGAGCCTGTGCTCCGCAACGGGAGAGGCCACAGCAGTGAGAGTCCCGCGTAACACACACACACACACAAAAAAAAATTAAATTGCTTTGCACACCAATCAGCACAGTTTCTTGATGACGAATTTCACAAAACACAGTGTATATGGACATTCTCTTTGCATTTGGGTTTGATTCTTATTTCCTACTTTTACCTGCTAGGTATCCTTTGTCATAAAAATTTATCATTCAGGGCCTCAATTTCCCTCTTTATTATTTGGGAAAAATTGTACCATCCACTTCATAGGCTTATGAGACAAAGGATGTAGAGGCTTCTCCTGGTGCCTGACATGTAGTAATGGCTATAAAAAGCATCTAGTGCTACCGCTGCCCCCACTGGTACTTCTGTAATTAAATAAAGTGGTCCATTTAAAAGAATTGATATGTCAGGATTTAAGAATTTACAGTGCTTCTTAGGGTTTGGGACCTCGGAAGCCTGGAGGAAAGAATATTGAATGTCCTTTACTTAAAGGGAGCAGGTGTTTGAACTCAGTAACGACATTTTCTACCATCCTTAAATTCCCCTTACACCTGATCTAGAGAAGCAATGAAGCAGAGCTGCGTAAAGGTGAGGGCAGATCAGAGAATATGGCTACCACTACTAGTTAGAGTTGGATATTGGCTCTAATTGGCCCCATGGGGGCCACTTTCCGTAAACGTATTTATTGGAACAGCCGTGTTATCCTGAGTATTCTGTCCCCTGCCATCTGCTACCAGAGGATGTGTACTTTGTCGTAGCAGAGGATGAGAAGAATTTGGACCCAGAAACAGCTGAATGCAGTAGCAAAGTGTGTATTGCAAGAGTCAAGGAGACTAGGTAGAGTGGCTTGGTGTGGGGATAGTTGTATTTCAGGTTAGAGAAGGTTTCTAGGAGAATTAACATTGGCTAAAGTAATGAGTTTAACTCATGCCGTTACATGTAGATTTATAGTCATGTATTATATACAAAAAGTGAGCTACCAAGTGCGCCACATAGCCTGCCTAATCTGACCCCGTCTCCCTCTCTCACCTCCTCTCCCACCAGTCTGGTTCCCCCACACCATGCCTGCTTTTAGTTTCTTCAGAAAGCTCTTTCCCGCTTCAGGGTCTTTGCATATCTTGTACTCTGTGCCTTGAGCCTTGAGCTCCAACTCTTCCCTTGGCTATTCCTTTTGCTTATTCTTCTGGTCTCTGCTCAAATATTAGTTCTTCAAAGAAGCATTGATCTCAAATATAATTTAGGTTTCTATACTTGTAATGGTTATTTCTGATAAAGTAATGAAAATGAGGCAGAAAAAGGAGTTCATTGGTCTCTGAACCAGGGAGCCTAGGGAAGGATCGAGCTTCAGGCATGACTGGGTCTAGGGACTTAAAAACCGCACCTCGGGGCTTCCCTGGTGGCGCAGTGGTTGCGCGTCCGCCTGCCGATGCAGGGGAACCGGGTTCGCGCCCCGGTCTGGGAGGATCCCACATGCCGCGGAGCGGCTGGGCCCGTGAGCCATGGCCGCTGGGCCTGCGCGCCCGGAGCCTGTGCTCCGCAACGGGAGAGGCCACAGCAGTGA